>NC_037669.1:129433214-130033214 GCF_003255815.1 Theropithecus gelada
ACCCAAATGTCCATCAGTGACAGATTGGATTAAGAAAATGTGGCATAGATACACCATGGAATACTATGCAGCCATAAAAAAGGATGAGTTTGTGTCCTTTGTAGGGACATGGATGCAGCTGGAATCCATCATTCTTAGCAAACTATCACAAGAACAGAAAACCAAACACCGCATGTTCTCACTCATAGGTGGAAACTGAACAATGAGATCACTTGGACTCGGGAAGGGGAACATCACACACCGGGGCCTATCATGGGGAGGGGGGCGGGGGGAGGGATTGCATTGGGAGTTATACCTGATGTAAATGACGAGTTGATGGGTGCAGAACACCAACAAGGCACAAGTATACATATGTAACAAACCTGCACGTTATGCACATGTACCCTACAACTTACAGTATAATAATAATAAATAAATTTAAAAAAAAAAAAAAAAAAAAAAAAAAAGATGATCAAATTATCAAAGCATTCACTTATAGCCATACATCCATTTTAATTTTTTGGAATTTTTATAATTTTAAAAGTATTTATAAAGGTATCAAAGTTATTAAAGTTTAAATGAAATATAAATATATATCTTCTTTAGCTTAGCAACTGATTATTGTATTGACTTCTTTAAAATTTTACACCAGTTTATTCATCTTCAAGGGCTGCTCTAACAAAGCTTCACAAACTGGATGGCTTAAACCAGCAGTCCCCAATATTTTTGAGTGGGTGACCAGGAATCAGTTTTGTGGAAAGTAACTTTTTTCCAGGGGGAGGAGTCAGGGAAATGGTTTCAGGATGAAACTGTTCCACCTCAGATCATCAGGCATTACTTAGATTATCATAAGGTGCATGAAACATAGATCCCTTGCATGTGCAGTTCACAAAAGGGCTCAAGCTCCTATGAGAATTCTGAGAATCCAATGCTGCTGCTTATCTGACAGGAGGAGGAGCTCAGGTGATAATGCTCACTCGTGAGTTGCTCACCTCTTGCTGTGCATCCTGGTTCCTAATAAGCCACAGAAAGGTACTTGTCCATGACCCAGGAGTTGAAGAACCCTGGCTCAAAAAACAGCAAGTAATTGTCTCACAGTTCTGAAGGCTACAAGCCTAAAATCAAGATGTTGGCAGAGATGGTGTCTTATGATGGCTTTAAGGAAAGGATCTGTGTAGATTCCTCTGCTTGGCTTATAGAGACCACCTTCACATATGGTGTTCTCCCCATATCTTCACATTGTCTACCTTCCATAGATATGTACATCAGTGATAGTGTAAACATTTTATAACAGGCATAATATGAGTGTAGCCAGTTAGAACAGATGATAGTCTTAAACATTACATTGGGCTATACTGGTGTACATCTGCAAAATATCAGCCCTATCTACATGTGTGTTGAATAAGTATATAACAGAAAACAAAAATAACAACGAAAGCAAAGAAGCAAGGAAGGAAGAAAAGAAGGAAAGAAGAAAAGAGGGAAAGAAGGAGGGAAGAAGTGAAAGAAGTGTAAAGTTAAATATTATGTGCTGCTTTGACATCTGGTAAATCGGCAGAGCCTCAGATAGTATAACTGCACATGCCTCTTCTTGCTCAGCTCCTGTGAATAAAGCCCTCTGGTCAAATGATCCTTCCTATCTGGGAGACTAGGTGCAGTTTCTACTTTTCTCTGAGTAGTGGGTTTTAGTTCTCTGATAGCCTGCAGAATTATTCAAACAAGTCAATCACATCCTCAGGTTGGAACCACAGGGACACCTCACCCTCTTGACACCAATAAACCTGCCTCTCACAGTCCCTGACTGTTCACTCTGTTCTGACTGCAACCCATGTGTGGCACAATGTCTTATTTCCCCATACTGTGAGTATATGGGACTGATAACCTGCTCTCACTATCATCTGTCCTGTGTTGCATATCATGTGTTTGGCCTCCCCCTAACTTTAGGGTGGGAATTGTTCCATAACCACTGGAGTAAATACAAGGCAATAAAAACAAATGGTGTCACAAACAAGGTAGTGCAACCATGACCACGAACATCTCATCAGCTTTAAATAACTGCTCCTTGGGTAACTATCTCGTTCGATGTTGTGGCAAATGTTGACTACGACACAACTGCCTATTGCTGGAGGGTTTGCTTTTTTCCTGTTATGTACACTGTTTACTTTGCTAAATATTACCATTTCTTCTCACGTTAAAATGCTCTTTTGATCCAAGATGATAATTAAGTGACTATTTCCTAACATGATATACGTCCAGATTCAGCTTGGCTTTGGCAGGTGGTCTCTGAGGCTTCCTGCTGTAACAACACAGTCTAACTGTTCAGTGCTTGAATTCCACTTACCAATAATAAGACTACAGCTCTCTGGTCACTGCCACAGCTTGGTGACTTTCACTAGATACCTGAGACAGTCATATGAACATTGTGATTGTGCACTTCAGGGCTGGGAAGGTCATGTTAAAATTTGCAGCAAGAAAGGAGACCGCATCCTGGGTTGAATTAATTATGGCATCTCAGTTACTTAACAAGAACAGTTGTTCATTGGAGAGCAGAAACCTTGTCCATCTCTTGTACTGCTATTTCCCTCACTTCTGTCATGTATGCTTTCTTTATCCCCAAGTGTATGAGGTGCACATCTATGGTAGCCTGAGCCCCATGAACTAATGAAAAATGAAATTAATAAATGAAAGGATGGAAGGGTGGAAGAAATGAAGGAAGGGAGGAAAGAAATGAAGAAAATAAAGAAATGAAATAGGGAGAGAGGCAGGGAGAAAAAAGGTAAGGAAGTAAGGAAGGAAGGGAGGGAAGGAAGAAAAAAAGGAAAGAAAGAAGGAACAAGGGGATGGAGGCAGGGAAAGGGGAAGGAANGGAAGGGAAAGGAAGGAAGGAAGGAAGGCAGGGAGGGAGGGAGGGAGGAAATAAGGAAGGAAGGGAAGGAACAAAAAAGTGGAAGGGACATCTAGTCTAGTCATTCCAACCCACCAGAGGAGATAACACAACTGTTATCCCAGTGCAAAACCCCTATCCAATGTGCTGGTCTTAGTAGGTTTTATTTAATGCTACTGCTTACAAGTATGCCACAGAGTTAATCTTTTGATCACCATAGTTGATAGCCACACTTGGGCCATAGACAAAATTAACTTACTAGATGTAGACATCACCTCTGGAAGATTAACTAGACGTCCTTGGGGGAAGAGAAAACCTCCTGTGAGGTGGGCCACAGATTATCAAATTTTTCCCCATAACCTCTCAGAATGTCAGAAGAGAGAAACAAAAATACATGACTATGTGCAGCTAGGAATCTAAAATATTCTGAAAGAATTTATAGAGAGAAAAGAGAAATACAGTCCTATACATTAGAAGGGGAATGGTAAAACCAGAGTTGGGTTTCAGTCCACTTGTCTCTAGACTGTAGGTACAAGTCACTTCCACTATAACATTCTGTTGCCTACACTTCTTTTGTAACAAAGATCATGTTATAACTCAAGGTTATCAGGGTAAAATGCCCATGGCATCCATATGATCCAGCAAAGAGGTTAATTTAAAAGCAAATTAAGCCCAAGGTTTTAAACCACAAGAAGCAACCATTGCTGTGGAGGAGGATACTAACTTGCTGACACTGATTTGAGGCTCTCTGGAGGAAAAAAAAAAATTAAATATGAATATGGTAGAGTTTTTCTTTTTGTTTTTGTATTATAGGAGTTCTTTGTATACTCAGGATATCAAACCCTTATCAGACATAGGATTTGCAAATTTTTTTTCCCATTCTTTGGGAAATAAATTTTTTCCCATTCTCTTACTAGAGCCCTTCATTGCATATACATTTTTAAATTTTGTCTATTTTTTGTTGTTATTACCTGTGCTTTTGATGCCGAATTTCAGAAACCCTTGACAAATCTAAGCACAGGAAGATTTTCCTCTATGTTTCATCCTAACAGCTTTACAGTTTTAGCTCTGAAATTTAGGTCTTTGATCCTTTGAATTAATTTTTGTATATGGCAAAATGTAAGGGTCCAACTTGCATTGTTTTGCATTCTTTTACATATGACTATTCAGTTTTCTTAACATTATTTCTTGAAGACATTATTCTTTTCCCATTTTATTTACTTGGCACCATTTAAAAAAATCATAAACTGTAGATATGCAGCTTTATTTCTTGGTTCTGTACTCTGTTCTGCTGGTCCACACGTCTTTACTTATGCCAGTACAACATTGCTTTGATTACTGTAACTGGGTAGTACATTTAGTAATAGATAAGTATGAGTCCTTAAGTTAATTTAAACATCTGGTGAAGTGCACAAATTGGCACATTTCTGTTGCCTTAATCAGTACTGAGACTCAAGTTACAGGAGTGGAATATTAGATGGTTCCACTAAATTTAATTATTTTACCTCCGATGACTTTGGGAGAGTTCTGAACATATAACGGAACAAATAGGTATAGCTGACCTTAACCATCAGAACTATTATCTTGCCTAATTCCCCATGTTCATAGAATACATTGTCTTAAAATATCCTGTATAATAGGCATGAGCACTTTGAAGAAATGCGTAATAAATAAAAATTAAATTAAAACTTTGGTACTTAAAAATGGACTTGATGAAATTCTACACCATGGTCCTCTATTTAAAATAATTAATAGGATCCAATGTAAATTAAAAGAGAAGCTTCATGGATTGAAACTTTTATAAAATACCTAATGAGACAAAGATTGATTATCCCACTGCTTCTTCATTTACTAGACAAATTTGCCCTATAAAAAATGATTAACACCCCATGGTAGATTACCACAACCTTAATGCTGTTATCGCATCAGCTAAGGTCCTTGTACTCAATGCTCAATCTTACTAAAATCATTGACTACATCTAATAAAAAAAAATATTCACTATTATAGATTTGCTTACATATTTTATTCAGGTCTTATTTCAATAGGATTTTAGACTCTAAAGAGACAAAATACATCTTTAGCAGGTCAGCAATGGGGTACCTCATAAACCTTGCCATCACACACCATCTTTGGAAACAACTTTTTTTTTTTTTTTAAATGGAGTCTCGCTCTGTTGCCCAGAGATCGTGCAATGCAACTCGGCTCACTGCAACTTCCACTTCCCGGGTTCAAGGGATTCTCCTGCCTCAGCCTTCCAAGTAGCTGGGACCACAGGCACACACCACCACTCCTGGCTAAACATATGTATATAAAATATCATTATAATATATATCATTACTATATATATAATTATATTATGATTATATTATGTATTATTATATTATATTATATATTAATATATAATTATATATAATATAATAATATTAATATAATTATATATATTATAATGATATATATTATATATAATATATTTAATATGTATTATTATAATATATATCATTATATATATTATTTCTCTCATTAGAATATGTATATATTCTATATATATAGAGAGAGAAATGGTGATTATCCCACTGCTTTGTCATTTAATAGCCAAATTTGTGAGTGAGGTTTTTAGAACTCCCTAAAAATCTCAGTCATTACCAAGGTTTAAATTTATGTCAAGGCATCAAGGGGTCAATTGTGGTACAAAGATTAAAATTAAGAATCAATATTATGTCCTCCCTTGACACCTGGTGGCATTGAAGACCCTTAAATAGCCTAAATGAACATTTCTCAACAGGAGCACAAGTTGGCTTTGGCCAAACCAGCTTGTCCCTGATTGCTTACAATTTTCAGGAAAAAAAGTACCAAGAATGCAACATCCTGAGATAAATAGAAAACGTCTGGAACTACTAGGGTTATGGCCTCATTCCTCTGAGAACGGGATGTTCTATGATGGTTGAAATCAGCAATCCAAGTTGTGCTGAGGATATAAAATTCAGAGCAGAGTGCCTTGAGCCTTAGATCCATCAGCCTTGGTGCAGTGTGGGGCACATACAGACATGACTCTATCCACCTTGGACAGCTTTCGTGAGCATTAGGAATTCCAGCTTATTTCAGGGAAATGGTTTTTAGTTCCCTGTAAACCCACGATATTACTCAAAGAAGCTAATCACATTCCCCTGTGGTTACTAGGCATCACCCCATCCTCTTGATACTACAAATTCTACCACCTACAACTTCTGGATTTTCACTCTGTTTCTCAGTGCACCCTCTCTGTGGCCCTGCATAGCACAGTGTCTTCCTCTTCCTGGCTGAGCATATGTGACTAATAAACTGCTCTGGATCCCATCTGTCCAGTGTCAGGTATCTTGTGCTTGCTCATTCCTCTTCAACAATGAGGACTTCTTCCTTCACCACTGGAGAGCAAAGGAGGTGATTAAAACAGAAGAAAGTAAAAAATAAAAAAGAAGGTAAGAAAGGCAGTTGTTAGTATTATTACCATAAAATTTACTATTTAAATGAAAATGTGACTGTTTTTGCCCAATGAATTAAGAACATGTATTATCTATATTTGTTCTTAAGTCATTTATCTTAGAGCAAGTGTTTTCTTTAAGTACTGGGAAAATGAGTATTGTTGTCTACATGTTTCTTGGTTAAATGATTGCTTGGTTGATATTTGAGATATATTACTATATCTTTTTATCTTTTTTTAAATAAGTGCTTCTATTTTGGATAGAGTGGGAAAACTATGAGTTTCTACAATATTGTTTATAATACAGGTTGAATATCCCTTATTTGCAACACAGAAGTGTTTTGGAATTGGGGTTTCTCTGGGGAGATTTCAAAATGTTTGCACTACATACTCACAAGTTGAGCATCCCATATCCAAAAACCCCAAATTAACAATGCTCCAGTGAGCATTTCCTTTGAGGATCATGTTGACACTCAAGAAGTTTCAAATATTGAAGCATTTAAGATTTTGGATTATTAAATTTGGGATTCTCAATCTGTGAATGCATTCCAAAAAGACAATTTACTGAACACCATTAGCAATAAAATAAAAACCAAACCTGTTATAAACACTAAAACTATCCTGTAGTGCCTATCATCCGCATTTTATGGGGAGATTATCACAGTTCTATCATTAATAACAGAAGAAATCCACTTTTGGAAAATTTTGGTTCCATTTTGGAATACTTTAAATGCTTAGACATTAATATTTTAATTTCTAACCTATTAACAATAAAATATATTTAGAATTTATATACATATATAGACACACAAACACATCTATTTACATTCATTCATTTATTCCTTTTACATTCTCTACAGGTATAGTAAAGAAATGTAGTTCACATATTGCATGTATTATTTTCTGCTCACTTTTATTTGTGATTTTACATGGAAGAAAGGGAGGATACTTTCTAGTAGGCCCCAGAAAAACTTTTTTGACTAGGAAATAGAAGCAGGTAAAACATAATTGAGGTAAGACCCTCCTTATATGGATTGCTTATTATATCATTCCCTCCCAGGTCAAAACTATGAAGAAGAGATTTATCATTTATTTTTGGCTCCTCTAAGTATTCTAAACTTCTTCATTTCAACCAACTTCTGAAGTAAAATGGAACTTATAACTCTTTACATTCCTGTTGATGACAAAGAGACGTAAATAAATAAAGAAATAAATAAGTAAATATATAAATTAATCAATTTCCTGAAAATTGCAGATAACATGCTTGTTTGCTTGTTTGATTTTTATTGTGTGTGTGTTTTTTTTAAAAATAATTCAAGCTCTTAACTTATAAAGTATAGGAATTGCATTGTGACAAAATACTACAAGGAGATATTTGTCTGTTAAGTTTTATAAAAATCTTGTCTTTGAGGTATGAATGGTGAGCTTATAACACAACAGTAATTTAAAGTTCTAAAGAATCAAACAACAATAACATGTCAATAAAAGTTCAGAAGAAAAGCTTTTAGCACTAAATGATAAGTTCTAAATTATATGACATACAGACCTTGTCTTTAAAATATACTGTCATTTACAGTCAATAAAAATAAACCATTTTTAGAGGGAAAACTTGTTCAAATTAATCTTATTATTGTATAGTATAATAACTCTATTATATTATAACAAGTATCTTATTGAGCAAGAGGAAAAGGTAAAATTGGACCAATGGACATAACTAAAATTAATTGAATGTATTTAATACTTTTACATTGAAGAAATATTTACACTTGATTTTATTTATCTAAACCAGGAGTGGGAAAACTGTGGCCATGGACCAGATATGGCCCACCATTTCTCTTTACTCTTTATAGATAAGTATTTATTGAACCACAGCTATGACTGGCATAATTTCTAAGGCTGTCTTTGTGCTCCAAAGCAGAGCTGAGTAGTTATGACAGAAACCATACGCACTGCAAAGTAAAAAATTGTACTGCAAAGTAAAAAATGTACTATATGTGCATTTTCGTACTACGAAGTAAAAAATTGTACTATCTGATCCTTTACAGAAAAAGATGGCCGGCCTCTAATCTAGATCATTACATTAAACTGTCTTTGGTAAATAGGATTTGAATATCTATTATTATTTATATATTTGGATCCAATATTAGTGAATCAAAGCCCCTCTTCTCTATACACTATTGACATGATAGCAAAACCTAAGGTTTCATGGTCAGGAATGGAGACATATGTTTCATTTTACTAAACCATCATCTGAATAATGGTATTCCAAAGATATATCCACCAATAATCATAGATGAATTTTAATGGGATATTGTCAAAATAATCGAAAACGAGGATTAATTTGATCCTGTTGATTGATTTTACATGGCATGAAACAACATCACTTTCAATAAATTTCCCTGATCAATTACATATACAATGTAAGTATAAACAAACAAAAAGTAAAATATTAATTTAATTTTAAAAAGAAGTTATAACAAGTTTGGAATGGAAGTTGCAAAGACACCAGAACTTGCATTATTTCTATGTGGATAAATGGACTAAGAGAGAAAACTCAGAGGACTCGTTTAAGTTCCATGTTGTCTTCTTGGGCAGAATTTAAGTTTCAAACTGTGTATCCTGCAAAGATTTTGGAGGGATTTGACGCTGCATGTTTGAAATAAGTCTAGCCCTCAGTTAAGCTAGGTTGCAAATGGTAATAAAGCATCATTCTGATTTCTGTACTTTTTTCTTTAGGCTTTAGTAAAAAGGGAAAGGAATGTTTTAATTGTCAAGTTGTATCCAACCAACTGTCTGTTGTTATTTGTTTTAGTTCCAAAGGGATGATATATTCTATACTTATGATAATCAGTTTCTTTCTTTATATTATTATAATAAATTTTATAATCTCTAGTATAATAGAATGAATTATTCTAGGAAGAGAATGTATTTTAATAGAATCAGGCTATTTAATACATAGTTACAAAACATTTCTTTTTTTTTTTTTTTTTTTTTTGAGACAGAGTCTCGCTCTGTCACCCAGGCTGGAGTGCAGTGGCCGGATCTCAGCTCACTGCAAGCTCCGCCTCCCGGGTTCACGCCATTCTCCTGCCTCAGCCTCCCGAGTAGCTGGGACTACAGGCGCCTGCCACCTCGCCCGGCTAAGTTTTTTTTGTATTGTTTAGTAGAGACGGGGTTTCACTGTGTTAGCCAGGATGGTCTCGATCTCCTGACCTCGTGATCCGCCCGTCTCGGCCTCCCAAAGTGCTGGGATTACAGGCTTGAGCCACCGCGCCCGGCCCGTTACAAAACATTTCTAAAGAGAATTTTGTAACTGCTTATAGAAGTTTAGGAATTTTTGTTAAATGAACATAAAGGTTGTGTAATTACTTGAACATGATTCAGATAGAAAGAATACAGTTTTGTCAGCAAAACACAGAATTTTAGGCATACAATGAGAAAGGAAGAGTCTGACATCCTTTCAAACACAAGAAAGTTGGATAAAATAGAGTGAATTTCAGTGGTGGTGTTCATAGGATGTTTGAATTCTGAGTAAAATGTATTAATACGTAGAAGAGCCCAAGAGCCTCCTAAGTACTGTACCTGTTATTTTTTCTTGCCCTGACAGTGGTGAAAAACGGTATTAAACCACACTTATGCTACCTGTAGGAATCAATGCATGGAATAAAACAACAGAACAACACAATCTCAGGAGAAGATGAACTTCACTTTACTGGTGGCATCACTGGGGTCATTTAAATTGTGGAAGTTGCTGACTTAGTTTCTCCCCTACCACATCCTTGTGTTTATAAAGATGATTTAGGGACCATGAGTATAGAAACACTCAGTTGTTCACAAACCTTATGGACAAATTCCTACTTTGAACAGCCTTTGACTAATTGTAAATGTCTTCTAAATTTTTGAAAACATGACGTATATAGATATTTAAAAATACATTTATTAAGCTTGAAAGCCAATTCAAAAGGAAAATCTCAGAAAGATAATTCAAAGAAGAACAAGAGAATGGAAAAATATTGTATTGTTTACCTAAAGTGACTCTTGTGGAAATATAAACACATACTGAGATGCATAAGGCTTTGTGTGTTTGCCACAAAATCAGTCTCATTGGCAGATATATATGAATATGTTTTCACACCTCATATACTTCTGAATTTAAATCATAAGACTATCTGCTTCAATTAATGAAAGGTAGATCACAAAGGGAAAGTGGAGCACCTAGAGAATTATATTAGAACAACACAGCTATTAGCAACACTCAGCACAGAAGCACTGGAGTGTTTTAAGTACGAAGTGTAATTTACCTTTCTAGTTCATGTTCTAGAGGTAAAATGAAGCCTTTAAGTACATTTGCATACATTAAGACCAGAAGGGGTTTTAGGAAGAATAAAAGCCAATATTTAATATTTAATCATATTCTTCCTCGGCTGTGTCTCCAATGATTTCAAAAAGCAGGTTTTAATTGCACCAGAAAAACTATTTATGAAGAAAGTACATTGCCTTTGGCCAAGAAAGTATTCAGTGAAATGATATCATCTGACCCTATTTCAATTAATTATATTGTCTGACATTGCAACTCATAAAAGTCCTTTTATCCCTTTAAAAAACATTTTTGGATATGTTTCTATCTACCAAAGCTTACATTCTGGTTCATGTCTTCTTTCCGGACTAGATATAAAGAAAATCAACACTGTTTATTTTTCCCTAGACAACTATTCACTGATATGCACAGTGTTCCACAAAACATGCTTCATTTACCAAGACAAAGAACGCTGCAGTGTATCTCAAGCCTGAAGGCATTGATATACAGCACTTCATCAGTTAGTGGAAATGATTCTGGGGCACACTGTTTTTTTTTATAGGTATTCACTGCTGAAGAAGGTAGTTTAGGGCTCAATGGTATATCTGAAAGAAAACCAAAACCATTTCAAGTAGTAAAATAAGAACAGAAAAGGTGAGTTAGAGGAACTGAAAAGGTGAGTTAGAGGTGAGTATCAAAGACACTCATTTAAAATTATATGCAAATATTTACTTGTATATTTGAAAAAAAATCTAAATTAGAAACAGGTAATTTATCTATTTTTTTAAAAAACTATGTAGACTGTCTAGTTACTAAATACTCCAACAAGCTCTATATCATATCAGAGTTCAACTTTAAAACTGAAGAAGCTAAGGCAGTGGAAGATTTAACTCATTCTGATAATTTTTCAAGAGTAAATACTGTTTAGATTGGAGTCCAGAGTTGACTCTGGCTCAGGATTTAAGGTGTCACATTAGACAAGTGCCACAAATTATAGAAGCTATTTACTGCAGCTTTACTAGAGAAATATTTTATTTCTGATCAGCGACTTGCTTAGGCAAAACTGTCAGCAACATACACATAATGTAGTTATAATTTCACTGTAGATTCTTTTCCCTAGCATCTGATATGTTATGTCCACACATGTCTTCAATAGATCCTGCAGCTGTGCATTCAGAGAATAGATGATGGTGACAAACAGGAAAGAAATAATACGACTGTGCTTTTAAATCCATTCTTCTCTTTTGAATGCAGCTAAATGGTGATACTTTTTAGAGCAAATGAGCAATTTTCAAAAAGCCAGATACACCAGGGGAACTACTTCAACATGATACTAACGCTCAATGGTTACGTTTTTGACTCTTAAAGATGCAGAAAAACAAGGCTCTGACTCTGCTCTGGTTTCCAGTAATAATTAAAACCTTATACAGCTCCTAAATAATTGAATTATCTAGTTATTGCGGCAATTTATTTAGCATCTTTCCAAACACAGAACTGTCTGAAATGAAATGAATTGTCAAATTAAAAATATTTAAAATATACCTTATTATCTCTAACCTCTCTTACCAGTGCTTTTTCCTGTGACACCTACTTCTACAAATTACCCCCAGAACCAAGACTTCAAATTGTTAATCAATGGCTTCATAAAAAATGGGACTCTAAATATTATGAATTAAAAAATTCATTCATGTGTTGAAGCACGTATTCAATCTAATTTCAAAATATTTTACAATAAAATTTTAATGTTTTGGCCAATATAATGTTGTCTGAATTTGAAGAGAAATTTGAAGTTCCAGCACTATTGGGTTTTATCTATTGTATTCAAAAACCATCCTCTACTGCATACTTAGCCAAATTTATTACTTAATTTGTAAAGTGTAGTAATTTACAAGTTAATTTAAAAATCAGAAATTTGTAAAATTAAAATTTACTTAATTTTACTAATTAAGTAAATTTATTACTTAATTTATTACTTAATTTGTACAAGCATCCAACAATAAGCATAAGTAGACTGAAATTTAAAGTACAATATTATTTGCAAATTCTCCAAATAAAATGAAATAGGTTAAAACGTAAGAAAACATATATAAGCTTTATATGCTAAAGTTAAAAATTCTTATGTAAGAAATAAAAGAGAATGTAAATAATGGAGAGCTATACTGTGTTCATGATTTGGAAAATTAATCTATAAGTTTAATGCAATTCTTATCAAAGTCTTAAGTGCTCTTTGTAGATATAAACATATTTACTCTAAAATTTAGACGAAAAGGCATGCATCCCAAATATCTAAATGATGTCAAATAGATGACAAAAGCAAGACGAATAACTCTACCTAAGATTAGGCTTACTATATAGCTATGATAATAAAGAAACTGTGGTACTGGCAAAGGGATAAATACATTAATCAATGAAACAAAATGCAGACCCCCAAATATATATGGCCAAAATATGTCTAACTGATTTTTACAAAGGTGCAAAAGCAGTTAATTGAAGGAATGATAGTCTTTCCAACAAATAATGCTGAAGCAATTGGACCTCCATAAGAAACAAAAAAAGAACTACCAAAGTCTCATACCTTGTATAAAATTTAACTCAAAGTGGATTATAGACTTAAATGTAAAATCAAAAACCTTTTGAAAAATAAGAAAAAATTGTCAGTATCTAATGTGAGAAAGAGTTCTTAGATATAAAAGATAAAAAATAATCAGATCACATCAGAATTAAAAACTTTTGCTTTCCAGAAGAATCTGTTAAGAGAATGAAAGAACAAATACAGATGACAGCAGGCGGGGGGAAATATTTGGAATTCGCTTATGGGACAAAGGACTAGTATCTATAAGATATACATAATTTAAAATACAACACTTTATAAAAAAAGAAACAATAAAGTTAGGAAACCAGCAAAGGGCATGAACAGGCATTTTACCTAAGTTAAAATAAAATGACAATTAAGTACATGAAAAGATATTCAACATCAGTAGACATTAAGAAAATAAAATTTAAACCTATAAAAATACAAAAAACTAGCCGGGCGTGGTGGCGGGCGCCTGTAGTCCCAGCTACTCGGAGGCTGAGGCAGGAGAATGGCATAAACCCGGGAGGCGGAGCTTGCAGTGAGCCGAGATCGCGCCACTGCACTCCAGCCTGGGTGACACAGCGAGACTCCGTCTCAAAAAAAAAAAAAAAAAAAAAAAAAAAAAAGAAATAACACTACACACACAAATGACAGAATGGCTAATATGAAAAATAGTGACAACATTAAATACTGGTGAGGATGCAGAAAACCAGAAAAATATATTGCTGGTGGGATGGAAAATTGTACAGCCACTTGTAAAAAAATTGTTTGGGGCTGGGAGCTGTGGGTCACACCTGTAATCCCAGCACTTTGGGAGGCCAAGGCAGGCAGATCTCCTAAGGTTAGGAGTTTGAGACCAGTCTGGCCAATATGGTGAAACCTCATATCTACTAAAAATACAAAATACATAGATAAATAAATAAATAAATAAATAAATAGCTGGGCATAGTGGCAGGTGCCTATAATCCCAGCTACTTGGGAGACGGAGGCAGGAGAATCGCTTGAACCTGGTGGGCAGAGGTTGCAGTGAGCTGAGATCACACCACTGCGCTCCAGCCTGGGTGCAACAGAATGAGACTCTCTCAAAAAAATAAAATAAATACATAAATACATAAATAAAATAAAAATAAAAGAAAGAAAAAAAGAAAAGCGAAGAATTTTTTTTTGCCTGTTTCTTGTAAAACTGCACATGCAATTACCATATCATCCAGCAATTAAAATCTTGGTCATTTGTCCCATAGCAATGAAATTCCATGTTCATCAAAAAACTTCATATGAATGCCAATATAGCAGCTTTAAGTGTGATAACCTACAACTGGAAACAGCCAAGATTTCCTTCAAAAGAGGAATGGTTAAACAATGAGAGATACAGACACATCTTGAAATATTAGTGAACAACAAAAAGGAATAAACTATTGGTACACACAGTAACTTAGATGAATCTCAAGGGAATTGTCATTAGTAAAAAATGCCAATGTCAAAAATACACATACTGTGAGATGCCATATGCTTACATACATTATGATAACATTTATGTTTTTAAACTTTTATTTTAGGTTCAAGGGTATCAGTGCAGCTACGGTATGGTAACATTATGTTTTTAAATTTTTATTTTAGGTTCAGGAGTACATGTGCAGATTTGCTATGTAAATAAATTGCCTGTCACTGGACTTTGTGTACAAATTATTTTATCACCCAGGTAATAAGTATAGTACCCAATAGGTACTTTTTGACCCTCAACCTCCTCCCACCCTCCACCCTCAAATAGGCCTCTGTGTCTGTTTTTCCCTTCTTTATGTCTATATGTACTCGATGTTCAGCTCCCACTTATAAGAGCATGCAGTATTTACTTTTCTGTTCCTGCCTTAGTTTGCTGAGAATAATGAGAGAATGACTCTATCCATGTCCCTGCAAAGGAAATGATCTTATTCTTTTTCATGGATACATAGTATTCTATGGTATATATGTCCCATGTTTTCTTTATGCAGTCTACCACTGATGGGCATTTAGGTTGACTCCATGTCTTTGCTATGGAAAATAATGCTGTAATGAATATATGCGTGCATATGTTTCTATGGTAAAATGATTTACATTTCTTTGGGTATATACTCATTAATGGTGTTGCTCAAACAGTAACATCGTTTTAAGTTTTTTTTTTTTTTTTTTCTTGAAACAACAAAAATGATAGAAATGGAGACCAAATGAATGGTCAGGAGTGTTTGGGAGAACGTGAGTGTGGTCATAAAACAGAAACACAAAGTTGTGATGACACTGTTCTGTATCTTGACTGTAGTAGTGACTATATATACTTAACACAGATTATAAAATTGCATAAGACTAACATACACAAATGAGTCTCTACAAGACTGAGAAAATGGTAAGATTGCTGGATTTTGTCAAATTATGTGACATTGTGTCAATGTCAGTTTCCTGGGTGTGACATTATACTATAATTTGGCAAAATATTAACATATAAACAGAGTAAAGAATAGATGGTATATCTCTATTATTTCTTACAACTGGATGTTATTCTCAGGTGTCTCAAAATGAAAAGTTGAGTTAAAAATTATGCAAAATATTTTATTTTTTTAGAAGCAGAGCTGCAATTGGGGTAAACTAGCTCATTGTATTCAAGGTCGATAAATTTCAGACTCTGTCCTAGTGTTTAATCTGATTTTACCACATGATATCAGGGAATACTACTTCATATATAATAAATCCTTATAAAGTAGACATCTGTGAATTTCTGTTTCTAGTAAAGAGGAGTGAGTTTCTATCACACTGATTCTTCTACAAATATTGATCACGGATTTTGGAAAAAAATGTAAAAATAAAAACTACGTTCTCTGGATTAGAACAAAACAGGCATATTTTGGAGTAAATATAAAATTTGGAACAAGTTCATTTTTGTAGTCACAGTAATGGTGGCATAGGCAGCTTAAACACTGCTAGAAAAATTTTTTATCTTTCTGGGCAAAGGAAATAAGGAGAAGAGCTCAGAAGAATGTGTGATTAAAAAGTGAGGAAAGAGAATTCAGAGAAGGGAAATAATTAGTTAAGACACATACATACTCATATAGATATACAAATATAAAATAATATATAAGTATATGTATATTTATTTATATAACAATATATAAATATATTTATTAAATATATTTATTTATATAAAAGTATATAATCTAAAAATGTAATCTGAAAAACAAATAATCTAAACCATAATATATATTATATATTTATTATATAATATATAATATATAGTTTTATATATATATAAAACACAAGGCCCTGGCAAACCATTGAACCAAGCCTGCTTGCATGAGTCCAGCTGAAACTACCTTGAAGAAAAGACAAAAATATGAATTGAGACTTGAGCATTGACCCATCAGATTGTGCATTTCAGCCTAACTGATTTAATTGCCTGATAAAACTCTGACACATATAATGAAATGTATTTTCTCTACAATACAACACTTAAAATGTGCAGCATACAATATATAATTATTTACTATATTAAGGGCCAGTAAAATATAATACATCTATATTAACAGGGTGTGTTGGTGATCACCTGTACTTCCAGCTACTCAGGAGAATATAAACCATGTTGAGCCTGGGCAACATAAAACAAGACACGAAACTTTGTCTGTACAAAAAATAAAAAATAAAAAAAATAGCTAAGCATGGTGGTGTGTGCCTGTAGTCCCAGGTACTTGGTGGGTTGATGAAGGAGGGTCTCTTGAACCCAGGCTATCAAAGCAACAGAATAAAACCCTGTCCAGTTGCCCCTTGACTTAAGATGGTGTTACTGCTTGATAAATACATTGTAAAGTCAAAAAAGCTTTAAGTTGAACCATGGTAAGTCGGGGATGGCCTGTAATAACAACTCTATGCATTCTTTTAAAGAAAACAGAAGATGTAGAAGCAATCCCTACTCATAAGTTCAGAATTGACTTAAACCAGAATTATATAACAATATCAAAACAATAAAATAAATTCAAGGACCAATATTCCTCATAATCATAGACACAAAATTCTCCACAAAACAAAGGTGAAACCAGAAACTTATAAAAGAGATAATGCATTATAACTATTCTGGGTGTATACAAGAAGAAATATGAAGTTAATTTAACATTCAAAAATCAAATTTTGCATTTTGCCATTATAAGAGGATAAAGGAGAAAAATTTATTTCTATAGACACATGAAAAGCATTTGAGAAAACTGAGCAACAAATGTTTATTTGACAATAGTGAGAATACCCATATAAGTAGTTTTAGCAACCTAGGAATAGATGGAACTTCTTGAACTTAACAATAGATTTCTACTAAAATCTTACAACTAACATCATACTTAATGGTCAAATATTCATTACTTTTCCCTAATATTAGAAAGTCAAGAATATGCACTCTGAGCATTTGATTCACAATATACTAAAAGTCCTAGATGTTGCAATAAGGTTAAGGGAACAAAGGCATAAACAGTAGATTTTAAAAATTAATTTTTTTTTTTGTATATCATAGAATTACTTACATAGAAAATCTTTGGGGATCTTTAAGAACTACTTTACAGACATATCTCAAAATAACACATACATGTGGTCAAAAAATATGAAAAAAAGCTCAATATCACTGATCATTAGAGAAATGCAAATAAGAACCACAATGAGATATCATCTCACACCACTCAGAATGGCAATTATTAAAATGTCAAAAAAATAAAAAACAAAACAGATGCTGGCAAGACTGTGGAGAAAAAAGAATGTTTTTACCTTGTTGGTGGGAGTGTAAATTAGTTCAATCATTGTGGAAGACAGCGTGTTGATTCTTCAAAGATCTACATGGAGAAACACCATTTAACCCAGCAATCTTATTACTGGGTATATACCCAATAGAATATAAATCATTCTACGATAAAAATACATGCAGGTGTATGTTCATCACAGCACTATTCACAATAGTAAAGACATGGAATCCACCTAAATGCCCATCAGTGATAGACCAGATAACGAAAATGCGGTACATATACCACTATAGACTATTATGCAGCCATAAGAAAGAGTAAGATCATGTTCTTTGCAGGAATACGGATGTAGCTGGAAGTCATTATCCTCAGCAAACTAATGCAGTAACAGAAACCGATCACTTCATGTTTTCACTTATAAATGGGAACTGAATAATGGAAACACATAGACACATCTGGGGAAACAACACACACTGGGGCCTGTTGGGAAGGGTTTTGGGGGAGGGAGAACATCAGGAAGAATAGCTAATTGATACTAGGCTTATTCCCTAGGATTAGGCTTATTACCTATTACCTTGGCTTATTACCTGGGTGATGGGATAACCTGTGCTGCAAACCACCATAGCACATATTTACCTACGCAGCAAACCTGAACACCCTGCACATATACCCCAGAACTTCAAATGAAAGTTGGTCCAGATGTGGTGGCTCATGCCTGCAATCCCAGCACTCTGGGAGGCCGAGGTGGGTGGATCACTTGAGGTCAGGAGTTTGAGTCCAACCTGGCCAATGTGGCAAAACTCCATTTCTACTAAAAATACAAAAATTAGTTGGGCACATTGGCACATGCCCGTAATCCCGGTTACTCAGGAGGCTGAGGCAGGAGAATCGCTTGAACCACAGACGCGAAGGTTGTGGTGAGCGGAGATTGCATCACTACACTCCAGGTGACAGAGGGAGACTCTGTCTTAGGGGGGAAAAAAAAAGAAAGAAGAAAGAAAGTTGAAAAAAAAGAAGTACTTTAATAAGGCAACTTAGACAAATTGTAGATATAAGGCTAATATGTGGAAATTAAGTATATTTCTGTATACTAGCAGCCAAAAACTTAGAAAATAAGTTTAGACAAATAATTCAACTTATGTTAGCATCGGGATCCATCAAATTCTTAGGAATAAATTTAGCAAAGGATGTAGAAGGCCTTTGCACTGAAAACTACAGAATATGGGTGAAAGAAACTAAACGAGACTTTAAAAATTAGTTAATTAGATACAATGCAAAGTCTTCTAATCCATAATTCATGTAATATAAGAAAGGTTGGAAAACTACAGCTTATAAATCTAGCCTGTAGTCTGATTTTGTAAAAAAATTGGTTAGAACACAACCCTCTCATTTACTAACATTTTGTGTATGGCCACTCATACAACAATCACAGAGTAGAGCTTGTGAACAGATGCATGGATTGCTAATCATAAAATGTTTTCTATCTAGCTCATTGCAGAAAACGTTTGCTGACCCCTTAGATATAAGATTATAATTATAATTAATTTTTGTCTTTTAACCTTGTATCGTGGGATCCTGCTAAATTTACTAATTAATTCTAGTAGTTGTTTTGTAGATACCCTGGGGAAGTGTTGACTCTACTGAGGGAAGAAAGGTATTAGACAATGAAGTAGCTACTGCACTTAAGAAACACATTTCAGCAGTTTCCAGGAGAAGACGTATAGGACTTGATCCCAGGTGGGCTGAACAAACGGCAGTAAAGCTTAAAGTTTCATAATGCAATATATATATATATCAATACGAGGACACTCTCCAATGATGGGGTAGTTAAGTTTCTGAAAAAGACCTCAAGAGATGGAACTAATATATTGCAAGAA
This sequence comes from Theropithecus gelada, assembly GCF_003255815.1. NCBI lineage: Eukaryota > Metazoa > Chordata > Mammalia > Primates > Cercopithecidae > Theropithecus > Theropithecus gelada. The sequence continues at coordinate 129,453,024 of NC_037669.1, forward strand.
CAGATATTACACTCCTGGCATCCGTATGGGCATTAGTTCTCTGCCCCCAAGTTCTAAGTGATGATACCATCAAGCCCATAAGAATGATGCACATGCAGTGTTTTTTTGTTTTGTTTTGTTTTGTTTTGTTTTTGTTTTTGTTTTTGTTTTTGCAACTAAGGAACATGAAGCTTGGGAAGCCTGCCTTGTATAGAAAATGGTTAGCAAGCCTGTTCATTATCCCTGAGGGAAAAACTGTATCATTCATCAGTGGTGTCCACTGCAAATGCAGCACTGTCAAAAGTCCAGAATGCAAAGGTTTCTAAATCTGGAAGGAGCTCAGGTTACCACCTGCTTGAGCTTGGTCAGACAGAGCACTCACACCGTGTCCGGAAAAGTAAATTTTTTACTTACAAAGAGGCAGCAAGGATAAAAAGAAGTCTAGGATCCATGGCAATCTGGTTTTTCCAGGACTTAGGAAAGCTGCACAGTGCAGATGGAGATCTGAGGGACGCCAGAATTCTCTACCCTGGGATTATTCATCCTGGATGTAGCTAAAAACTCACTGAACTCAATCAAGGATTGCAAAAATCCTGTTCCCAGAGGAATGAGAACTCATTCCAGATTGTTCTAGACACTTTCTCCTTCTTTAAGGATGTTGCATTCTTGGAACATTCTGTGGTTTCTACCAACAACTGCAAGAAAAGGGGAAAAGCCAGGGTGGCCAAGGCCATCTGGGGACCTATTCTCCTACACAGACTAAACAGTGGTCAGAGACTTGATTTCTCATCAATAACCTACAGAAAAGCTCAAGGCCCATGTGAGTTTGCTCCATCTTCTGTGAGAAAATACTATTTACAAAATGACTTAAATGATAGACATGTATTTCTCACAGTTCTTGAGTTTGGAAGACATATGACTTTTTGAGGGGTGCACAGTTTAGTCCATAGCAAGACTCATGCCAGATTGCCTCTCCTAACACTAAGAGGTTGAATAATATAATAACTAAAAAGTATAACCCTGGATTCAGCAACCATGAGGCTAATAGTAAATTTGGGATTAAGGTTTCAGTGGTGTGTTGCAGGCAGAAGTCAGATTAGAAGGGAGTGAGATGTAAGTAGGAAGTTGAGAAAGTACCGACAAAACACAGCTTAGAAAATAACTTCACCTCCAATGAGTTCATTAGTGTTAATGTGTTCATGGTGTTAACTGCACATATTTTTGCTCTTTTCAAAGATTATTTCAGTGTTATGAAGAATCTGACTTTGACTTATTGTCATAATTCTAAAAGCTTTGATGTGAATATTATTTACATTAAATGAAGCTTACTACATTTTGCAGTACAACTCCAGATTAGATAGATATAGATAGATAGATAGATAGATAGATAGATAGATAGATAGATAAAAAGATAGATATACACATACATGTGTATGCATAGTTCTTTGTTATCGATGTTGTTTTGTTTAATAAACACAGTATCATTTTGTAATGACTGCTTGTTTATTAAGTCCATTTAATTAAGACAGCAGGACAACTATCACTTCTTGAATGTCTCCTCTATGCTACAATTAACATGTTTATCTCTTTCAATCCTCATAGCAATGTTGTGACATGGATGCTTTTAAATTACCATTTTATATACCCATTATTATGTGGCTGAACCTTACTTTAAAGCCCATTCTTCTGATTCCCAATCTAATGTTCTTTTCCCTACAGTATACGGTCTTAGAGGAACAGCTATGGCTTATATACTTTAGCATTAAGGAAATCAACCAATTTAGGATTCAGAAAGGAAGAGGTGGAGGAAAAATGAGATCAAAGACCACTGTAATGGTATTCTCAGATGCCTGTCACTTTAATCATTGAGAAAAAGAGGAAAATACATAGATTATATTATTTTTACTTTTTATACAAAATAACATGCATAACTTTAGTGACAAACTTTCTAGAACTCAAATTTGGGTTTCAAGCAAAATGTGTCACAACACCCTTTAATAATGAAGATATTGTTAACTTTTCAGCATACAAAGGTCATATGTGACACTTCCTAATGATAAAAACCTCTGAATTTGAAATAACTGTTCCTCAATTTAATTAAAAATAATCTTTCCTAGACTTTTGAAGAAATAGACAGCAAAATAATTGGCCAATACATTAACAGGATGAAAGAGATTTTTTTGATTAGATGTAAGAAACATTAGAACTTGTAACATTGCTAAGACAACTGTACCATTTAAAAAAGAGAATCATGGAACAATGCTGTTAATATTATTTCCAGAGTCTATATCAGGAGATATAATTGAGAGGATTAACTTCCCTCATACATTGCTGCTCTTTTACAGTGGTTATCTCATATATTGAGATAACATAACTTCTCATACATTGACACAGTGAAAACTCCTATCAGAAAATTGAAAATACAGTGATGCAGAGTATTAACTTGCAGTCAGACTCAACTGTGTTCAAATTACAGATCTTTCATCTAAAAGGTATATGACATTTGAAACATTGCTTAACCCCTCTAAATGTCAGCTTCCTCACTTTGCAATGTATATGATAAATATTAACATATTTTGTTAGAATAATGACAGTGTTATTATCATTAGCAAGTTGTATGTAAAATCAAGGCCCTTTTAAAATCATTGTTAGGAGTAATTTAAATATTTTCTAGTAATGTAGATTAGAAAGTTCAGAAACTCACTAGAAATCAGTCTGTAGACCATGCTTGACTCCTCCTGATAGACAGATTTTTTAAAAAGCCTCCAAATAAAGAAAATGTTAAGTATGATACAGCAAGTTACATATCGATAGATGATGCACAACTTCTTTTGGCATGGCATCAGAAAGGAATCAAGATATGCTTAAGAGCAATGGAATTATTTTAGAAGCCTCTAGTTTTAAAAAGGCACGTCAGCACAAATGATTTTTTTTTATCACTTGAGTAATGATTTTTATTATTCTCTGTTCTGCGCTGTCTGAAGGAAATTAGGACCATGCCTTGTCTTCTTGTTGTTAAATTAGACATATGAAGAAAACAAAATTTGGGGCTCTTTTAGAATATAATTTTCTTTTCTTTCTCTAAAATTTTGAAAACTAGAGTCTTGATAATAAAAATATTTTATAATTGAATACAATTAATAAATATCTCAAATACCTTCAAAAACAGTCTGACATTTGTGACATAGTATCTCTCCTGAACTGTTCCTAGACTGAGGAGGTCATTCTGGATTAATACGAAACTTCTTAAATCCTCAAGTCAAAACTTAGTTGGAATGATGGATTCTCCATTTATTAGACTGGTATAGTCTTGCCACAGTATTTTACTGCCTAGGAAAAAATGCATACTAATCTCTATACTACTGATTAGAAAGGTCTGCTAGGTAGCTATATGTGCCACTAGTAAAATCCTGTAACCAGTGAATGTGTGGAACAGAACATATTGACAGATACATTTTTGACTTAATGACTTAGATGGGCCCTTTTATCCCTCCTCATGTTGTATTAGCATACTAAAGAAGTAATACTGTATGATTCTTTATGTAATTTTCTACCTTAGGCTACCTTGAAGGAATAATGTCCAGCTAATCAATGAACAAAGAAACACCAGGCTTCCAGGTTGATATAGTTTGGCTCTACGTCCCCATCCAAATCTTATGTTGAATTGTAATTCTCAGCGTTGAAGGAGGGACCTGTTGGAAGGTGATTGGATCATGCAAGTGGATTTCCCCATTACTGTTCTCATTAGAGTGAGTGAGGTCTCACGAGATCTGGTTGTTTAAAAGTGCATAGCACCGCCCCCTTCACTTTCTCTCCTGCTTTGGCCATGTGAAGACTGTGCTTGCCTCCCCTTTGCCTTCTGCCATGATTGTAAGTTTTCTGAGGCCGTCCCAGCCATTCTTCCTGAACAGTCTGTGGAACTCTGAGTCAACGAAACCTCTTTTCATCATACACTATTCAGTCTCTGGTAGTCCTTTACAGCAATGCGAGATTGGATCAATACACAGGTTAAATTGCTGACAGGGCATATGGAAATGTTCTCTTCTATCACTTAAAGATAAATGAAAAGAAGAGAAGGAAACAACTCCCCAATAGTAAGGAGAATGTGAGGAAAGCGAACAGCAAAATTGAGATGTTGGGTTTCCAATAACAACAACAAACAATAGCCACAGGCTCAGAAAGACTTGAATCAGAGATTAGAGGTGATCTTTCAGACCATATCTGAAGGGACTACAAATTAGGAATCAGAGAGAAGAGATGGTAGGTTAAAAGTGTGGGACAGAAATGTACAGCAACTCCTCTCTAGGGAATGTGTACAGATTAGCTTTGTCGCCTGACATCACTGTTCACCCATGCATGGTATTTACTTCCAGGAAAAATAATTTGCACGGTTTGAACTTTACAATTGCAAAACATGCCTGGAGGCATCAGGGATGTCTCATGGGTATGGATACCCCACAGAGTTCCTCTCCATATTCTTGCACAGAGGGTAGGGAGTAGCGATTATCAGTCATCAATTTATTAATTCTTCTATTAATATTTGCTCAGGTAGTCTTCTAGATTTTGAGAATATAGAAGTTAATCAAAAAATCAAAACCCTCTGGCATCATGAGTGTGTATTCTGGAGGAGGAAGGGAAAGAAAGCCAATAAATGCATAAATAGATACAGTGTATATATTGTATGTATGGATTCCTGGTATGGAGGAAATGAAACAAGCAAGAGGAGTAGAAGTGTCTGTGTACATGTATACGGTGGGAGGAGAGTCACAGTCAAGTGGAAATAACTTAGGTTCAAGCACAACATGACATAATTATCTGTCCATTCAGGGGTAAGGCTTATTTTAGAAAGACAACTATTATTTAGCAGCAGAAAATATTCATACCAGCTTCCTTGCTAAAATAAAAGAACAGTGGCTGGCATGTAGTAGCACTTTTTTTTTTTTTTTTTTGTGAGACAGATTCTCCCTCTTTCACCCAGGCCAGAGTGCAGTGGCAGGATCATGGCTTACTGCAGCCTCAATCTTCCAAGCTGTGCTGATCCTCCCACGTCGGCCTCTCAGGGTGCTGGGATTACAGGCTTGAGCCACCATGCCCAGGCTGTAGTAGCTTTTCAATAAATGTTTGTGGAATCCAAATCTGAATCATATAATATTTCCTATTATTCTTAGAGTAAGATTGGAGAATTTAGGCCAAGTGCAGTGGCTCATGCCTGTGATCCCAGAATTTTGAGAGGCCAGGGTAGGAAAGCTTGAGTCCAGGAGTTTGAGAGTAGCCTAGGCAATATAGCAAAACCCTTTCTCTACAAGAAGTACAAGACTTTAGCTGGGCATGGTGGCCCACCAAAAAAATTAAAAAATTAACAATTAAAAGAACAGGCAAACATCACAAGATATTTGAAACATTCACATAATACTAAAATAGAGAACTAAAATAAACAAGCAGGATTACTGAAACTGAAATATTGAAAGTAGTAAAACAGAATGGAATGTTTAAAATTCATATTGATTAACTTAAAGTCATGCAAAGATATGTAGATGCTCTCAAAACTTGAGCATGTTTGATATAATTAAAACAAAGAAATGCATGATTACAATGTATGTGATATGAGAGACAAAACATATTTCACTCTTTAAAAACATACAAACCAAGTTTATGTCTAATAATACAGAAGACTGGAAGAAAATTGAACAAATGCCTTTAAAGTTATATGGAAAAAAATTCTGAACATAGGACTCTACATACAACAAAATCCAGTCAATTAAGGAAATTTGGGGGTCGGGTGCGGTGGCTCATGCCTGTAATCTCAGCACTTTGGGAGGCCGAGGCAGACCAATTGCCTGAGCTCATGAGATTGAAACCATCCTGGGCAACATGGTGAAATGCCCTCTCTACTAAAACACCAAAAAGTTAGCGCAGCCTGGTGGCGTGTACCTATAATCCCAGCTACTCGGGAGGCTGAGGTGGGAGAATCACTTGAGCCTGGAAGGTGGAGGTTGCAGTGAGCCCAAGATTGTGCCACTGCATTCCAGTTTGGGCAGCAGAGTGAGAAAAAAAAAAGAAAAACAAGAAAGAAAATTTTTGAACAAGCTAGTTTTGAAAATTTTACTTCACATATGTGGTTTCTTTCTTTCTCCTTCTCCTTCTCCGTATCCCTTTTGATACAGGTTCTTGCTCTGCCATGCTGGACTGCAGTGGTGAGATCATAGCTCACTGCAACTTCGACCTCTTAGGCTCTAGTGATTCTCCCACCTCCACGCCTCACCTCCTCTCCTAATAGATGGGACTACATGCATGTACCACCATGGCTGTTTATTTTTTAAAATTATTAGACATAGGGTGTCACTATGTTGCCCTGGCTGATCTCGAACTTCTGTGCCTGAGCGTTGTTCCCTCCTTGGCCTCCCAAAGTGTTGGGATTACTGGTGTGAGCCACTGAACCTGGCCAAATATAAAATTTCTGAAAGACTCAATAGTTTGTGAAAGCTGACTTATTCCATCAAAACAGAAAATGAGACTAAGAAAGTATCTTAAGTTCCAGGAAACCTTGACAGTTAGGCAAGAATGCAGAGTAGAGATGTTCTATTTAATATCTCTACCTGGCCTAGGATGGAGCAGGAAGTCAGAACATTTGGATCGCTATTGGGTATGCTCCAGGCTGGTGCCTTTCTCTCTTGGTCCCTCAGTCCCCTTTACTCAGTTCCACTCTGAGAACTAGTGTGATATCCCTACTTGTCATCAGCTGTCTATATATGCAGAGATACAAGCTATGAACTTAGAGTATTCCTCATGAGCAGGAGATTGACATGAGGAGATCCTAGTGCTAAACTGAAGATATTTTCAAAAATATGTATGGAGTCATGAAATGAGTGAAGTTTGAAAAGGATGGGGCTCTTTAATTTAAAATGCTTTATTTTAACATATGTTTCTTTTTTCTTATAGCTGACTTGACTTTACTATCAAGGATTAAGGGCCAATAGAACATTACCAATTAAAAACTGTCTATGTGAAGACAGAAACATTTAAAAAATAATAATCTTTGTGGCTGTCTCACTAATTGGTCATTCGATGTCAAGCTATTGTAAGTTTTGTACATTAACCTCCACAGGTGGGAACTAAAATAACATGTTACTATGACCAGACTGATATAACATTTAAATAATTTAAAATTAAATCTATTTTTAAATTCCAAAAGTCAAAGCAATTTTATGCTTTAAAAAGTTTTCTTTTTACTCTTTGTAATTTAGATAAACTTTTCTTTTGAATATAATGAAAATCTAGTTTCAAGATAAAATCAAGTTCAATATACATAAAATGAAGAAAATACATTGATTTGTTATAGCAAAATTAATTTCCCATTGTATAAAATGTTAATAAACTGTAAAACTAGGAGTAAAAAAACTCTAGCATTTTGATCTAGAGTTTTGATCTAATCATTTTGATTTACTCATTTTCTACAGTTCTTTGAATTTCTCCAATATATGTATATTCCCCAAATTATTCTCTGAGATGCCATTTATTTTTAAAAAACAGTACTTAAAAGGTAACTAAAGAAAAAGAAAACTGCTTACTGCAATTACATTCATTTTTTTGAAGTTCAATGGGAAAATAAAATTTCAGCACGTGATAGAATTAAATATTTTTGTGTCCAAATTTAAAATGCTAGTAGAAGCCTTCGCATTTAAACACAAATAAGATAATAAAATACTCAAAACATAATCTTAATTGCTTATGATTTAGATAAATAAAATTTGGTGGTAATAAATCAGAAAAGAAGGCACGACATTGAAACTTTTGAGTTGGATAAACGAATAATGATGCTAATCCTGAAGCTTCTACATCCTATAATATCCAAGGATTATTTTGTTAATTTAGTGTGCCCTGTTAAAGTATAAATTTCTTTCTCCGAAACCTATTTCCCAACCTCTCAATCTCCTGAAAACTGAAGCAGGTCACTCCCTTCCTGCATTTCCTCCCTCTAGTACTGAAGGTGAATCAACAAGTATAGTTAATGGGGAACCCACATTCTATGCCTCAGTATCCTATCACACCTAACTTTCTGCAGCCTTTCAGAAACAGGTTCCTGCATGTTCTGAGGACTAAATGCTTTCTACGGATTTGGTCCCAATTTTTGGTCAACAGTTTTATGAATGTCCTGGTAAGCTGTCTAGCTCTCCGCATTACTAGAATTTGACTTTGTTCTTACCAGTTTCCCTAAGTTGATTAGAGACCTTTTCTTAAATATCTGTCTTGGGTTTAATGCTTTTATATAACCTGACATGCCTTTTTAATGCAAATTGTTTGCTTTATGAATTCCAAGTAGTGCACCTTGAAAAGTCCTAGTCTGTTACTCTGTGAAGTCATCTTAGACCATATGTGTCATGTACCAAGTTGCACTACAGTTGTTTTTTTTTGTTTTTTTGTTTTAATCATTTCCTATAGATAAAATTCTTGCTTAACTAACTGGGTTCTAAGATAGAAATTATTGTTTCAGAGAGCAAGAGATAAGTTGTAATGCCTGAAATCTCACTGGCACCAATTTTGGTTTCATAATGCAGAAAGTAATTGAACAACATATATTTAAATCTCAAGATATGACAATCCCCACCCATGCGTACACATGTATTCAGAATTCATAGAACATAAACACAATTACTTCTCTTATAATGGCTTTTAAAGACATCAGAGAGCATTTCTCATACAGTCTTACCGATTTCAGCATAGGTACTGTGAGTGTATCATACAGATGAAAAACGCTATTATATGAGCATATTCTTTGTGTTACTAGTCTCTCCAGTGCAGTTTCTCTTGTGGGACAAAAATAACTTGGATGGTTTTAAAAATTAAAAACCTGAACCAAATAACAATGAAATAAGACAATATAAGTCAGGGACAATATTTTCTTTAAACTATCTTCCTGGGTTTTAATTGTATTTTCCTATCAGGTAATACGCATCCAGTGAGAGTCCATAATAGTCATTTCAAAGAGAGGAAATGTAATACAGAGAACTGATTACACAGATGTTGGAAGTTGAAAGAACTAACAGAATAAGTGGAAGAATCTCGGGATTAATAACAGCAAGAAAACAGCTTAAATCACCAGAGCTGCAGAAATCAGAGATATTAATGTTGTATTTGGGGATTTCTTGTGGTCCTTGTTAATTGGCTTTCAAATGGGTGACTTTTTCCCTTTGATTCAATTTGTGTCAAAGATGAGCCTTAGACATAATATGATATTCAAGTGCTTTATTATGGCAATATTCTTAAAAGAGGGACAGCGGGAGGAGGCTGGTGGTATAGGCCAAAAACAGTCAGGTAGATCTCTGTACAAAGACCATTCTCAGATATTAGGAGATTCTTCTTCCTTTCTTATATCTGTGTTAATGCAGGGTCACTTACCAGGTGTTACTTTTATAAAAGTAGTTTAAGCTATTCTTGTAAAGGCAAGTTTTGTTTCAAGGTTTATGAGAATTCTATCTGTGCTGAGGTGGTCGTGTCTCCTGGAAATCCCCTGGCCAGATTGCATCATACTGCTAAGTGACACATGTAGACACTTTATCTTGCAGACACTTTATGTCTCTCATGGTATTCTCCAGTCAGGTTCCCACACATTTGTGTAGGTGCACATGTGGCTGGTGTTTGGATTTCAGGAGGAGCCACACTTAGGCTGGTGCCGAGACCTGTGGAGGGGTAGACACTTCATGGCTGCTTCTCAAATGACGAAGATAGCTCACTGGGCTGGTACTAGGGATACAGAAGGGAGCTGGAGTTCCCTGGAACAGTAAACCCACCTCTGTTTCCCTCCTCTCATCTATCAGTCATTTCCCAATGGTTCCATGGTCAGATTCTAAGAGGATGTCAGCTAAAAGAAAGCTGGAGTTATGATTCGCAGACTCCCAGACCTCATAGCACATAGCAGAGTATAGAAGGGTGAGGGAATGGCTGAGAGGCAATATGTGAATAATCAACATATAATCAATACTTATATATTATATGTAAATAACTGACATACACATTTTTCAAACAATCTGTCTCTCCAAATACTGAGGCAAGAAGTTCAAATCCCATAGCTTGATGTACAGAAATTTAAGTCATATGGTTCTCAATTATTTCTTCATTAGGTACTTCCACTCTTACGATAACCTTACCAAGGTCAAATTTTCTTTATACAAATTTTACCTGCTGAGAGAATGTTAGATATTATTAGAAAAGAAGCCATTAAAATAGATAAATTTATAAGTAACTCATTTAGATAATTTAAAAATAAAATTTGAATTCACCACAGAATGTCATTTTTAAATTTTTTAATTCAGAAAGTAAAGTATATATTGTTTTAGTTATTATTCAGAAAAAGTAAATCGAATAGCTTTTGAGTCTAATTTCATGTACAAATATGTTAGATATTTCCAAATAAATTTGTCTTTAAAATAATTTATGTTGTAATCTATGTTGTAGCAATTTTTTGAAGGAAATAAAAAACAACTTCAAAATGCTATGCACCCATTTCCACTAATTTAAAGGATCAAATAAATTGGTTATTTCTGAGAGGAGTTATTCAAATTATCAAGTGTATCTCATCCCACTGCCTTGAAAAATCAGTGTGCTGTTGCATTATTCAACCAAGTAGCATTTCAACACATTAGCAGTGTAAATAAGAATAAAATAGATTTTTAAAAATATTCCAAACTATTTGATTACACTCTTGGAAAAGGCTTGTAAACATTACGGATCATGGTATTTTGCTGCCATCTTCTGATGAAAATACTGTAGGAGGAAAAAATGTTTAAAATTATTCAAAGGAAATTTTCACAACATATTTTACTTGTGTTTGGGGATGATATGCTGAAGGAATATATGGAACCAAGTTATGTTATTAACACACCTATAACTTCTTTACTGATCCATTTGTTCAAACATCTTATGGCTATGGTATCTTACATCTTCTTTTTAATATTTAAATATGTGATTCAATATTCCCTGTGATAAATCAGAATATAAATAATTGGAAATATTTAGTTATGCTCCCTTTTAAGTTGTTAAATATAAATATTGCAACACAATGATGTATCACTTTATTTAATTGCAAAAAATAGCAGTGGGATTTTAATCTTGAGAACAGTTAAATATATTTAATGAGAATGCAGTGGTCTTCAGGTTTATTGGCCTTATTCTGAATCAACAAACTTTAAAAATTTTCTTCGTCTCCTTTTCTTTTTAAATCTGTAATCTAAGGTAAGGACTCCTGAGACATTATCCGCTCATTTCTTAGATAATTAAATTAAAATCCAGCTCTTGGTTCTGCCATGAGCTTACAGTGTAATTTTATGCTAGCTGTACTTGGGCCCTTCTAGATGAGTTCAATATTTCTTAACTATCAGTTCCAGAAGGTCACACCTGTGAACTTCTGCATACATTTCTGAGGTGACAAAACAAAAAACAACACAACAACAACAAAAACTGAATCACCCTCTTTATACTAAGTTTATTCTGAAACTTTTGCAGTTACAATTTGAAATATAAGAAAGTTCATTTGTCTGTAGTATAATTGGAATAGAAAACATTGTACCAAATGATCACAAACTTCTCGCTCTTATATTCACCACTTGTGACCTCTTTAGTATCTGGATAGTGCTCACACTATGAAATAGAACTAAATATAAAGCTCATCAGAAATTTTGAAAAGTCCTTTTTTTAGGCACCCTTTCTTCTTTGTCAGCTTTACCATTAGACTCTTCTTCTGACTGTGTCCTATAGTCTCCCCAATCCCTCTTTAAATAGTTATTATTTAAATACTAAATATTGCTTTAAATATTGCTTTAAGTACTTAATATATTAATTTAAATTTAATTCAGAAAGACAGATAAGGCTCAGTGATACTTTTTCAAGTATCTGTTAATTTTAATAATTTTGTGACATTTTGAAGACTTGCCCCTACTTGTGGGTATTACCTGCCTTTTCCACTTAAGCATGTAGCACAAATCTTTCATACTTTATTAGCCTCGACAAAACAAAACTGGACCAATGATGGTGGCTACCACGTGCTGTATCATCCTATAAATGACAAAAAGTGCTCCCTATAGACACATTTCATAAAAGCACATTTTTTTTTTTTTTTTTTTGGCTGATAGACCCCCTCACCAGGAACCTGAATATGTTAAGTGGAGCTGGAGGTCTCTGTGTGATGCTTAAACTGCACAACTCTACGTGGTGATTCTGATTAATGTAGGATTCTGAGGTTTCTGGTAGGTTACTCGGTTGAGTTGGTTCTTGAGGTGGGTTTTTATGGTATCTCTGCCTGTTACTTCCTTTGTGCCCATCAATAAAGGCAGAGTCAATGTGAAAAATTACCAGGACTTTGTTCTAGGTCACTTCTGTGCTCATTTTACCTTCCATCGTTTGACAATCTAATAATGTCTTATATTCCCAATTATTCAATGGTGCAAATATATCCACATATTTTCTTCCTAGTCTACTCAGCACTCCAGACTAACATGCACCCGTAACTTTCTGGACCCTGCACTTAAATATTTCACATTCACCCCAAACTCAAAGTGTCCAAAACTCAACACATCATCTTCAAGTCTAAACCCTTGTGCAGTAATTCCAATTTTAATGAATTGCCCCGTGAATCTTCCAGAAAAGTGTAAGTCATCTTTGCTGCTTTATCTTTTCTCTCCAGAACAGCACACATATTTCCATCTCTGGTGCTGCTATCTCCAGGTGCCACTCTCACTCTTTTCTCTCCTAACTGTGGCTTTGGTCTCCAGATTCTCCCGTGTACCTTTGCCCAGCTCCATTCTACCCTCCTCACTCTGTCAGAGTGTCGCTTAAAGTAGAGATCTGGTGGTGTCACTTCCCTGCTTAGAATTCTTCCAAGCTTTCCTACTGCTTGGAGCATGCATGATTGACCCTTATTCACTCCTGATTCCACCACATTTCTCCCTATGACCTTTGTTCCTAAATTTTCTGCATTTCTCTGAACATCACATACTTTCTCACTTAAGAATATGCCAGGACACAGTTATCTCAACAACACATCCTTGTATCTCATCAGTGCCTAGTTACTCCTGGCTTCTTGACCGAAAAGTTACTCTTTGAGCCCCACATTAAAAAGTTATCCTCCCAACTCCTCACTTCCCCTACCAATAATTTATACTCCCTTATTATCTTGAAATTATTTGCTTGTTTCCACTTTCACCACTTAACATTATTTGTCTCCTGTGTCTACTTTTATAGGCTGTAAACGCAAGAACAGAGAACTTGTCGTCTATGCTCCTGACATCTTAACCATTTGACAGTGTGTCTGACAAATCATACACAGTCAGTAATTATGGGTTGGTTATACTATTTATTCATATATTCATTCTCCATATTTTCATTTTAAAGCTACTATAAACAAGGCTGTGTGCTATTGAGAGGTGAAGCCCCCTGGGTTTCTGGGAGGGGTGGGGACTTGAAGAACTTTTGTGTTTAGCCAAGGGATTGTAAACACACCAATCAGCACTCTGTGTCTAGCTAAAGGTTTGTAAATGCACCGATCAGCACTCTGTGTCCAGCTAAATGTTTGTAAATGCACCAATCACCACTCTGTCAAAACGGACCAATCAGCAGGATGTGGGTGGGGCCAGATAAGGGAATAAAAGCAGGCTGCCCAAACCAGCAGCTGCAGGGGTTTCCCCTTGGACGGTGTGAAAGCTTTGTTCCCTCTTCACAGTAAATCTTGCTGCTGCTCACTCTTTGGGTCCTCACCACCTTTATGCACTGTAACAATCACTGGGAAGGTCTGCAGCTTCACTCCCGAAGCCAGCAAGACCACAAACCCACCCGGAGGAAGAAACTCCAGACACATCTGAATATCTGAAAGAACAGACTCTGGATACTCTAGCTTTAAGAACTGTAACACTCACTGGGGGGGTCCGCAGCTTCATTCTTGAAGTCAGGGAGACCAAGAACCCACCAATTCCAGAAACACTATTATGTTTATGAGCATACTTAAATGAATACAATATAAACAAGTAGAGGTTAGATTCAGTAAAATCTAGATGTGAACTGATAGGATCACATTTTATCGATCTTTCATGCTGATTATATTCAAAGGTACATCAGTGTCATGTGATTATTTACAGTCCTACTTTGAATTTCCCATATGTTTTGGTGCTTCCGGGTGGTTCAGGCCTGTAATCCCAGCAATTTGGGAGGCGGAGGCGGGCGGATCACGTGGTCAGGAGATTGAGACCATCATGGCTAACACAGTGAAACCTGGTCTCTACTAAAAATACAAAAAATTAGTTGGGCATGGTGGCGGGCGCCTGTAGTCCCAGCTACTCAGGAGGCTGAGGCAGGAGAATGGCGTGAACTGGGGAGGCAGGGCTTGCAGTGACCTGAGATCGCGCCACTGCACTCCAGCCTGGGTGACAGAGTGAGACACCATCTTAAAAGAAAAAATGAAAAATGAAACCATAACCTATAGGAACTTTGTTACTTCCATAGTGACTATTGTGAAAATAATGTCTCAGAAAGTTACCTTCTGGTTGACATTCATTTAGTTCATTTAATATCAAGATGTGTCAATATCATTTATTGACTAAAATATGTTTCACAAGTTGGTGCTGACCTCTTAATTTCTTCTGTTTCCTTACCTAAATTATTGGCTATGTTTTGAATACCTTTTAAATAATGTGCACTTCCAATTGTATTGAATGCAGGAAACTTTTTTACTACGGTTATGTTAAAACTTTGAAAAAGATGCTCAAATTGTCTCATAAAAATATCATTATGTCTGTGATGTTGATAAATTGAATTTCTGTTCTTAACAAAATTATTTTCTATATATCTTTTGAACAATATCTTCTATTTTTTATTGTCTGCTGACTATATTTAGTTTCATTATTAAATTCATTGTATTACAACTTTCAATTTTCTTCCTGTAGGTATGTTATTTCCCAAAATATATATGAATACTTGAAAAATCAGTCACATCTACTAGTTATTCATAAAAAAAAAAAATCAATAGATTGCATGGTTTTATAAGAATGAGTAAAAATTTGCTTATACTAATTAAAATGTTAGGGTACATAGATTATTTTGTAACCATATAATAAACATATAGGGTAGTATTAATAGATAAGATATCCACTAAATGAAGAAAACTCTTGATAGTGTGAATTAGTAAACCATCTACTTTTCAGGAATGAGCGTTACAAAATTAGACTGAGATTTAGATGATAGAAATGGCAGGATATCCGTAATATCCTATGATTATAGCTAAAATTTATTTATTTGAGAAAATCTGTTAGCAGTAGATTAAATTTTTTAATGTTTGTTGATTATAATATGAGCTTGTTCAAACATTTGAAAATGAAGTTGAGTCCTCAACAGATAATGATAAACTTATGCAAATCAGTCACATTATATAATTTAGCAGATTGCATTGTTTATTAAGAACCAAAACATTTAAATACATCAATGTTCACAGTGACAACACTGCAGTGAAGGTAGTTCACAAAAAGATTTTTAATATATCACAGTGTACACTCAAATGTACACATATATATTTTAATTTTTAGTTTTTGTGAGTACATAGTAAGTACATATATTTATAGGGTACATGGGACATTTTGATGCAAACATACAATGCATAATAACTACATTAGGATAAATAGGGTACTCATCCCCTCAAGCATTTATCTTTTGCGTTACAAACAACCCAATTATAATCTTTCAGTTATTTTAAAACTCACAGTTAAATTATTAACAATAATTCCCCTATTATCCTATGAAATGCTAGATCATTTCTAATTATATTTTATACTCATTATCCATACCCACTTCCCACCCCCAACCCTCTCAACCCTGACTACCTTTTCCAGGCTCTGGTAATTATCACTCTACTTTCTATCCCAATGAGTTCAAGTGTTTTAGTTAATAGCTCCCACAGATAAGCGAGAACATGTGGTTTGTCTTTTTGTGCCTGGTTCATTTCTCTTACCATAATGACCTCCAGTTTTGTCCATGTTCTTGCAAATGATAGGATCTCATTCATTGCTATGGCTGAATAGTATTTCATTATGTATATGTACCACATTTTACTTATCCATTAGTCTGCTAGTGGACAGGCACTTACTTTGCTTCCAAATCTTGGAATTTGTGACTTTTATTATGGCTTTTTATTGTGGCTTCGATCATGTTACTTGTTATTGATCTGTTCAGCTTTCATATTTCTTCATGGATCATCTTTGTCAGTTGTATGTGTCTAGGAATTAATCCATTTTTTTCCAATTCATTGGAATTGGAAAACAACTGTAAATATAGTTGTTTACGGTAGTCTCTAAAAATCTTTTGAATGTCTGCAGTATCAGTTATAATGTCTCCTTCTTCCTCTATGATTTAATTCATCTGAGTCTTATTTCTGGAAGATAATAAAAAAATGTGGAATAGTGAATGCCACTCCAGGTGTAGTAAGTTAGAATCTGAATTTCAACAATATTCTCAAATCATTCAAGTAACAATTAAAGTTTAGAAAAGATTTGTGTGAAAGCTTTGTTACTTACTGTCTCTATAATTCTGAAGAGTTCCTAAACAATGTTGACTCTTATTTCCTAATCTGTAAAATCAGATGAAATCAACTGCTTTGATAAATCTCTGAATTATTATAAATATCTGACATTTTATAAATATCTATCTGTAAAAAATTCTGCAATGTGATATATATGTACAATGGAATATTGACCAGTCTTAAAAAAGGAGGAGATCCTGCCAGTTGCCAAAACATGGAAGGACCTCAAGGACATTGTACTAAGTGAAATAATCCAGACATTTAAAAAAGTCATGATGTTACTTATATGTGGAATCTTAAAAAAAAAAAAAAAAAAAAAAAGGTCAAATATAAAGAAACAGAGAATAAAACATTCCCAGCGTGAGGGTAGAGAGAGGAATGAACAAATGTCATTCAAAGAACACAAAGTAGAAAATTTGTAGAATAAAAAAATCTAAAGACTTAGGGTACAACACATGAACTATAAATAATATATTCAGGATTTTTGCTAAACAGGTAGATTATTACTACTCTTGCTACAGGTAGAAAAAAATGGGTAACTCTTATGTGTGACTTGAGGGTTATGTTAATTTGCATTGCTATGGTAACCATTTTGCTATATAAATGTAATTCATAACCTATTATATGCCAAATAGGTACAATATTTTTAAAGGCAATTACCTGTTTAGATATTTTCCATATCTAACGCTGCCCACATTCCTGCCGATATATGGACAGTGATTTTTACGATATATTACTAGTCACATACAAACCATTATATCTTCTTTTCACTCTGTAGTGTCTTTTGATGAATAAAAGTCTTTATTTTACTGTAGTTCTAAATATCAGTTCTTTTCTTCCTTATTAGCTTTTCTTTTTCTTTTGGTGACATACTTAAGAATTTTCTAAGCAGATACCATAATGATGTTCTTCTTTTACCTTTTAAAATCTCTGTGGTTTTGTCTGTCACATATAGTTCCTCAATCCCCCCAGAGCTGACTTTTGTGTTTTATATATGATTGATAATTTACATTCATGATACATTAAAAAATACATATATCAAGGTGACTCATTTTTTATAAAGCCTGTCCTTTCTACACTAATCTGTTGTGCCATTTTGGTCGTCATTCAGATGTTTACCGATGGATGTATCTGGACTCTATTCTGTTTTTTGATATGTTACACATTCTTAGGCCAATATCACACTCTCTTTTAGCTTTGATTAAAATATCACTTCTTTTCTGATATTAAAATATCACTTCTTTTCTGATAAAGTAAATCCACTTAACGTGCTCTTCTAGAGTGTCTTGGCTGTTATTGGCCCTTTAATTTTCCAAATAAATTATGAAATTGGTTTTTAAATTTCCAAAAAGAATCATCAATGATTTTGCATAAAGAGGTTGAAAAAAATAACTGGGTCTTCTAGCCTCTGATGATGACATCATCCTTTAGCTAAGGTTTTTAAAATTATATTTTATGCTTTTTTATAGAAGTTTTACAGATAGTTTTAACATTTATTCTTGGGTGTTTGACTTTTTGTATTTTAAATTACGTTTGGTAAATGATTTATTTTAATTAAATTGTTTCTAATTTTATACCTAACCTTTTAACTAAGCTCCCTTATTTTATTATCTACATGTGGAATATTTTAGATATTTACCTATGTATATATTTTATATAACGATGTACAATATATACAATAATTACATGATGCATTAGTTTTCTAGGGTTCTCATAATAAGATATAATAGATTGGGTAGCTTAAACAATCAAAATATTTCTTCTCATATTTCTGTAAGTCTGGAGACCAGAAGTTCAAGATTAAGGTCATAGTGTTGATTTGTTCTGAGGGCTGTTGGTGAAAGATCTGTTCCAGGTCTCTCCTATTGGCTTATAGAAGACATCTTCATGTTCAAAAAGTGTTCTCCCTATATCTTCACATCATGTTTCCTTCTCTATGTGCCTGTGTCCAAATTTCCTTTTCTTGTAACCACACAAAGTGTATTGAATTACGACCTATCTCAATGACTTCAATTTAACTTAATTAGCTCTGTGAAGACCCTGTCCCCAAATATGGTCACATTCTGACGTACCAGGCGTTAGAAGTTCAACATAAATATTGGGGGGTAGGTAAGGGGACACAATTTAGCTGATAACAAGCTTTTACTTTCTGATTCTTATAAATTTTTATGCACTTTTTTGTTGTATTGCACTAATTATAATGTTCAATAGAAATAGTAAATGGGTCATAGCTTTATCCTTAACTTGTGAGCAGAAGCTATCAAATATGTACTATTAAAATGTTTGCTATAGGTTTTCAAGGGCTACACAGGTACTAGTTAAAGAGTTTATGAAACAGTCCTCTTTTTCTAGTTTGTCAAAAGCATTTATTGTAAAGGAAAATTAAATTTTGATCATTTGTCTGCCTTTATTGAAAATATCATGTGTTTATTTTCTAATATTTCTGTTATTATAGTAATTTACTTTCTTTTTTAAAAAATCATGCAATTCAGCACTTGTGGAATAAATCAAATGCAAATATATTGTTATTTATTATTATTATTTACATATTTTTGTGATTGGTTTGAAAATAGCTTGTCAGGAATTTTTTACTCTAAACTTATAGAAAATATTGCCCTCTAATTTTCTCTTCTTTTAAGAAAAAAACATGTTTTTCTTGTAGTGAGGCTACACTTCTCTATAAAACAAATTGACATTTTTACTTTCTCAACTAATTCCTCAAGATTTTAGCTTATTTTACATATTCATGTTTGGTAGTATTAATAAATAAAACATAGGCCTGATGCTTGTGCGTGAAAGAAGAGGACAAGAGAGAACATTTGTGATTGTACATTCTATTTCTTAATTTAGTACAGTGTTATTCGCATTTTCTGTTGATTCTATATCAATTTCAATGTATATATATTTTCCAAGATTATATTAATTTTATTTAAATTATTAAATATATTAGTACAACTTTGTTTATAATATGTGTAGCATGTATAATTAGTCTTTTCTGGTAATCTTGTATTTGCTATTTATTCCTTCTTTCATTTTAGCTGAGAATTCTAGCCACATACATATCAATTTTAACGATTGTTTTAAGAATCATTAAATCTTTTTTTAAATAAATTCTATTTTATATTTGTTTTCTGTGTCACTACTTTCTGCTCTCAATATTTTCCTTTCTACTTTCCTTGGGATTTATTTTCTGTTATTTTCCTATTTTCTTTGGCTGGATACATCGGTAGTTAATTTTTTTAAGGGGCAGAGGCTACTGTTTTCCAATTTCTTATTATTTGCTTAATTGAGAAAAAATATTTTAGTTTTACTTGTGAAGGCTCTTTTCACTTGGTATTGTTGGGTTTGTTTTAATTTGTTTATTTTTCTTGGCATTTTTCTTATCCTCAATGCTTTTGATTGCCAGGACTTTGAAAAATATCATTATGTTTTATACTTGTTGTTTATTGTATTTCTTCTAGCTGTGATTTAATGTCTTCACCGGATTTGGAAAATGTCCATACCCTTCACATATTGCTTTTACTTCCTATTTTTTTTTTCTCTCTTCTGGAATTGCAATTATATCCATATGTTAGAAATTTTTACTTCATCCCATGTGACTTTTATTCCCATTTTATATTTCTGTTTGTATCGCCATAGTTATCAATGTATCTCGCATTATATATGTTGGCATATTTTCTCCTTTTATTCCAATTTAATAATTCAGTCTCGGTTTGGTCTAATCTCCTATTAAATCCATAAATTATATATCTTAATATTTATGATTACATTTTCAGTTCCAAAATTGTTTGCTCCTTTTTACTGTTTTCAGTTTTCTGCTGAAATTACCAATTTTCTCTTCTATTTTCCTGATAACGAGGCAACACAGTTATTTTGATGTCTTCGTTGTTTTTATCCAAAGTTGGTCTATTTCTATTGTCTATTATTTTGCCTGATTTTCCAGCACACAGTCAGGTCTCTTAATAAGATTAGTCATTT
Source organism: Theropithecus gelada (assembly GCF_003255815.1). NCBI lineage: Eukaryota > Metazoa > Chordata > Mammalia > Primates > Cercopithecidae > Theropithecus > Theropithecus gelada. The sequence continues at coordinate 129,473,533 of NC_037669.1, forward strand.
TTGATTGAGGGCTGAATATTTTATCTGAAAGTTGAGATAATTTGAGGCTTATGGTGGTGTGCTATGCATTAAAAGACCTTATAGGTTGTTTCACACAGCTATCTAAAGATGTGCTTTCTTTATTATTATACAGCTAGTTGAAGGGATGCTTTCTTCATCATTATAAAGCACATAGAAGCTATTCTCAAATATCTTAAGATTTTTTTTTAAGTTAGAATTTTAATATTGAAGTTTCTGCATAGCTATGCTTTAGCTAGGACTCATTGTGCCACATTATCATTGACTTTTCTTTTGTAAATAATATATGAATTTTGAAAGATAAAATTATCTCATTTATATAAAAGAATATATTTAGTTCGAGTTCTGTCATTCTATTTGGCAATATACTTAAGAAATACATAGCTTTTCTTTAGTCTTCTAAAATTTATTTGTTTTTTGTCCATGTTTTTATTTTCCTTTTAAATGATGGACATTATTTTAGTTTATCTCTATTTCTTTTACTGGTGACCTTAAAAATGGTCAATTTATTTAAGAACTTTGCATTTGAGAAACAATATGAAATTTTGTGTCATCCTTTTCTTCTGATTATCCTTATTGCCAACACTTAATTTTGCTAGGATATATTCTCATTGGCTCTTTTCATTGTTGTATTTAAAACTTCAGATACCCTTGAAAATATTACATAATTGATTCGATTTTCCAACCATATTTTGACCTTCTGCTTTGACATATAGGGAAATTGATATTATACAATCTCTTATATTTTTCTCTTTTTTACCTGATTTTATTAGTTACATTTTTAGTTTAACGCTGTCTTCATAGTTTATAGAAGGTAAATTCTATTCAAGTTTAATCCTTTAGTTAAATTGATTTAGTGTGTTTTGACAGTTATTATTACATTTCTAGTCCTTTGTAAGTTGGTGTCAAATTTCCTACTTAAAACATTTGAGAAAATTTTATGGAAACCACCTTCCCAAAATTCTTACATTTGAAAATAACTTCTGTGGCCTTTATGTTTCAATAAAAGTTTGAAAAGCTATAAGATTGCTAGAATATTCTCTCCCTGAGGACATTGTAGACAGCCACATACATCATTGTATAGTATTAAATATTGTTATAGGATATTATGAATTCAAGCAGAACTTTCCAATTATAGAATAACTGCTTTTATTGTAATGGAGATGATTTCTTGCATTTCTATAAGATTCTTTCTTGAGTTTATAATCAATAACTTTATTGAGATATTTGTCAATTTTAGTAAAATCATATATATAGAAATGGATAGCTTAACATATATGTAGATTTTTTATTTCAACATTGTTTTCTGGAATTATAGTTTTGATTGTTTATATGTTCTGTGTTTTCCAGTAAAAACAAATATGTCTATGCTATGTCTCTCTTTTCTCTCATATGATTTGTAATATGATGTTATACAGGTGAAAACGTAAACCCATTTTTCCTTCTTTTTTTTTTTTTTTTTTTTTACCAGGAGTGCTGTGGTGCTGTGGCGCCATCGGGGCTCATTGCAACCTCAGCCTCCCGGGTTCAAGCAATTCTCCTGCCTTAGCCTCCAGGGTAGCTGGGATTACAGGCGTGCATCACCACGCCTGGATAATTTTTGTATTTTTTGCAGAGACGGGATTTCACCATATTGGTCAGTCTGGTATCCAACTCCTGACCTCGGGATCCGCCCACCTTGGCCTCCCAAAGTGCTGGGATTACAGGCGTGGGCCACCGTGCCCAGCCCATTTTTCCATCTTTAAATAAGTTCTTTCTAATAAATAATCAATTAAATCAAACCAACTTGATAGACTTGGCACATATTAAATTTTTATTGATTATAGTATTTATAGAAAGGTCTGCCAAGATGATACAAATCACTCTTTTTCATTTTGCTTTCACTTAGGGATTGAGATCAAAATGTAAATTAATGGTAATAAGAATGAGACTTAATCAGTTAAAGGAGTAATGTTTTACATATAATATGTAAATAATTTCAAAATCTGATTAGTACAATAATACTAAAATTTAAAAATGATTTTTCTTAAATTTGAGTGAGTGTGTGTGTGTGTGTGTGAAATAATTTATGGTTCTTGTGGAATTTGCTGTTTATCAGTTCTACCTGGATAAATATGAAAATTCCATGGATATTGAGATGTTACCACTTATTAGATCCTGAATTTTTACTGCATTTTGTTCAGTTACATAATGTAAAATAAAGTCCAGGAATAATAAGATGTCAAAAAACCCCTCATGTATATAAAAGAGATTATTTCCGTTTCAATAACCAAAACTATTCTTGATAGCAATGTTTCATTTTCAACTAAGTCAAAGAAAAACATGCTTAATTAAAACAATTTATAGGCTGGGTGCAGTGGCTCACACCTGTAATCCCAGCACTTTGGGAGGCTGAGTCAGAAGGATCACCTGAGGCCAGGAGTTCAAGGTCAGCCTGACCAACATAGAGAAACCCCATCTCTACTAAAAATACAAAATTAGCTGGGTGGGGTGGCGCATGTCTGTAATTCCAGCTACTCAGGAGGCTAAGGCAAAAGAATTGCTTGAACCCCGAGAGGCAGAGGTTGCGGTGGGCGGAGGTTTCGGTGAGTTGAGATCACACCATTGCACTCCAGCCTGGGCAACAAGAGTAAAACTCCGTTTCAAAAAATAAAAAACAAAAAATAAAAAACAGTTTATATAGGTCCAGAACATACACTAAATAACTGTTAAATGACTGTAAGAAGCCAATTTAGCCTATAAAAATGTAGAAAGGAATTATGTTTTATCTAGAATTTATTTAAATTGAAAACTCTACTCTGTTAAAAACAATGTAACCAGCACTTTGGGAGGCCGAGACGGGCGGATCACGAGGTCAGGAGATCAAGACCATCCTGGCTAACACGGTGAAACCCAGTCTCTACTAAAAAATACAAAAAACTAGCCGGGCAAGGTGGTGGGCGCCTGTAGTCCCAGCTACTCGGGAGGCTGAGGCAGGAGAATGGCGGGAACCCAGGAGGCGGAGCTCGCAGTGAGCTGAGATCTGGCCACTGCACTCCAGCCTGGGCGACAGAGTGAGACACCGTCTCAAAAAAAAAAAAAAAAGAAAGAAAATAAAAAAATTAATTAAAACAATGTAAGAGAATTAGAAGACAAGCCAAAGACTGGGAGAAAATATTTGCGAAGACACGTCTGATATAAGACTGTTATCAAAAATATATAAAGAAGACTTAAAACATAACAATAAGAAAATAATACAATTAAAAATGAGAAAAGAATCCATGTTGAAAATTTAATCCAATTTAAAAAAATGTTCATATCCTTCTCCCACTTTATGATAGGGTTGTTTTTTGCTTTTGTTTTTCTTTTGTTTTGTTGGGTTTTTTTGTCTTTTTTGTTTGTTTGTTTGTTTTTGTAAATTTGTTTAAGTTCCTTGTAGATTCTGGATATTACACCTTTGTCAGATGGATAGATTGAAAAATTTTCTACCATTCTGTAGGTTACTTGTTCACTCTGAAGATAGTTTATTTTGCTGTGCAGAAACTCTTTAGTTTAATTAGATCCCATTTGTCAATTTTGACTTTTGTTCCCATTGTTTTTGGTGTTTTAGTCATGAAGTCTTTACCCATGCCCATGTACTGAATGGTATTGCCTACGTCTTCTTCTAGGGTTTTTATGGTTTTAGGTTACATTTAAGTCTTTAATCTTTCTTGAGTTATTTTTTTTTATAAGGTGTAAGGAAGGGGTCCAGTTTCAGTTTTCTGCATATGGCTAGTCAGTTTTCCCAGCACCATTTATTAAATAGGGAGTATGTTCCCCATTGCTTATTTTTGTCAGGTTTGTTGAATAACAGATGATTGTAGATGTGTGGTATTATTTCTGAGGCCTCTGTTCTGTTCCATTGGTCTACATATCTGTTTTGGTACGAGTATCATTCTGTTTGATTACCGTAGTCTTGTAGTATAATTTGAAGTCAGGTAGTGTGATGCCTCCAGCTATGTTCTTTTTGCTTAGGATTGTCGTGGCTATACAGGTTATTTTTTGGTTTCAGATGAAATTTAAAGTAGTTTTTTTTCTAGTTGTGTGAAGAAAGTCAGTGGTAGCTTGATGGGGATAGCATTGAATCTATAAATTCCTTTGGGCAGTATGGCCATTTTCACGATATTGATCCTTTCTATTCATGAGCATGGAATGTTTTTCCATTTGTTTGTGTCCTCTCTTATTTTCTTCCACAGTGGTATGTAGTTCTCCTTGAGGAGGTCCCTCATGTCCCTTTTAAGTAGTATTCCTGTGTATTTTATTTTCTTTGTGGTAATTGTGAATGGGAGTCCACTCATGATTTGGCTGTTTGTCTATTATTGGTGTATAGCAATGTTTGTGATTTTTGCACATTGATTTTGTATCCTGAGACTGCTGAAGTTACTTATCAGCTTAAGGGGATTTGGGGCTGAGATGATGGGGTTCTCAAAATATACAATCATCATCTGCAGAGACAATTTGACTTCCTCTCTTCCTACTTGAATACACTTCTTTTCTTTCTCTTGCCTGGTTGCCCTGGCCAGAACTTCCAATACTATGTTGAATTGGAGTGGTGAGAGAAGGCATCCTTGTCTTGTGCCGGTTTTCAAAGGGAATACTTTCGACTTTTGCCCATTCAGTATGATATTGTCTATGGGTTTATCATAAATAGCTTTTATTACTTTGAAATATGTTCTATCAATACCTAGTTTATTCAGTGTTTTTAGCATGAAGAGGTGTTGAATTTTATCAAAGGCCTTTTCTGCATCTATTGAGATAATTATGTGGTTTTTGTCCTTGGTTCTGTTTATGTGATGGATTACGTTTTTTGATTTGCATATGTTGAACGAGCCTTGCATCCCAGGGATGAAGCTGACTTGATTGTGGTGGATAAGGTTTTTGATGTGCTACTGGATTTGGTTTGCCAGTATTTGATTGAGGATTTTTTCACTGGTGTTCATCAGGAATATTGGCCTGAAATTTTCTTTTTTTGTAGCATCACTGTCAGGTTTTGGTACCAGGATGATGTTGGCTTCATAAAATGAGTTAGTGGGGAGCCTCTCTTTTTCTATTTTTTGCAATAGTTTCAGAAGGAATGGTACCAGCTCCTCTTTGTACCTCTGGTATAATTCAGCTGTGAATCCATCTGGTCATGGGCTTTTTTTGGTTGTTAGGCTATTAATTCCTGCCTCAATTTCAGAACTTGTTATTGGTCTGTTTAGGGACTCGACTTCTTTCTGGTTTAGTCTTCGAAGTGTGTACGTGTCCAGGAACGTTCTATTTCTTCTAGATTTTCTAGTTTATTTGCATAGAGGTGGTGTTTATAGTATTCTTTAATGGTAGTTTGTTTTTTTGTGGGAATCAGTGGTAATATCCCCTTATTTTTTATTGTGTCTATTTGATTCTTCTCTCTTCTCTTTATTAGTCTGGCTAGCAGTGTATCTTGTTAATCTTTTCAAAAAACCAGCTCCTTGATTCATTGATTTTTTGAAGGGTTTTTCATGTCTCTATCTCTTTCAGTTCTGCTCTGATCTTAGTTATTTCTTGTCTTCTGCTAGCTTTTGAATTTGTGTGCTCTTGCTTCTCTAGTTCTTTCAACTGTGATCTTAGGCTGCTGACTTTAGACTTTTCTTGCTTTCTGATGTGGGCATTTACTACTGTAAATTTCCCTCTTAACACTACTTTAGCTGTGTCCCAGAGATTCTGGTACGTCGTGCCTTTGTTCTCATTGATTCTAAATAATTTATTTATTTCTGCCTTAATTTCATATTTCCCAGTATTCATTCAGGAGCAGGTTGTTCAGTTTCCATATAGTTGTGTGGTTTTGAGTGCGTTTCTTAATCCTGAGTTCTAATTTGATTGCACTTGATGATTACTTTTATGTGTCAACTTGAGTGGGCCATGGGGTGCTAATATGAAACATTGTTTCTGGATGTGATTGTGAAGGTGTTTCTGGATGAGATTAGCATTTGAATCAATAGATTTAATAAAGCAGATTCTCCTCCGCAATGTGGTTGGGCATCATCTAATGCATTGAGGGCCTGAAGAGAACAAAAGGCAGAGAAAGAAGGAATGCCCTTTGTCCTTACTCATAACTTTAGCTGGGAAATATCTTCTCCTGCTCTCAGACTGGATTTTACATCAACTCCCCTGATTTGCAGACCTTCAGAATAGGGCTGAATTATATACCAGTTTGCCGAAGGCATATTGTGGAACTTTTTCTTGGTCTCCATAATTGTGTGGTTCAATTGTGAGGCTCCCAATTCCTCATAATAAATCTATATCTATATATCTAATCTATCTCATTTGTTCTGTTTTTCTGGAGAACCTTACTATGGCTACATAACGTATAAGTCCAACTATATGAAATTCTGGAAAATGCAAAACTCTGAAGACAATAAAAATGTAATGATTGTCAAAGGTTACTGGGGAGGGAGGGATTAAAAATGTAGATCATGGGGGAGTTTTAGGGTAGGGAAAGTATATTGCACAATATTACAATGTTAGATGTATGTCATTATACATTTGTCAAAACCCATAGAAAGTAAAGCTCTAAGAGTAGACCCTAATGTAAACTATGAACTTTGGGTGGTGATGGTGACGTGTCAGTATAAGATAATCACTGATCACAAATGAACCACTCTGGTGTGCAATGTCAATAGTGGATGAGACTGTGCATGATTGAGGAAGGGGTTATACAGTACCTTTCTGTACTCTCTATTCAATTTTGCTGTGAACATAAAATGGCTCTAAAAACTAAAGCTTTATTAATTAAAAAATAAAAACAAACGGTAATGGAAAAATTTCGTGTGTTTTCCATTGAGTTGAAAAAAGAAAAGCCTTAAAAAACATTGAAAAAAAAAAAAGCCTTAAAAAACGAACAAAACATCCAGCAGCAATTAAAATAATAAAAGGAAGCACGTTCTTCCTTTACTAACAGCACAAAATTATGGACAAAGATTTCTGGAAATAAATTAGTCATAGGTTTAATTACCTTAAGAGTAGAATTAAGATTGTTATTTGCAGACTATTATCATTTACCTATACCAATCAATAGAAAAACTATTACAACTGATGAGTTCGATGACATTAACAGACACAAAATCAAATTATAAATGTAATAGTATGTCTGTTCATAATTAATTACCATTTATGGAATATAATAACAAAATGAGAGTGCTATATTAGCAAAACCTATCAAGTTCTTACAAGTTAATAAAAAAAGTATAATATCTATGCTGAAGAGGTTTAAACTGTAAAAAATTTCATAGAAAATGCTCATAATAAAAGAAGAGTCAATTCAAACACTTAGATAAAATTAATATTATATAACTTATACTAGGTTAATTATACTATTCTATTGTGTTAGGTTAATTATACTAATAGCAATCTCATCAAAATTCCAACTTGATTTTTAATTGTTCTCACATAACATATCCTATACAGGAAATAAAAGTCCATATATAAATTAATCTTGAAAAAACTAACAAAAAAAACAAGGCGAGAGATTACTTTCCTACATACAACCAAAACAAATAACAATTTTGTGGAATTGGCACAGAAGCAGAAAAACAGACCAACAGAACCAATAAGAAGGCAACCAAGAAATATAATTACATGTGTAATAATGAATCATATGTAATAAATGTAATCTAAAAATTTTTATAGAAAGAACAGATGTAGTAAATTGTTTTGGAAAAAAATGTTAATAATTAAAATCTAATAGTAGCCATACAAATTTATCATAAAGGGGATAACAATCTAAAAGTAACCTAAATGTCAATGTAATTATAATATTTAGCTTTGAAATATATATTTTATAAAATAGAAACAAAAAAGGATTTCCTAAATTTTAAAATACAAACTCAGAAAAAGTAACTGCTAATAATATCAAGACTAATATCTTCTTAGTGTCTTAATATCTCCTTTAATAAATGACATTATAGACAAAGTTTACAGACCTAGAATACATTGTGGAAAAATATTTGCATTTTCTAAAACTATTTGGAAGAAACACAAGAGACTCCTGCAAACTAGTAAGCATAAAATGAGAATTTCCACTTGAAATATAGAGGCAAATATTTGCACAAATGCTAGGTATAGAAAAAGGAATCCAAAAGACCAACAGGAATATGAATAGATGATAAAAACCATCAGTAATCAGAGAAGAGTAAGCCAACACAATGAAATATTTTATGCCAATTACATTATCAAAAAATTGAAACTTGATTATTCAAAGTATTAGCAGGGATGGTTGTAGAAACTCTCAGGTATAGCCATAGAGAATATAATAGATGCAGCTATTCTGGGGAGTAAATCTTAGAACTTGGTCAAATTAAGTGTTCTTAAATATTATGAGCATTATTAATGCTGATACTGCTGAACATCTGTAAGAAATTCTCATATAGACAAATATAATCAGCTTCTATATCCATGGGTTCTGCATTCATGGATTCAACCAACCAAGAATTGAAAATACAACAGGCTGGGCGTGGTGGCTCACGCCTGTAATCCCGACACTTTAGGAGGTTGAGGCAAGCCGGTTGCCTGAGTTCAGGAGTTTAAGACCAGCCTGGCCAACATGGTGAAACCACGTCTGTACTAAAAACACAAAAGCTAGCCAGGTGTGGTGGTGGGTGCGTGTAATCCCAGCTACTCGGGACATTGAGGCAGGAGAATATTTTGAACCTGGGAGGCGAAGGTTACAGTGAGCTGAGACTGCGCCACTGCACTCCAGCCTGGGCAACAAGAGAGAAATTTGGTCTCAAAAAACAAATAAACAAAAAAGCAACTCCTTTTTTTTTTTTTTTTTTTTTCCATTTGCTTGATAGATCTTTTTCCATTCTTTTACTTTGACCCTCTATGTGTTCATGCACAGATTCAACCAACCATGAACCATGAATTGAAAATACAACAGTCTGGGCATGGTGGCTTATACCTGTAATCCCAACACTTTGGGAGGTCAAGGCAGGAGGGTTGCCTGAGGTCAGGAGTTCAAGACCAGCCTTGTCAACATGGTGAAACCCTGTCTCTACTACAAATACAAAAATTACCCAGGTGTGGTGGTGTGTGCCTGTGATCTCAGCCACTCAGGAGGCTGAGGCAGGGGAATTGCTTGAACCAAGGAGGGGGAGGTTGCTGTGAGCCAAGATCACGCCCCCAGCCTGGGCGACAGAGTGGAACTCTGTCTCAAAAAAGAAACAAAGAAAGAAACACACACACACACACACAGAAAGCACAACAATGCAACAATAAATAACGTAGATAAAAATAGTACAAGTATGTACATAGCATTTACATTGAATTAGGTATTATAAGTAATCCAGCAATGACCTACAGCATGCAGGAGAATATTCATAGGTTATATATAAATACTATACTATTTTACATAAGAGATTTGAGCATCCATGGATTTTGGTATCCACAGGCTTTCCTGGAACAAATTGCCCTGGATATTGAATAACTACTGTAAATAGAAAAGTGTATTTATCATAACATCCTTTGTATTAGGTGATGTAGAGTAGCCCACGTCATAGGTTTCTATCAGTGGGTTGAGAGGCAAAATGTAGCAGGTGCATGACACAGATTACTATGCAAGAGTTAGAAGTAAACAATGAGATACAAGTACTTGGCAATCCAAATTAATTTTTTTTTAATTATAGTGTTGAGTAAGAAAAAAATAGTATTATACATTTGTACATATATACAGATGGTTTTTGACTTACATTGGGCTTGCCTCTGGGTAAACCCATGGTAAGTTCAAAATATCCTAACTTTTGACTCATGATACTTTCAACTTGAGTTTATCATGAAATAACCCTCCTGAAAGTTATGGAATTACTGAATAAGTATTGCTTTCACACCATTGTAAGACTGAAAAATCATAAGTCAAAATAATGTAAGTCTGTGACCATCTGTAAATATATAATACATTAAAATTTATATATAAATGTATACAAATTAAAAAATATATAAGTGCAAAGCAATATACATTTTAAGTGAACATATGTAAGCAAATCTTTTATATACATTAGAATGATTATCTAGAAATAAAACAAGAAGTCTTGTACAGATAATTAAACAAAATTTCAGAAATTTGATAAACAACCTTTTGCATCAAACAATTCTTCTCAACTCATAGATCAAAATAGCAATATACATATACATACACACAAATATCTCATATATATGTCATATATATATTTTATATATATACACACACACATACTGATTACCTAAACCAAAGAGATTCTTCAGTTTATAATACTGAAAATTAAGCTGTTATTTAAGATAAAGCTATTATTTATCACAGACTTTTAAAAACGTATTGGAGTCTAAGTAGGAGCATAGTATTTATCATTTCATCTCTTTTCTCAAAAACTACCTGAAGTATGGTAGTTTCTCATTCTATTATATTTAGATTATTTTGGGAGACAAACTGAATTTCCTACTTATATTGGCAAAACTACTAGGGCTGAAACTATCAAAGTTCGGAAGTTAACAAGACTAAAACCAATAGTCAATAGCTTAATAGGAAATGGACTCATCATAACTTGTACAAGTTCTAATAAAACCTCTATTCATCTAGTTGAAAAATCCAAGAAGTTGTATTGTTTTAGGATCTCTGGTCTGTAAATAAACAGCTATTTTTTTTTTCTTTCCACTGGTAGTAGAATAAAATACTATGCTATCTCTAATACCACTATTTTATAGTTCTGATTTCTTTAGGTGGCCCTCTACATACAGAGAGTAACAAATAATTGTTTGTGCTTCAGTTATTTACTATGGTATCCTCCTAAATTTCTCAAGTCTTAAAACAGGATGCTAAGAGTCTCATAGTTGCCTGAGATTATTTTTAAATCCAACATAGAGATGAACTTTGACACATCCTAAAAATGAGATGATATTTTAAAATGTGTTAATCTATTAACCTGGTCAAGTACTTAGTGTGCTAACTCATCTTTTTGGGAATCATTAGAGACCAGTAACTTATCATAGTTTACTTTGCCCAATGACATAAAGCTATCCATCTTGCAATAGCAGGAGCAGCTAAAATTTCTGAACAATTAGGATTTCCTCCTACTTATTTTCTCCTCTATCCATTTATATTTGTTATTGTAATATTTTAAACTTAGCTACAACTTTTTCATTACCTGAAAAAGGATAAACATATGTCCATATAGCTTGGTATAAAAACTGATATGGTTAGGCTTTGTGTCCCTACTCAGATTTCATCCCCATAAACCCCATGTGTCAAGGGAGAGATCAGGTGGAGATAAATGGATCATGGGAGCTGTTTTCCCCATGCTGTTTACCTAATAATGAGTGAGTTCTCATGATATCTGGTGATTTTATAAAATCACCAGTGTTTGGTAGCTCTTCCTGCATTCATTCTTCTTCCTGTCGCCTTGTGAAGAAGGTGCCTTGCTTCCCCTTCCCCTTCCACCATGATTGTGAGTTACCTGAGGTCTCCCCAACCATGCAAACTGTAAGCCAATCAAACATCTTTCCTTTATAAATTACCCAGTCTTTGGCAGTTCTTTATACGTGTGTGAAATTGGACTAATACTGTAAATTGGTACTGTGGAAAGTGGGGTAGTGCTATAAAGATACCAAAAAATGTAGAAGCAACTTTGGAACTGGGTAACAGGCAGAGGTTGAAACAGTTTGGAAGGCTCAGAAGACAGGAAGGTGTGGAAAAGTTTGAAACTTCCTAGAGACTTGTTGAATGGCTTTGACCAAAATGTTGTAAGTGATATGGACAATGTAGTCCAGGCTGAATTGGTCTCAGATAAAGATGAGGAACTTTTTGGGAACTGGAATGAAGATGATTCTTGCTATGCTTTAGCAAAGTGACTGGTAGCATTTTGCCCCTGCCCTAGAGATCTGTGGAACACTGAACTTCATGGAGATAATTTAGGGTAACTAGTGGAAGACATTTATAAGCAGCAAAAAATTCAAGATATGACCTGGGTGCTCTTAAAAGCATTCAGTTTTACCCATTCATAAAGAGATGGTTTGGAATTGGAACTTATGTTTAAAAGGAAAGCAGAGCATAAACGTTTGGAAAATTGGCAGCCTAACAATGCAATAGAAAAGGAAAGCCTATTTTCTGGGAAGAAATTCAAGCCAGCTGGAGAAATTTGCATAAGTAACAAGGAGCCAAATGTTAATGGACAAGCAGTGTCTCCAGAGCAACTCAGAATTCTTCATGGCAGCACCTCCCATTATAGGCCTGGAGGCCTAGGAAGAAAATGGTTTAGTGGGCCGGTCCCAGAGCCTTGCTGCTTTGTGCAGTATTTGGACTTGGTTCCCTGTGTTTTGGCCACTGAAGCCATGGCCAAAATGGGAGAAGGTACAGCTCAGGTTGTTGTTTCAGAGGGTAGAAGCCCCAAGTCTTGGCTGTTTCCACGTGGTGTTGGGCCTGCAGGAGTGCAGAATTAAAGAATTGAGGTTTGGAAACTCCACTTAGATTTTAGAGGATTACAAAAATGCTTGGATGTCCAGACAGAAATTTGCTGCAGAAATTTGCTGTGGAGCCCCTGTAGAGAACATTTTCTAGGACAATATAGAAGAGAAATGTAGGGTCAGAGCCCCCATGCAGAGTCAACACTTGGGCACCACCTAGTGGAGTTCTGAGAAGAGGGCCACTGTCCTCCAGACTCCAGAATGTTAGATCAACCAACAACTTGCACTATATACCTAGAAAAGCGAAAGACACTCAATGGCAGCCAATTGAAAGCAGTCAGGAGGGAGGCTGTACCCTGCAAAGTCACAGAGGTGGAGCTACCCAAGGCTGTGGGAGCCCATCTCTTGCATCAACATGACCTGGATGTGAGACACAGAGTTGGAGGAGACGGTTTCAGAGCTTTAGCATTTGACTACCATATTGGCTTTCAAATTTGCCTGAGGCCTGTAGCTCCTTTGTTTTGTCCAAGTTATCCCATTTACAATGGGTGTATTTACTCAATGCTTATACTCCCATTGTATCTAGGAAGTAATAAACTTGATTTTGGTTTCACATTCTAATAGGCAGAAGGGATTTGCCTTGACTCAGGTGAGACTTTGGACCTGGACATTTGGGTTAATGCTGGAATGAATTAAGACTTTGCAGGACAGATTAGAATGCATGATTGACTTTGACATAAGGGACATGAGATTTGGAAGATGTCAGTGTAGAATGATAGAGTTAGGCTTTGTTTCCCCACCCAAAGCTCATCTTGAATTATAATCCCCATAATCCCCATTATCCCTACGTGTTAAGGGAGAGACCAGGTGGAGGCAATTGTATCATGGGGACACCTCCCCTCATGCTATATTATGATACTGAGTGAGCTCTCATGAGACATGATGTTCTTATAAGGGGCTCTTCCCACTTCTCTAGCCACTTCTCCTTCGTGCCACCTTGTGAAGAAGGTGACTTGCTTCCCCTTCCCCTTCTGCCATGATTGGAAAATTCCAGCTTGTCTCTGCAGCTACAAGGCATCCATTTTACTTTAGCTATAGTTTATAAACACTTGCCATCTGTTGAGAACATCCCCTCTCTGTTCCATCTCCAATATTCAGGATGAATAAAATAAGTGGTATTCTGAAACTAAAATTAGCAAAACCCTCAGAGATCCTCAAACTGATGTGGACTAAGATGATTTTATTGACTAACATCAAAGAGATCCACTCCTTTAGAATAGTATCATCTCTCTCCTTATAACTTAGCAAGGGATCATACCCTGTATATTAGTCTGTTCTCATGCTGCTATGAAGAAATACCTGAGAATGGGTAATTTATGAAAAAAAAAAATGTTTAATTGATTCACAGTTCCGCATGGCTGGGTAGGCCTAAGGAAACTTACAATCATGGTGGAAGACACCTTTTCACAGGGAAACTGGAGAGACAAATGAGAACCAATCAAAGCAGGAAACCCTTAATAAAACCATCAGATCTTATGAGAACTCACTATCATGAGAGTAGTATGGGGGAAACAGCCCCCATGATTCGGTTATTTCTACCTAGCCCTGCCCTTTACACATGGGGATTATTACAATTCAAGGTGAAATTTGGGTGGGGACACAGAGCCAAATCACATCACCTGACATCTGTAAATAGCGACATCATTTCTAGATTCTACCTTATTATAGTGAAATACGGCCAAAAACTGCAAGGGAATCAAACAATGTATTCAGTCTTATCATCAACACGAGTGAGCAACCTTTCATTAACTTCCTATAAGCAACTCTTGTATGACCTAAAACTTGAACACCTGGTTTTTGGAAGAGAAATCAAAGCAATGTGTCCCTTGAACTCCAAATAGAAAGGATGTTATTGGTTAATAGTAATTAATAGAACAGTGAAATTTCAAAAGATTGATTCTTGGATTCACATGTTCTGACTGAAGATCTCAAGCTCTACAGAAAAAGGGAATTTTTAAAAGAAATTTTTATTCAAGGCTTCAAATAAAATATGTAATTCCCTGAAGTAGATAGAATTCACAATAATTTCATGGAATGGACATCAAAATGACCAGAGTTGTATATTTTCACACCGTATTCTTCTAGATTTTGTTCCTTATAACACACTTATTTTCTTTTCTCATAGCTTCTTTAAGGTTTTGGATTGTTATATCTTACTACAATGCCTATAACACTTTATTTTTAATAATGATCTTGGTATTCTCAGTCATTCTTTGTTAGGAGTACAATAACATTTGAATTTAGTTAAGATTTGGCAAAAATATTTAATCAAATAAAGTTTTGGATTTTTCACTCATGTTTTATTGAGCTCCACAAAGCTTTCTCTGGTGCCAGTTTTTAAAAATAAATTATTTAATTTGCAGGTTATTTGGAGTCAATCCTAACAGACATTTAGACAAAAAAAAAATAGTATGAAAGATCACACAAAAACCAAACACTCTATCACATCATACCTACAACATGTTCCTATATTCATCTAAATAACACTTGGAAACTTCTGTGGGAGTTATTTTTTGTCACTGTGGTTTTATAGATATAAATCTTGGAAAAGAACTATGAAACATATGTTGTATATTTGAAAATATTCTTACTTTTACAGACATTAAAGTAAGTATACAATTTAGATCAACTCAGTTCTTTTGCTCAAAATGTATCTAATTATCTCTATATTAAATATTTTATCATCTGGTGCCAGACCACTCACAATAAGTACTTCAAAAAAAAGTTACAATATGATTCAACAACCTTAGAGAGGTGTTTGGGCCACAGTCACACCATTGGGTGGTCCACAAAGACAGGTGTGGAATTTATAGCATAAATACCTATTGGCTAATTACACCAAACACTGGACAGGAATTGGCTCTTTTTAAAAAACTGCCTGTCTTAACAATAGTCCCTAATATGACCAAGGGAGTATTCTGGCCCCTCTTTTTTGTCTCATGGAAAAAGTGGTTGTTAGATTAATTGAAGAAGAAAGTGAAATTTGAATAAGAACTTAATTCAAGGGAGAACCTTGAATGTGATTATATTCTCAAGCATCTTCATTTCATAATTAAAAACAGCCTACAATATTGAGGAATAGGCATCATGTGCTTCAGAGAATAGCAGGCACTCTATGCACACTAAGACTTACTCACTTGAGAGGGCTACGACATTGTATAAGTCATGGTTTCTAATAGAGTTGCTATACAAATAATCCTGGTGTCTCAAGAGGTAACACATGTTTTCTTATGGAAAAATTTTTTACTTACATCAGTCAGATAGCTCTGCAATCTTTAACATTTCTAAAATAGTCAAGACTGCCCCTAGTGGTACTGGTACCAAAACAGAGATATAGACCAATGGAACAGAACCGAGTCCTCAGAAACAATACCACACATCTACAGCCATCTGATCTTTGACAAACCTGAGAGAAACAAGAAATGGGGAAAGGATTCCCTATTTAATAAATGGTGCTGGGAAAATTGGCTAGCCATAAGTAGAAAGCTGAAACTGGATCCTTTCCTTACTCCTTATACGAAAATTAATTCAAGATGGATTAGAGACTTAAATGTTAGACCTAATACCATAAAAACCCTAGAGGAAAACCTAGGTAGTACCATTCAGGACATAGGCATGGGCAAAGACTTCATGTCTAAAACACCAAAAGCAACAGCAGCAAAAGCCAAAATTGACCAATGGGATCTAATTAAACTAAAGAGCTTCTGCACAGCAAAAGAAAATACCATCAGAGTGAACAGGCAACCTACAGAATGGGAGAAAATTTTTGCAATCTACTCATCAGACAAAGGGCTAATATCCAGAACCTACAAAGAACTCAAACAAATTTACAAGAAAAAAACAAACAACCCCATCAAAAAGTGGGCAAAGGATATGAACAGACATTTCTCAAAAGAAGACATTCACACAGCCAACAGATGCATGAAAAAATGCTCATCACCACTGGCCATCAGAGAAATGCAAATCAAAACCACAATGAGATATCATCTCACACCAGTTAGAATGGTGATCATTAAAAAGTCAGGAAACAACAGGTGCTGGAGAGGATGTGGAGAAATAGGAACACTTTTACACTGTTGGTGGGATTGTAAACTAGTTCAACCATTATGGAAAACAGTATGGCGATTCCTCAAGGATCTAGAACTAGATGTACCATATGACCCAGCCATCCCATTACTGGATATATACCCAAAGGATTCTAAATCATGCTGCTATAAAGACACATGCACACGTATGTTTATTGCGGCACTATTCACAATAGCAAAGATTTGGAATCAACCCAAATGTCCATCAGTGACAGACTGGATTAAGAAAATGTGGCACATATACACCATGGAATACTATGCAGCCATAAAAAAGGATGAGTTTGTGTCCTTTGTAGGGACATGGATGCAGCTGGAAACCATCATTCTTAGCAAACTATCACAAGAACAGAAAACCAAACACCGCATGTTCTCACTCATAGGTGGGAACTGAACAATGAGATCACTTGGACTCGGGAAGGGGGACATCACACACCGGGGCCTATCATGGGGAGGGGGGAGGGGGGAGGAATTGCACTGGGAGTTATACCTGATGTAAATGACGAGTTGATGGGTGCTGACAAGTTGATGGGTGCAGCACAGCAACATGGCACAAGTATACATATGTAACAAACCTGCATGTTATGCACATGTACCCTAGAACTTAAAGTATAATAATAATAATAAATAAATAAATAATTAAATAAAAAGAAATATAATCTAAAAATAAAAATAAAAATAAAATAGTCAAGAAACAAATCATAAAATATTCAGCAAATATCCAAACATCAGATTTTTCAGGCTATTTGATATGAGATCTCTTCTCCTGGTTTAATATGTACATTCTTGGCTCATGATTCAGAAGTGAAGTATGTATTATTATTACTATCTTTCTCCTACTATTTATACATATTGCTCAAATATATGCTATCCCAAGCCTAAACTGCTGTTATTATAGAGCCAATATCTCATTAAATGAGCCATCAAGTAGTCAATGAACAGAAAGCACAATGCTTCCAGAGCTAAGAATGACCCCCTGAAGCTTGTGAATTCATCACACTCTTATGGAATAATGATTTTGACTCTTTCTCAGGCTAAAATATGACCACGGGGGAGAACACCTCCAACCATACACTGAAAACTAAGAGTGTCTTTGTTCACATAAATCACTCACCTCTGTCCCAGGAAATTCCTGCCCAGGAAGATAAAGCTACAAAGAAAGAAATAACTTTACTGTTTTCTTCAGAAATTTTATGCAAATTAATTTTATTAGACAAAGTTCTCTTCCCTCAAAGCAATAGATTATTAACTAGGACAAACAACTCACTTATCAATAAATCCATTTACTTATCCAGACTCATTTTCAGATTCTCATTTGGTTATATTCACCAATTTGAACTATGATGCCAACAACTTTACCTAATCATAGTCAGATCCCCATCTTAAATAACGTGTTATATCACTTGAGCCAGGATTGCAAAATCATATAAACTTTCTCCCTGCTCTCCCCTTCTGAGACTAACTACACTATGTCAAGAGAGTGGTCTTCCTTATTACTGTAGATCTGATAAACTGAGTTTAACTTGATCAACAGATTAAGATTGAGCTTACCTTGATCAATCTCATATATATGGGAATTGCAAATTGTAATGAAATTAGGGAAGAAATCTCAGTTTTCCACCTGGACAATCAGATGGTTAGATATGTCAAAACAGTACATTATTATAAGCAAAAGTATTTTTAGTATATTGTCTTTTATGAAAGTTGAATTTCTATATATTATAATTTACCTGAACGCGGTAAAGATATCTCTTGCAATAATGAACATTAAACTTACTTTTCAAGTCTTTTGTAATTAATGTGATTGTTATGCCTGATAATTCATGACCTGTATTTTTTCCTTTTCCTTTAAGAAAGTATTCAAATAAATCTAAGGAGTATAAAATTACCTATACAAATTACTTATAAAATGGTTTTAAGAGTTACTATGCTTTAAAGGTATTGATTTTTATATTTTAAGGTAATTTATAATAGAATAACTAATGGATACCAAAATATATCAAAGGGAAGCAAATTGATCACTTAGACATTTTGAAAGCATAAAATATAATTCAAAAATAAACAAATACCTTCTAGTTTCTAAAACTTTCATAACTGTGTTAGATATATCTGTTGTCGGCATCCTAATAGCATTTTTATATTTAACATTTCTAGTGGTCACACAAAAAAATTAAATAACTTCAAAAAATATTTTTCAATCATTATACATTTTAAAGCAATCTTGATTTTTAAAGAAGAATAACTCACAAATGGAAGTAGACATGTGAAAAAAAAGAAAAGAAAAGAACAGATAGCTTGATGCGGAGACTCACGCCTATAATCCCAGCACTTTGGGAGAGTGAGGTGGGAAGATAGCTTGACTGCAGGAGTTCAAGACCAGCCTGGGAAACATAGCAAGACCTTGCCTCTACAAAATACATAAAAATTAGAAAGGGATGGTGGCCTATGCCTGTAATCTCAGCTACTCAGCAAGCTGAAGTGGGAAGATGACTGGAGCCCAGGAGTTTGAGGGTGCAGTGAACCACTATTGTGCCACTGAACTCCAGCCTGAGCAACAGAGCAGAAACATGAAGAATGAAAATAAGAATAAAAAGCCCACGAAAAAATAATTGAATATTTATTATTCTGAAACAGTTTGGAAAGCATGATCCAGGATATACGTATTTTAACACTTCTCTTTTCTGAAGTGCCAATGGAGCTTGATTCAGATTTGTTCCAAAAGGAAATTTAGTGCCTCATAATTTATCAAGGCAAAGTAATTAAATAATAATCTGTAACATCTAGTCTTTTATGTGCAAATTTTTGTCTCATAAAATAAACCATGAAATGCAAATTGTAAAATAAAAAGTTGAGATTTTTTTTCTATATGCAGAGTTTTGCCTGATATGAATGCTTATATGTATGCTTATATAGGAATTGTATATCCAAACAACCTGAAACAATTCTGCTGATCCTATACTTTGAAATTTTTTCAAATAATGTTTATTTTGTACAGCAGATGATTTACTGTATCTGTTAATTTTCTATTCTCTTCATAGAAAATGATTCACATTTATGTGTTGAAACATCAGTAATATTCCATTATAAATCAAAGAGGCCTATCTGAAAATGATTAGGTATAATTTGACTTAGACAGAAAATTCAACCATTTAAATATGTTTATTGAATATAGTAAATAAATCGGCGTCTCTTAAATTTTCAACTCTGTTATAAATAGCAATAGTTACTGTAGTTATACTGTGCTCTCCCTATTCTTCAAGAAAGACAGTCTGCACTGAAATCACCATTTTATTCGTAGTAAATATTTAAACAAATTGAAGTAACATTTTTTGTTTCATCTTTAAGATTTTTAAATTATATACCCTATTAATGTGCATGCCAGCTCTTAGAGGCTTCCTGAAAAACGACGGTTCATATCATGTCAGGGATAGTCCTTCTGCGAAAATAGCAATTAGAAAGTGTTTGGTAGAGAAATCTATTAAGGCTCCACACGGTGGCTCAGGCTTATAATTCCAACTAATTGGGAGGGTGAGGTGGTAGGATTGCTTGAGCCCAGCAGTCTAAGGCTGTAGTGCGTGCAAGGGTTGATTACAGCACTGCACTCTAGCCTGGAGACCGAGTGACACCTGACTCTAAAAAAAAAAAACGGCCGGGCGCGGTGGCTCAAGCCTGTAATCCCAGCACTTTGGGAGGCTGAGACGGTCGGATCACGAGGTCAGGAGATCGAGACCATCCTGGCTAACACGGTGAAACCCCGTCTCTACTAAAAATACAAAAAATTAGCCGGGCGAGGTGGCGGCGCCTGTAGTCCCAGCTACTCGGGAGGCTGAGGCAGGAGAATGGCGGGAACCCGGGAGGCGGAGCTTGCAGTGAGCTGAGATCCGGCCACTGCACTCCAGCCTGGGCGACACAGCGAGACTCCGTCTCAAAAAAAAAAAAAAAAAATACAACAAAGAAGGAACAAATAAAGGAAAAAAAGAGAAATTTGTCCCACAGAAAATGAATAATTGAATATAGAGATCTCTCTTTTGCCTAGATTCCCTGGACCTGTAATATGTGGGACCATTTTTTTACTTGAAATTTGGTCCTTTGAGATAATAATTAAATTTGGATACTACAGGTCTTACTACAAATCATTGTTATAAAACTATGTGAGGTCAACCTTCGGTTAAAAACATTTGCAGAAATAAAAGACCTCTAGTGAGTGATATTATTGGCTGTTCACTCTTGGAAGTGCAAGACAGCCTTATTATCTCACCTACTTGAATCCAATAAAAGCTACTTAAATATGTTACTACCTCTCTTATAATCTAATCACCAAAATAACCATGAGAGAGCATGTGGAAATGACTTTTTCCACATCTGGAAGACCATTCCATTTCAAACTCAAACCACTCTTTTCCACAAGGTTAAATTCTGCTCACCTTTGAAAAAAACATACCTTATTGAAGCCATTCCACTCCCCTAAGACTCAGTTAGATCCCCTTGATAAGCACTTCACATTTTATAGTTATTTATATTTTATTGAGTACAGTTATAAACTGCAGAGAGAAATTTCAGTCAAGACAGACTGCGTATACTATGTGGTCCCAGAAGATTATATTGAAACTGAAAAATTCCTGTTGCCTAGTGATGTCATAGTGGTTGTAAAGTCTTAGTGGCCCACGTTATTCTTTTGTCTGTGAGTAAACAAATTGGTGTAAACAAATCTACTGCTCTGACAGCTGTATAAAATTATAGCATATACAATTATATATAGTACATAGTAATTGATAAAAATAATAAATGACTATGTTACTGGCTTGTGTATTTACTATACTATACTTTTCTTGTTATGATATAGTGTACTTCTTATTTTAAAAAGGTAAATGTAAATTGTATCAGGTAAGTCTTTCAGGAGGTATTCCAGAAGAAGATATCGTTATTCTAAGCGACGAGAGCTCTATACGTGATACTGCCTCTGAAAACCTTCCAATAGGATAACATGTGGAGATGGAAGACAGTGATATTGATGATTCTGACCCTGTGTAGACCTAAAGTAATGCGTGTGTTTGTGTTTTAGCTTTTAATGAAAAGTTTAAAAACTAAAAATAAATTTTGAAACTTTAAGTAGATAAAAGCTTACAGAATAGGGATAAAAAATAAAATATTTTTGTGCAGTGCTTTTGTGTTTGAAACTGTTATTGTAAGAGTCAAAAAGTTAAACAAATTAAAAAAATTATCAAATAGAAAAGTTACACTAAGCTCAGGTTAATTTATTACTGAAGACAAAAATATTTTAAAATAAATTTAGTATGGCCTAAGTGTAGTGTTTATAAAGACTACAGTAGGGCACAGTAATGCTCTAGGCTTTCACATTAGCTCAACACTCACTGACTTACCTGGAGCAACTTACAATACTTCAAGCCCCATTCATGGTAGGTGCCCTACATAGGTATACCATTTTTAATCTATTGTGCAGTATTTTTACTGCACCTTTTGTATGTTTTTTATATGATCAGGTATACACATACTTAACATTGTGTTACAATTGCCCACAGTATTCAGTACAGTAGCAGGTTATACAAGTTTGTAGCCTATAAGCAATTGGGTATATCACCTAGCCTAGGTGTTAGTAGGCTATACAATCTAAGTTTGCATACGTGCAGTCTATGATTTTCCCACAGTGACAAAATCACCTATGGACTTACTTCTGAGAATGTTTTCCTGTTATTAAACAAAGCATGATGGTATTTCAATGTGGTGTGTCTCTCTCCTGCAAGACTAAAATCCTGATGACTCACATTTTTGTCTTGTTACCTATTATATTACAAATACTTAGCAAACTAATGGTCTATAATCAATAAATATTATTTGAGGAAATACCAGTGTAACCTCAAGCAAGCTGAAATGTGTTTTTATTTTTCCATGAATATGGCCTACCTGGAAAATTGATTATTAATTTATTAAATTAGCTTGGTAAATTTATACCATAAATCATAGGAAATCCTGAGACTGACACTGGCGATTACTTAAGTAGTCAGACAGATGTGTGTGTCCAAAACACTAGAGAGTGGTCAGAGGAATATAAATGGTCTTAGGTATATAAGGAAATTAGTGTCATAAAAAATATAACAGAGTAGCCATGGATGCTACTGTCACTGCCACTTTTGCTGTGGAACCCTTGTCCCCAAACTAATTGCTCCTGAAAAGCAACGTGTAGAAGACTAAGCAGGAGCTGGAAGAGAATGATGAAGAGAAGCTAGATGAAAGCATGCAGAAGAGACCATGGGGCCTAACCAAGATAATTGCATAGAGGGCCCAGTCTGCAGTCAGAGCCACTTTTGATATCTCCCTCCTTATGGCTCAAAAAATGCACAGGTTTTCCGGGGCAGCCTTGTGGACTGGGGTTACTTCCATTATATTCCTGGTTTTTCATGTTGTCTTTGAGGCTGAGAAGTTACAAATGGAGCAAGAGCAGCAATGCCAACAAAGGCAGATACTTCTAAGGGCTGCCACCGGCTGCCAGGAGGCATGCCAGGGTCTCTAGCTCCACTTCCTGGAAAGATTTCAATTATTACTGCCATATTTGAGCTGTCTTGGTAGCAGAAGTTTGAAATTAAGTTGTTTGAACTGCTGATTTTTTTGAATTTTTTTTTTTTTTCACTTTTGCATGTTAGTCTACCTAAACCTGGTGGGGAGAATTCTCCCTAGATTGTCTTATGGAGAAACTTAACTTGCAAATGTGCCCTCCACACTATACCGACTTACTTCCCCTATCTTCACTCTTGTAACAGAATGAACCTTGCAGATGGTTATTCCACCTCTGGCCACCCAACACCTTTCACCAAATAGCTCCTAAGTGGAAGATCTCACTTTTCCATCGTGGGGAAGGAACTTATGACAGTGGGAGGGATGTGCCGCTGGCCACTAATGACTGTTTTATTTATTTTTATTTTTTTAGAATAGAGCTATAGGGAAGGGCTATGCACACACTATGGAATAGACAAAATTCATTACAACTGTAATGTAAAGCAGCAACCATGAATCCCCATGTACATTGGAGAGGAGAGAGGTTGACAACAGCTTCAGCCACAGGATGGGACTGTGGAGGACAGAACAGGAGCTCCTTTCCTGTGCACATTTTGTCTATTAGAATTGTGTGTGTGTGTGTAAAGAAAACCAGAAGCCAGTGTTCACTTTTTGTATTTAAATATTAAAAATAATTCCAACTGAAACAATATAGAATAATTACTTAAACTAGATTTTACTTGAGCAGATGGCAACTAAAAATGAGAAAAATTTGCTCACCGATAGGGAATGGCACTGTGTTCTCATCTATAATTAATTCTCTATCTGTGTAAAATAAACACTCTTACTTGATTTTTTTTTCCTATTGTGTCTGTCAGCCAAGTTATTGTCATATTTTGGGTATTAAAAACAACCTGAAAACTTTACATGAATTAATATAAAAATAAGAGAAATACTAAATCCATCATCTTCTGTTTCTCTAAACAGCTTCATAAATTAGTGATGATACATAACACTTGCACAAACACACTGAAAAATTTAGGGACATGGATGCAGCTGGAAACCATCATTCTTAGCAAACTATCACAAGAACAGAAAACCAAACACCGCATGTTCTCACTCATAGGTGGGAACTGAACAATGAGATCACTTGGACTTGGGAAGGGGAACATCACACACCGGGGCCTATCATGGGGAGGGGGGAGGGAAGAGGGATTGCACTGGGAGTTATACCTGATGTAAATGACGAGTTGATGGGTGCTGACAAGTTGATGGGTGCAGCACAGCAACATGGCACAAGTATACATATGTAACAAACCTGCACTTTATGCACATGTACCCTAGAACTTAAAGTATAATAATAAAAAATAAAAAATAAAAAAAAAATTTCAACAACTATACCCATGACATTTTTCTAAGCATTTGCTTCAGAAAACTGAGCACAAACAAAGGCAAATGTATCATAGAGTGGAATAAAACTTGAATGGGAACTTTAGTCTCTTGTTCTGAGATTCCAATAAATCCTAACTTGTGACCTAACATAGAGTACAATCAGCCATGATACAAATTAATGTTGTCTTTATCTATCTGAAATTATTCCTTGACAGATGTTATATTCAAAGATTGTGCTACAAATTTTATATTTTATGTTGTAGATTTATAATATTTCTGATCCTATTATACTTACCATATTTCAAGTGTTCTATGCACACCTCTGGGGATGGTCAATATCAATTCACCGCATACCCACATACTCAGTTACACACACAAACTCATTTAACTGATGAGAAAGGAGACTTCCATCATGGAGTTTGACCAAAGACATTAACGTAGTTATTTGAAAAATATAATGAGCATTATTACCTGCTGGAAATTACACACACACACACAGACACACACACACACGCACACACACACACACATGAAATATAAGATAGAGCATTATTTTGATAGTTACAAACATAAACTACAAGTTTTTTAAAACTGAATCCAAAGAAAGAAAATACATCAAAGCCTTTAATAGTGTAAAAGCAATATTAATTTTCTACAAACAATATAATGACAACATCTTATATCCCACAAATATATCTTTATATATTTAATTTATTTTCACACTTTTATTTGGAAATATTTTAGACCTAAAAATAGAAAATGTATAGGGATAATTGAAAGAAAATGTATGGGGATAATTGAATGCAACATACAAAGCATATGGGATGCAGCAAAAGTTAACTAAGAGACAAATTTGTAGTGGTAAATGCCTCGGTTAACAAAGAAGAAAAGTCTCAAATCAAATATCTAACTTTACCCTCAAGAAACTAGGAAAAGAAGGACAATTAAAACCAAAATTCAATCAAAGGAAGAAAATAATAAATATCAGCACAGAAGTAAACAAAATAGAGACTAGAATTAAATATTTTTTTAATTAATCATATTGGGTTATTTTTTAAATATTAACAAAAATGGCAAAGTCTTAGACTACACAAAACAAGGAAAGACTTAAATAAATCATAAATGAAGAATAAAATATTACAACTGATTACACAGAAATAAAATGGAACATAAGAGACTACAATGAACAATTGTACACCAACAAATTAAGTAGCCTAGGCAAAATGAAGAAGTTCCAATTTTAAGAAGGATTCATGAGGCCAGGAGTGTTGGCTTATGCTTGTAATCCCAGCATTTTGGGAGGCCAAGGCAGTTGGATCATTTAAGGTCAGGAGTTTGAGACCTGTCTGACCAACATGGTGAAACCCTGTCTCTACTAAAATGCAAAAATTAGCTGGTCATGGTGGTGGGCACCTGTAATCTCAGCTACTCGGGAAGCTGAGACAGGAGAATTGCTTGAACCCAGGATGTGGAGGTCGAGGTGAGTTAAAGTGATATGAGTGTCCTAAATAAACTTGAAAAGCAGTATATGCCACAAGGACTGCAATTCCTTGGCAAATCCTAGTGCTATGCTGTGCTCAAAGCCTATGGACTTGGGGTGTCCTCCTACAACTCCAGCAGCACAGCTCCCAGCTCCAGGAGAGACTCCCTTCTACTCCTTGAGGAAAGGAGTGGGCTTTGTCGTGCAATTTGGATACAAGTGCAGCCACAATAGTGTAGGGCAAAAAGTAGAGTCCTGAGACCCCACTCTAGGTCCTAACGCTCAGATCACATTTCTAGACACAGCCTGGATCAGAAGGAAACCTGCTGACTTGAAGTAAAAGAGTCAGTTCTGGAAGAATCCATCACCTGCTGAATAAAAAGCCCTCAAGTCTTGAGTAATAAACAACAGTAGCTAGGCAGTACTTGCTATGGGCTGGGGTAACATCCAGTTGTGAGCTGGCTTCAGGTGTGGGCTATTACATTCCCAGCTGTGGTGGCCACAGGGAGAGACTCTTTCTGCTTGAGAAAATAAAACAGAATAGTGAAGAGGACTGTGTCATGCAACATGGGAAACTGAATGGCCACAGCGGGGTAGAGCACCAAATGGGCTCCTGGTGTCTCAATTCCAAGCATCAGCTCCTGAATGCATTTATGGACATGACATGGGCAAGAGGGGATCCCATTAACCTGAAGGGAAAGGCACAGGGCTGGCAGCATTTGGTCCTTGAATGAACATTGGCAGTAGCCAGACAGTACTTGCTCATGGGCCTGGTGCCATTAAGTGGCCATTAGGGAGATCTCCTCAGCTTTTAGAAACAGGAGGGAAGAGTGGGAATGACTTTGTCTTGCAGCTTGGGTGCCAGCTAAGCCACAGTAGAAAAGAGCGCCAAGTAGATTACCAAGGTTCCTGACACCAGCCCCTGGCTCCTGGACATTTCTGGATAGGATCTGGGCCAGTTGGGAGCTTGCCACCTTTAAAGGAAAGAAACAAGCCTGATTAGATTTACATTTGCTGACTGAAGAGCCCTTGGCTCTTGAGTGAACATTGGCCGTAGCCAGGCAGTGGTCATGCTGGCCTCAGATGAGACACAGTGCTATACTGCTTTTAGATTTGACTGAGTGCAGTCAAAAGCCCTGTGTGGTGGGCACAGGGCAGATTATGGTAACCCTCCCTCAACTCCAGACAGCTCAGCATAGAAAAAGGGGCTTCATTTGTTTGGGGGTGTGGTAAGGGACAAAGATGAGAGCCTCTGCCTGGTGATCCAGGAAATTCTCTCAGATCTCACTCAAGGTAAGCGTAGCATTGGCTTTACAAGTCTCCAAATATTACACTATACTGGGTTTGGGTGCCCACAAATGCAGAAATTATAGCAGTGACTTAAGACTCAGATCACAACACCCAATTAATTTTGAATGCTTGGAAAGCCTTCCCAAGAAAGACAGATACAAACAAGCCCAGACTGCAAAGACTACAATAAATACCTATCTCTTTAATGCACAGATACCAATGGGCATCCACAAGCATTAAGACCATCCAGGAAAACATAACCTCACCAAACTAACTAATTGAGGCACTAGTGACCAATCCTGGAGAGCCAGAGATATGTGACTTTTTAGATGGAGAATTCTAAACAGCTCTTTCAAGGAAGTTCAATGAAATTCGAGATGTCATAGATAAGGCATTCACAATCCTATCAGATAAATTTGACAAACAGTTTGAAATAATTAAAACAAATTGAACAGAAATTCAGGAGTTGAAAAATGCAATGGACATACTGAAAACTATATAATGTCTTACTGTAAGAATTGATCAGGCAAAAGAAAGAATGAGTGAACTTGAAGAAAAGCTATTTGAAAATACAGGTAAGATGAATGAAAAAATATATAAATAAACAAAGCAGGTTTATGAAAACTAGAAAATAGCCTCAAAGAATGAGAACTTTGTAAATCTAGAGAAAGCTATCCATATTTAAGTACAAGACTACAGAACATCAAGCAAATGTAACCAAAATTAGACAACCTCAAGATATTTGATAATAAAACTCCCAAAGATCAAGGATAAGGAAATAATCCTAAAAGCAGCAAGAGAAAAGAAACAAATAATATACAATGGAACTCCAATTTGTCTGGCAGCAGAGTTTTCAGTGGAAACTTTTCAGGTCAAGAGAGAGTAGCATGACATACTTAAAAAGATAAAGAGAAAATAAAACTTCTTTTTCTAGGATAGTATATCTGACAAAAATATCCTTCAAATATGAAGGAGAAGTAAAGACTTTCCAAGACAAACAAAAGCTGAGAGATTTCATCAACACTGTACCTGTCCTACAAGAAAAACAAAAGGGAGGAAATTATTCCTAAAGAAAAGGTTGTTAATGAGCAATAAAAATCATCTGAAGGTATAAAACTCATTGGTAATAGTAAGTACACAGAGAAACACAGCATATTATAATGGTATAACTGTTTTATGTAAACTACTCTTAAGTTATGTAGAAAGACTAAAAGATGAATCAACAAAAAATAATTAGAACAACTTTTCAAGGCATAGACAGTACAATAACATATAAATAGGAACAACAAAAAGTTAAAAAGTGGGAAGATGAAGTTGAAGCATAGACATTTTATTAATTTTCACTTTTCTTGTATATTTGTTTGTTTTTTTATGCAAATTTTAAGTTACTATCACCTTAAAATAATGGATTATAAGATAGTATTTGCAAGCCTCATGGAAACTTAAAACCAAGAAACATACCATAGATACAAAAAAAATAAAAAGTAAGAAAGCAAATTATATTACCAGAGAAAATCATGTTCACTAAAGGGAGACAAGAAGGAAAGAAAAAAGTAAGAGAAAAACACAAAACAACCAGAAAACAAATAACAAAATGGCAGGACTAAGTCCTTACTTATCAATAATGACATTGAATATAAATAGACTAAACTCTCCAGTCAAAAGACATAGAGTGGCTGAAAGAATTAAAACAAAACAAAACAAACAAAAAAAACAAGACCCAATAATCTGTCGCCTACATGAAACACACTTCACCTATAAAGATACACATAGACTCAAAATAAAGGGATGGAAAAAGATATTCCATGCCAATGGAAACCATGAAATACCAAGAGCAGCTGTATTTACATCAGACAAAATAGATTTCAAGGCAAAATTACAAAAAGAAATAAAGTCATTATATAATGACAAATGGGTTAATTCAACATGGTGACATAACAATTATAAATATATATGCACATAACATTGGAGCAACTAGATAGGTTTAAAGATATTATTAAAGCTCAAGAGAGAAAAATATGTCAATACTATAATAGCTAGAGACTTTCTTTCTTTTTTTAAATTTTACTTTAAGTTCTGGGATACATGTGCAGAACATGCAGGTTACATAAGTATACATGTGCCATGGTGGTTTGCGGCAACTATTGGCCTATCCTCTAAGTTCCCTTCCCTCAACCACCACACCCCAACAGGCCTTGGTGTGTGCTATTCCCCTCCGTGTGTCCACGTGTTCTCATCATTCAACTCCCATTTATGAGTGAGAACATGGGGTGTTCGGTTCTCTCTTCCTATGTTAATTTGCTGAGAATGATGGCTTTCAATTTCATCCATGTCCCTGTAAAGGACATGATTCCATTTCTTTTTATGGCTGCATAGTATTCCATGGTGTATATGTGGCACATTTTCTTCGATCCAGTCTATCATTGATAGACATTTTGGTTGGTTCTGTGATTTGCTATTGTAAATAGTACTTCAATAAACATACGTGTGCATGTGTCTTTATAGCACAATGATTTATATTCTTTTGAGTATGTATCCAGTAATGGGATTGCTGGGTCAAATGGCATTTCTGGTTCTAGATCCTTGAGGAATTGCCATACTGTCTTCCACAATAGTTGAACTAATTTACATTCCCACCAACAGTGTAAATGTATTTCTATTTCTCCACAGCCTTGCCAACATCTATTGTTTCTTGACTTTTTAATAATTGCCATTCTGACTGGCATGAGATTGTATCTCTTTGTGGTTTGATTTGCCTTTTTCTAATGATCAGTGATGTTGAGGTTTTTTTCACATGTTTGTTGGTCATGTAAATGTCTTCTTTTGAGAAGTGTCTCTTCATATCCTTTGCTCACTTTTTGATGTTTTTTTTTTCTTTTTCTTGTAAATTTGTTTATGTTTCTCATAAATTCTGGGTATTAGACCTTTGTCAAATGGGTATATTGCAAAAATTTCTCCTATTCTATAGGTTGCCTGTTTGCTCTGATTATAGTTTATTTTGCTGTGCAGAAGCTCTTTAGTTTAGTTAGGTCCTGTTAGTCCATTTTGGCTTTTGTGTCAATTGCTTTTGTCATAAAATCTTTGCCCATGGTTATGTCTTAAATGGTATTGCCTAGGTTTTCTTCTAGGGTTTTTATGGTTTGGAGTCTTATGGTTCTTATGGTTTTAAGTCTTTAATCCATCTTGAGCTAACTTTTGTATAAGGTGTAACAAAGGGTCCAGTTTAAGTTCTGCATATGCCTAGCCAGTTTTCCCAGCACCATTTATTGAAAAGGCGATTATTTCCCCATTGCTTGTTTTTGTCAAGTTCATTGAAGATCAGACGGTTGTAGATGTATAGTGTTATTTCTGAGGTCTCTGTTGTGTTCCATTGGCCTATATGTCTGTTTGGGTACCAATATCATGCTATTTTGGTTACTGTAGCCTTGTATTATAGTTAGAAGTTGGGTAGTGTGATGCCTCCTGCTTTGTTCTTTCTTCTTGGAATTGTCTTAGATATATGGTGTCTTCTTTCATTCCATATGAAATTCAATGTAGTTCCTTCTAATTTTGTGAAAAATGTCAATGGTAGTTTTATGGAAATAGCATTGAATCTATTAATTACTTTGGGCAGTATGGCCAATTTCACAATATTGATTCTTCTTGTCCATGAGGATGTAATGTTCTTCCATTCATTTGTGTCCTCTCTTATTTCCTTTAGCAGTGGTTTGTAGTACTCCTTGAAGAGGTCCTTCACATCTCTTATAAGCTATATTCCTATGTATTTCATTATCTTTGTGGCAGTTTTGACTAGGAGTTCATTAATGATTTGGCTCTCAGCTTATCTATTTTTGGTGTAAAGGAATGCTTGTGATTTTTGCACATGAATTTTGTATCCTGAGACTTTGCTGAAGTTGCTTATCAGCTTAAGAAGTTTTTGGCTGAGATGATGGGGATTTCTAAATATAGAATCATGCTGTCTGCAAACAGAGACAATTTGACTCCCTCTCTTCCTGTATGAATACGCTTTATTTCTTTCTCTTGCCTGATTGCCCTGGCCAGAACTTCGAAAACTGTGTTGAATAGAAGTGGTGAAAGAGGGCATCCTGGTTTTCAAAAGGAATGCTTTTGCCCATTCAGTATGATATTGGCTGCAGGTTTGTCATAAATAGCTCTTCTTATTTTGAGATATGTTCCACCAATATTTAGTTTATTGAGAGTTTTTAACATGAAAGAATGTTGAATTTTGTCAAATCCCTTTTCTGCATTTATTGAGATATGCATGTGATTTTTGTCATTTATTCCTTTTATGTGATGAATTATGTTTACTGATTTGTCTATGTTGAACCAGTCCTTTATCCCATGGATGAAGCCAACTTGATCATGGGGGATAAGTTTTTTGATGTGCTGCTGGATTCAGTTTACCAGTATTTTAGGATTTTTGCATTGAAGTTCATCAGGGATATTGGCCTGAAGTTTTCTATTTTGTTGTGTCGTTGCCAGGCTTTGGTATCAGGATGATGCTGACTTCATTACATAAGTTAAGGCGGACTCCCTGTTTTTTAAATGTTTGAAATAATTTCAGAAGAAATCATCCCAGCTCCTCTTTCTACCTCTGGTAGAATTTGGTTGTGAGTATGTCTGATCCTGGGCTTTTTTCAATGGTAGGCTACTTTTGAAATACTTTTAATGACTGCTTTGATTTCAGAACTTGTTATTGGTTTTTCAAGGATTTGACTTCTTCCTGCTATAGTCTTGGAAGTGTGCATGTGTCCAGGAATTTATTCGTTTATTCTAGATTTTCTAGTTTATTTTCATAGAGGTGTTAAATAAAGAGTCAAGAATCATCAGTGTGCTGTGTTCAGGAGACCCATGTCATGTGCAAAAACACACATAGGCTCAAAACAAAAAGATGAAGAAAATTTACCAAGTAAACAGAAAGCAAAAGAAAGCAGGGTTTTCAATCCTAGTCTCTGATAAAACCGACTTTAAACCAACAAAGATCAAAAAAATACAAAGAAGAGCCTTACATAATGGTAAAGAGATCAATTCAACAAGAAGAGCTAACTCTCTTAAATATACATGCACCCAATACAGGAGCAATCAGATTCATAAAACAAGTTAATAGAGACTTACAAAGAGACTTAGACTCCCACACAATAATAATGAGAGAATTTAATGCCCTACTGTCAATATTAGACGAGTCAATGAGACTGAAAATGAACAAGGTTATTCAGCACTTGAACTCAGCTCTGGATCAAGTGAACCTAAAACACATCTACAGAACACTCCACTCCAAATCAACAGAATATACATTCTTCTGGATATCCATATATAGAAGAATGAAACCAGAGCCTTATCTCTTGCCATAAACAGAAATCAAATAAAAATGAATTAAAGACTTAAATGATATAATTGTATATTTTTAAATAGCTAAGAGTATAATTGGAATGTTTATAACTCAAAGCAATATAAATGCTTGAGGAGATGTTACTCCACTTACCCTAATGTTATTATTATGCATTGTATGTTTGTATCAAAATATCTCATGTACCCCATGTACATACACACACACACACACACACACACACACACACACACACACCCCTAACATGTATGCATAGAAACTTTCAAAAATTAAAAAAATTGGCCGGGCGCGGTGGCTCAAGCCTGTAATCCCAGCACTTTGGGAGGCCGAGACGGGCAGATCACGAGGTCACAAGATCAAGACCATCCTGGCTAACATGGTGAAACCCCGCTTCTACTAAAAAATACAAAAAACTAGCCGGGTGAGGTGGCAGGCGCCTGTAGTCCCAGCTACTCGGGAGGCTGAGGCAGGAGAATGGCGTGAACCCAGGAGGTGCAGCTTGCAGTGAGCTGAGATTCGGTCACTGCACTCCAGCCTGGGCGACAGAGCGAGGCTCCGTCTCAAAAAAAAAAAAAAAAAAAAAAAAAAAAAATTAAAAAAATTAAGTTTGAAAGAAGAAATGACAATATATTATTGAATAAAATTATAGAAGACACAAATTAATGGAAAGACATTCCATGTTTATGGATTTGAACTTCAATATTACTATAATGCTCATACTATTCAGAGGACTACTGCTTCAATACAATTTTCTTTCAAAATCCAATAGCATTTTTTGAAGAAACTGAAAAGCAATCGTAAAATGTATATGACCTATAAAGGACTTTGAATTGCCAAACAATCTTGAGAAAGAACAACAAAGCGGAGACCTCAGATTTCCTGACATCAAAAACTGGTACATACAGCTACAGTAAACAAAACAGTATAATATTGGCACAAACACAGACACAAACAAATGAAACATAATAGAGAGCCCAGAAATAAATTAATGGTTATAAAATCAAATGATATTTGATAAGAGTGATAAGACTACATGCACAGGAAAGGACTGTCTCTTTAATAAATCATTAGAATATTGGTTTCCATATGCAAAACTAATGAATTTGAATCCTTACCTTATACCATACACAAAAATTAATTCAAAATGGATTACCAACTTCAATGTAAGACCTTAAACTGTAAAAATATTAGTAAAAATACAGAGGAAAATCATAATATTGGTAATGGCAATGATTACTGTGTATGACGTCAAATGCACAGGAAAAAAGCAAAAATATATTCAGACTACATTCAACTAAAAAGCTACAGGTAAGGAAAGGAGAAAAGAAAAGAAAAAAAATGATAAGGCAGTCTATGAAATCGGGGAAAAAAAAACATGTAAATCATATATCTGAGAGGGGTAAATATGCAAATATATAAGGTACTCCTGTAACTTAGTAACAAAAAAAAGCAGAAAACATATAATCCAGTTACAATGGACAAGGGTTTTAAATAGATATTTCCTGAAGAACACATACAAATGACCAATAGTCATATGAAAAGATGACTGACATCACTAATTATCAGGGAAATGCAAATCAAACCATAATTCAATATAACCTCACACATGTTAACATAACCATTATAAAACAAAACAAACAGAAAACAAGTGTTAGAGAGGAGGTGGAAAAATTAGGGCCCTTGTCTACTGTTTGTGAGAATGTAAAAAAGTGCTACTGCTTTAGAAAATAGTATGCAAATTCCTCAAAAAATTAAAAATAGATTTACCATATCATTCAGCAATTTCACTTCTTGGTATATTTCCAAAAGAATTAAAAACAGAATCTTGAAAAGACTATTGCAAACTAGTGTTCACTGAGGGATTATTAGCCAAGACATGATAGCAACCTAAATGCCCACCAGTAGAGGAATGAGTAAAGAAAATGTGAACTATGCAGTGGGCTATTATCAAACTTTGAATAAGAAGGAAATCATGTTACAAACTACAACATGGGTGAAAATTGAAAACATTATGTTAAGTGAAAAAAGAAAATCACAGAAAGACAAATACTGGATAACTCCATTTATATGAGGTATTTAAAGTAGTCAAACTAATAGAAGCAAAAAACAAAATGGTGGTTTCCATGGGCTGAGAAGAGGGATAAATGGAGCGCTGTTGTTTAACCAATATTAAGTTTAGTTAGGCAATCTGAAAAAGTTCTAGAGATCTTATTGATTACAATGTACATATAGTTACAATGTACATATAGTTACCAATACTGAAGTGTGAATAAACTTTGTGAAACTTTGTGAATAAAACTTTGTGAAAAGGGTAGATTTTATGAGTTTTTTTAACCACACAAAAAAGTAAATATCACCAATAATAGTCCTAACTCATTCTTTGAAACTTCTGCAGTACAGTTTGTGCTACAAAAATTCATAAGCACTTCTGTGGTTTGAATGCTTGTCCCCTCCAAAACTCATGTTGAAACTGAATGGTCGTTTCAACAATAGTAAGATGTGGGGCCCTTGAGAAGTAATTAAGTCAGGAGAGTTCTATCCTCCCACAATCATGGGTGGGGTTACTGCCTTAATAAAAGAGCTTTTTGCCCTTCCATCTTCCACCATGTGATGACACAGCAAGAAGGCCTTGACAGATATTGGTACCTTGATCTTGAACTTCCCAGCCTCCAGAACTGTAACAAAATAAATAAATAAATATCTTTCCAGGCTTCAGAACTGTCAAAGAACAAATAATACTATAAATCACCTATATGTGGTATTAGTGATAGTAACACAAAATGAATGAAGGCAAGTACCTACCATGAATTCCTTTCCCAGGTGATACAGCTGTGAGCCAAGTATACACAATTCCCTGTCTGCATGGAGCTTATATTCTACAGACAATATTTTAATAAACATCCCTAAGTATGCCTTCTTGGGTGTATGTGAGAGTGTTTCTCTAAGTAGAATATCAAGAAGATGAGTTGCTGGGTTTTATATACAGGAGGCAGGATGTGGAGGCTTCAGGATCAATGTATCTTCTCAAGCAGTGGTGGCTATTACATTTTTAAAAATATACAGTTTCTTTCTGTTGTGTACATACATTATTTTGCCATAAAAGTTATGGTGATATTATTATTTTAATAATACTTATATATAATAATTATTTTTAGATGACTTTACACTCCATCTTAGAGAGTGACTGATAAAGGGTATAATTTTACTAAGGTTTTCAGTATTTATTTCTAAACCACTTTTAAGAATGATAATCTGGGCCGGGTGGGGTGGCTCAAGCCTGTAATCCCAGCACTTTGGGAGGCCGAGACGGGCGGATTACGAGGTCAGGAGATCGAGACCATCCTGGCTAACACGGTGAAACCCCATCTCTACTAAAAAATACAAAAAACTAGCCGGGCGAGGTGGCAGGCGCCTGTAGTCCCAGCTACACAGGAGGCTGAGGCAGGAGAATGGCGTAAACCTGGGAGGCGGAGCTTGCAGTGAGCTGAGATCCAGCCACTGCACTCCAGCCTGGGCCACAAAGCAAGACTCCGTCTCAAAAAAAAAAAAAAAAAAAAAAAAAGAATGATAATCTGGTACTATGGGAAGAAGCCTTCCTTTCTTCACCCTTCAGTAGTTTTCTTTTGTTTTCTCACAAAATATGAATGAGTAAAAACAAAATTCCAGAAGGTTTTATGTAACTGAGCTCTTTGAAGAAAAAATATTGATTTGTATGTAATATAAAAGGAGATTTGTTTGAAAAATATTTATATAGAAATATAATTGTACATGATTCTAATTATTGTAGTACTATATTGGTCTTAGCTTACATAAACGACACATAGCAGGTGTTTTAAAAGACAAATGGGAAAATTGACAGTGATAACATTTTAGTTTGGTGAAGAATTTTAGATATAAATTGCTCTTCTACACGGTTTTATGAATCTTAATTATTTGTTGGGGTTCTTGCAAGGATCCCCTGACATATTGGTATATATTTCAATAAATAAAACAAGCAGCAATGTACAGTAGTGCAAACCAACTCAAAGCATTATCGAGAATCACCATTCATCTTTAGAAACGAATGTCACCTGTTTCAGTGTGTAACTTTCCTCTAAGTTCGTTGAGGAAAAAACAACAACAACAACAACTGATATTAGCAATTAAATTTTGTTTTAAATATGCATCCAAAAGTGGATACAATTTTTTTTCTAACATAGAGGAAATGGATAAGTTGCTACGTTTCAGAGGCCAATCTCAATGTTAAAGGTAATTAGAAAAATAACCCAACCCACGGATCATTTGAGGTGAGGAGTTTGAGACCAGCCTGGCCAACATGGTGAAACCATGTCTCTACTAAAAACACCAAAATTAGCCAGGCATGGTAGCACATGCCTGTAATCCCAGGTACTGGGGAGGCTGAGGCAGGAGAATTGCTTGAACCTGGGAGGTGGAGGTTGCAGTGAGATGAGACTGTGCCATTGCACTCCAGCCTGGGTGAAGAAGCGAGACTGTCTCAAAAAAAAAAAAAAAAAAAGGAAGAAAGAAAAATTACCCAACCCGCCAAAATAAGCATACCATTTATCTCAAAGAGAATATTAGCAATGAATTCTAAATACTTAATATTTTACCTTAGTATTGTTGATTAAAATCTACTAAACTTTTTATTATTAGAAAATTATGAATGTCTTGAATAAAAGGTTATGGTAGTATAAAATTTCACAATTATACTTATTGCTTTACATTGTTTTTGTCAGTGTTTAATTTTGAAAACTATGCACTGTGCTATTTACTCCATGTATATTAAAGTTATATATGATATTCCATTGAAATTAACTGAACATAGGCAATTCCTATATAATCATTAAAGTGCCTTTTACTTTTATTAGTACTTTAATAAGCTGCTATATCCATTTTTGAATTTAAATGGAAATAGAGCCATATAAAATGATGTGTTAGATATCTTTAAATAGATGAAAATGATCTTGAAACATGAACACCATAAGTGATAAAGATTTAACATAAAACATCAAAAATACGATTTGAAAATCAAATATAAATAAATCTGATACAACTATTAACCGTCAAATATAAATGTTACTGTTGTGAGACTTTTTTATATTTAAGTAATACTACTTCATGAATTTTGCAAGTATGCTTTTTAAGGTTTTAAGACTTTCCTATACTCTTGGCGTTATAAAATAATTTCAAGACTACCATAAAACTAAAAAATGAGAAATAAATAAACATATGGTTAGAATTTAAATACAACCATTCTTAATGAATACTTAAGATTGAGAGCAGGCCGGGCGCGGTGGCTCAAGCCTGTAATCCCAGAACTTTGGAGGTCGAGACGGGCGGATCACGAGGTCAGGAGATCCAGACCATCCTGGCTAACAGGATGAAACTCTGTCTCTACCAAAAATACAAAAAACTAGGGGCGAGGTGGCGGGCGCCTGTAGTCCCAGCTACTGCGGAGGCTGAGGCAGGAGAATGGCATGAACCCGGGGGGCGGAGCTTGCAGTGAACTGAGATCTGGCCACTGCACTCCAGCCTGGGGGACACAGAGAGACTCTGTCTCAAAAAAAAAAAAAAAAAAAAAAGAAAAAAAAAAAAAAAAAGATCGAGAGCAAAAAATATGGCTGAAAAGACTCTCACCTTGCTCTTTTACTTTGCACATTTTCCTTAGGCCTTGTCTACTTCGTTTCATGTTTGCCACTGGCATGCTCATGCTCAGATATTGGCTACACCTCTTAAAATTTGCAACTTTTAACTGGACGTGAGTTCTTTGTTACCTGTGAGAGACTATGCAATTCATTCAAAAGGCCATTTCATTTTTCTTCTGTACATAGTAGGCAACATCACCCTGTAACCTTGCATCTACGTACAAGAGGAGGAATAAAAAATAGGAGGAATACAGTAAACAATGATGCATGTATTTTCTACATCTGACGCATTAAGGGGGGAAAAAAGGTCTCCTAAGCATAATCTTCTTTACTTTTTCCCTTCCTCAGTGACTCTGAAAGTCACATATTTAGGGGCATTATCCTCAAATGGAAGGATTTTAGATTGGTAGGTCAACCCAAGGACTCTCTTCAAAAAATATCTGCTTTGGAATTTGCATAAATGAGAAAAATATTTTTCTGTGTTAATTCACTGGATTTAGGAGTTGCTACAGCAGGTAGTAGTTTCAGTTACCCTAAGATATTTCACTTATGAAGCTAAACTGGCTTAAATATTAAAACAAACAAACAAACAAACAAAAAACACAGAGGAAATACTAAATCCAAAGTATTGTTAACCAGTTAGGGTGAATATGAAGCATAATACGTGTCCTGTTTGAAACATTGTACTGTTCCTTGATCTTATACATCCTGTTCTATTCAGTGAGTACCCTGAGAATTCTTCATTATTGTCACAATAAAGCTGGAACATTTTCACATGCAAATACCTTAGTCCTTTGGTTCCTAATAAAAGGACTCTTTTCATAGCTATGTATCAACTTCTACCTTCTACCAGCTACCCAAAGCTTTTCTCTATATACACTGACTCTACCTAGGCAGAGAGAAATCGTCTCATATTGCTCACCAGGTGGGTTTCCACTTCTCCATTTCAGAAAACTCCCCAGACACACTAAGTTCACCCTGTACATGGGGAACTGACTTTATTTTTATTCATGTTCAGTAGAATGATACTATATAGCTATTATTCTAGGGGTTGTAGATATGCTAAAATGAGTCATTTAATCACAGATTATCTTATAAAGTAACTCTAAATCTGATAAATAAACATATAGCAAATAACAATTATCTTATGAGTAGTAAACAAGAGTCAAGTAATTTGGTTGTTTGTGTGTACTAACAAATATGCCATTGTTTTGTGCAAATTATAAGACCATAAAATATAAAATCTCAAAAGGGAGAATTAAAAACAGTAAAATACCCTATTGAGTATGTAAAATATTTACATACATACTCAGCTTATGTAGAACACAGCTTCAAAAACAAGAAAGACATTTTATTATGTTTCAATCACAATGTTGATCAAAAGTTAAATGGAATGTCATTAATGTTTACTTCTTTGAATTTGAAGTAACAAGAGCAATGTACAACTAATTTGTATATTTAAACTTCGAATATTAGAAAATATTA
Organism: Theropithecus gelada; assembly: GCF_003255815.1. Taxonomy (NCBI): domain Eukaryota; kingdom Metazoa; phylum Chordata; class Mammalia; order Primates; family Cercopithecidae; genus Theropithecus; species Theropithecus gelada. The sequence goes on from NC_037669.1 coordinate 129,513,247, forward strand.
GTTTAGCTAAAATAATAGTTTAGATTCTTGTAATATTTTCATGTGCATATATGGTCTCAATAAAGTGAGTGTTTTTGCTGCCTGAGTATGCAAAGGAACTGGAAACTACTTAATAATAAAACATCAATGTAATTTACATAGAGATAGTTCAGACATCATTTCTATGTAAGTACAGTGTAATTTACTTTTTATTACTTTGTTAAAAATAATCACCCTGACATCTTTTTACTTTCTACTGTTTTGAGATAAATAGTTGATACTCTTAACTAAATATGCTTGAAAACGGTATATGCAAACTGACAAAGTTTTTTTTTTTTTTTTTTTTTTTTTGCTTATACAGTAAAAGATAATTGGGAATACTGTACTTGTTTTATTCCAAAATTTGATGTTTACTGTAGGCCTGTAATTTATGCATAATTTTAGAATGGCTTTACCAACAATTTAGTAAAAGATGGATCTACATTCTTGGTACTAAAATTGTGGTGTCTGAACATCAAATTTCTAGTTTATTTTCTACATAAACAAATTATTTATAATAACTTATTAAAGTTTGATAAAATAAGTATTTCATTACATTAAATAATCAAATGTTATCATATTCAATTATTTTAAAAATAAACGTTAGAGTTACACTTCTAGTGATGTGGTGAATTAGACAATCTGAACTATTCTACTATTAGAAACTGCATAAACTATAACAAATACAATTCCTAATGCTTTTTCTCAAAGCTTGTTATAAAGGCAGACATAAAGATAACGAGGCTCCTTTCTCTTCCTAAATCAGTTAACCAATTAAAATTATGCCCTATCTAGATAAAATTGCAAGATCATTCTCAAGGAAATTTGATCAGCCCAAAATAATACACCCAGGCATACTGACATCAACAATTCTATTATAAAACAGACCAGACTGATTACTTTTAAACAAGGACCAAAACTGATAAAATTTAACCAAACAGAGCTTATAATCAATCAGCTTTTTAGTGCCACATTCTTAAATATGAGTAGATGGTCAGTGTTCACCTGACCAACGTAATGGCTATGTGGTAGGCCTAAAAATAACCAGTCAAGATTAGACCAAGTCAAGGTTTTTGCTGTTCTATTATTAGTTTTCTTCAAGAAGATGATACTTTAAAAAATTCCTTAATGAAGCCATGTAGTTCTGAGCTTTTCTTTGTAAAGAGGTTTCTATTATTAATTACTATTATTACTGCTTCAATTTTCTTACATCTCCAGTATTTTATTCCTTCATGATTTATAGTATTGGTAGGTTGTATGTTTTCATGAATTTATTCAGTTCTTCCAAGTTATTCAATTTGTTAATGTATAATTGTTCATAGTAGTTTTATATTACCTTTTTTTAAATTTTTGTAACATATGTTGTAATGTTCCCCTTGCATTTCTAATTTTAGTTATTTGCGTTTTCTCCATTTTTGTTAAAAGCAAACAAGACCCTGTCTGTCACTGATGGTCCTTTGTAGGGACATGGATGCAGCTGGAAACCATCATTCTCAGCAAACTATCGCAAGAACAGAAAACCAAACACCGCATGTTCTCACTCATAGGTGGGAACTGAACAACGAGATCACATGGACTCGGGAAGGGGAACATCATACACCGGGGCCTATCACGGGGAGGGAGAAGGTGGGAGGGATTGCATTGGGAGTTATACCTGATGTAAATGACGAGTTGATGGGTGCTGACGAGTTGATGGGTGCAGCACAGCAACATGGCACAAGTATACATATGTAAGAAACCTGCACATTATGCACATGTACCCTAGAACTTAAAGTATAATTTTAAAAAAAATGAAGATTAAAAAAAAAATAAAAAGCAAACAACACCCTGACTAGCTAAGGGTTTGTGAGTTTTGTTGGTCTTTTCAAAAAAACATCTCTTGGTTTTAGTAAATTTTTTCTTTTCTTTTCTTTTCTTTTTTTTTAGAGGGAGTTTCGCTCTCATCGCCTAGGCTGGAGTACAATGGTGTGATCTCGGCTCACCGCAATCTCCGCCTCCTGGGATCAAGCGATTCTCCTGCCTCAGCCTCCTGAGTAGCTGGGATTACAGACATGCAACCACCACGGCCTGGCTAATTTTGTATTTTTAGTAGAGGCAGGGTTTCTCCATGTTGGTCAGGCTGGTCTCAAACTCCCCACCTCAGGTGATCTGCCCGCCTCAACCTCCTGAAGTGTTGGGATTACAAGCATGAGCCACCGCGCCCTGCCTGTTAATGTTTTTCTAATGTTTTACTATGCTCTTTTTTTATTTATCTCTGTTCTAATATTTTTTTCCTTCTTTCTGTAAACGTTTGTTTTAACGTATGCTTTTTCTAGTTCCTTGAGGTATAAAATTAAGTTGTTGATGTGAGATTTTTTTCTTTTTAATTGTAAGCATTTATTGTTACAATTTTTTTCTCTTAGTACTGCTTTTGTTCCATCTCATATGTTTTGGTATGTGGTATTTTTCATTTTCATTTGTCTCTAGACACTTTCTAGATTTTTCTGTGATTTCTTCTTTTATCGGTTAGTTGTTTGAGTTAGTTATTTAATTTCCACTTTTTCGGATTTTCTTGTTTTCCCTCTGCTGTTGATTACCAGTTTCATTTCATTGTGGTCAAGGAACATACGCTGCATAATTTCAATGTTCTTAAATTTTATATAATTTTTATCGTGGCTTAATAAGTGGTCTATCCTCCAGAATGTTTTGTGTACACTTGAGAAGAATATATATTCTGCTGTTGCTTGCGGGAGTGTTCTGTCTATATCTATTTGGTCCAGTTGTTCTATAGTGATGTTCAAGTCCTCTCTTTTCTTACGCCTATTGTTTTAGTCTGAAAATGGAGAAATATCCTATTATTATTGTATTGCTATTTATTACTCCCTTTAGTTCTATAAATGTATGCTTCATTTATGTAGGAGCTTTAATGTTAGATGTATATATATTTATAATGGCTGCATCTTGCTGATAACTGACTGTTATCATTGTATAATACCCTTCTTTATCTCTTGTGACAGTTTTTGTATTAAAACCTCTTTTGTTTGATATATGTACAGCCAACCCTACTCTCTTTAGGTTCACAGTTGCATGGAATATCTGTTTTCATTATTTCACTTTCCATCTATGTGTGTCCTTAGATCTTAAGCAAGTCTTTCATGGACAGCACATAGCTGGACAGTGCTTTTTACATCATCTATTCAGCCAATCTTTTTCTTGTAATTGGAACATTTAACCATTTACATTTAAACTAATTATAGATAGGGATGCACTTAATATTGCTATTTTATCTGTTATTTTCTGTATATTGTAGCTTTTTTGTCCTTCCTTTTCTCTCTTGCTTCCTTCTTTTGTGTTTTGTTGCTAATTTGTACATATTTTGATTTTCTTTTCATTTCCTTTTGCATATGCTGCATAGATATTATCTTTCCGGTTAACAGTAATTTAAAACAATTTAAAGTTATAACAATTTATTTGTAAACTAATAACAGTTTAACAGTTTGTATGTTTGACCACATACAAACTCAATTTCTTTTTTTCTATGCACCCCCTACTTTGTTATTGATTATTCTAATAACCTATTTTTATTTGTATTCAGTAACAGTGATTACTCTCTTATGCCTCTGTTTTTAAAACTCTACCAGATTTTAAAGTGATTTATACATTTATAAAACTACAGAATTCTGTATTTGTCTATATATTGACCTTTACCAGAGAATTTGGTATTTTATATTTTTTTGTTTATTTTTATTGTATTTTCATTTTAATCTGAAGGACTCTCTTTAGGCCTCTCTTGTGGGGAAGGTCCAATGTTGATGAACTCTCATCCCTTTAGATTGTGTTGGCAAGTCATAGTTCTGCCTTCATTTATGAAAGACAGTTTTTGCCAGATACCATATTCCTGGTTGAATACTTGGGAAAAGGAATGCAGGTGATTAAATGCCATAAAGTTTTCTATGGAGCTTTTATGTTGTTGGGTTTTGCTTATTTGTGGTGAAAAATCCTTTTTGGTGGCTTTTAGATTACCTAGAAGAGCAATTAGTTTGTATATTGTTGTTATGCTTATGTCTCTGCAGAGGAAGGGGGAGTCTGGAGCTTCTTATTCCACTATCTTGTTGCCATTACAATCTGTATGTTTTGTGTTTGTTTGTTTGTTTGTTTTACCAGTTTAATATGTAGTCAGCTGGTACTTACTTGCTAGTATGCTCATTTTGGAGAGTTTCAACTTTCATGTATTATTCTAAAATTTAAACTGGTATTTTAAATAATGCAAATTGAGCTATTTTTGAAGGTAGTTATAATTTATCTTTTCACACATGCATTATTTTCTGTGATGAGGATCTAAAAAATGAGGCTATACCTGTGAAATTTGCAACTGGTGATAATATCCAAGATCAATGGTTCAAACCATCTTTATCACAGGGTCCTTTTACACTTTGAAATGCTAAAATAAACAGTTTTTTGTTAAAAGTAACAGCCAAAACAAAAAGTATTAAAAGATTGTCATTGTTTTGACAAATCTATTTTCTGCCTTTTAAAGATTGCTGAATTGTTGTTTCATCTATTTATGTTTTCAAACTGTTGCAACATTATTTTTGTTAAGATTTATACATAAAATTCAGCCTCATCCATATATGAAATTGGCAAAACAATGAGTATTTTAAGACCTTTTTAGAAAATTCAGTATGTTCTTCTTTGATACTATAGCAAAACCCAGAAATGGTATTTCTTTCAAAATTAGATAATACGTAAAATCCGAAATTTTTAAAATATTTTAATTTTTAAAATATTGTCATATTTAAGCCAATGGATCTGTCTTCCACATTGAATGAATTTTTACATATGGTTTATTATGCCTTGCAGTGAAGAGTCTTATGAACTCAAACCCCAGGGTCCTCATAGTATATGTTGTGAACCACTGTCCTAGTTTATGCCTCAAAGAGGGTCTAAAAAATGAGGATAATATAGAATAGGTATATATTGCTTGAAATTATGCTTTATTCAGTAAACATTGTATCATGAAGTTGTTTTTTTTTTTATCATGAGATAATCTTTTTAAATAGGATAACTGGTCATACAATATGATACATTCTAGACATATAGAAATATCTAAAATCATTATTGAACCACTTCCCTATTATTGGAAATTTAGTTTCAATTATTTAAATATCATGTATATGAAACAAATTGTATCTCTACTTTTATTATTTTACTGGGAATGAAAAAAATAAACATCATGCAAAGAGAGAGCAGAAAAAGTAATAAATGCTTTTATTATATTACTAATGAAATGCAGATTATTATTTGACTCCCTTAGTCATAAGACATACAATTAAAAAAAAAGATATCTACTTCAGTCCTATAAATAAATTTCATTGAGTAATATTTCATTAGGTAAATATTTGCTAGTCATTACAAATTAGCTACTCTGCACATCAAGCTATTTTATTTATTCATATTTTGGAGACAAGATCTCACATTGTTGCCCAAGCTAGAGTACAGTGGCACAACCAGAGCTCACTACAGCCTTAATTTCCTTGGCTCAAGCAATCTTCCCACCTCAGCCTCCTAAGTAGCTAGGACTATAGGCACGTGCCACCACACCCAACTAATTTAATTAAGCTCATTTTTAATTGTGATCTGAGATTTGAAGATGGTATCACAGGAATGGATAATGAAGAAGGCTAATAGCACTCCATGTGTCCAATCTGTGGTTAAATGCAGAGGCCTGCATATACCACTCCCACTCAAGGTTGGGTAAAGAGACACAGAAGAAAACAAAAACATCCAACATAACAATGATTATATGCACAAAAGATACAAGAGAAGACCTTCTCTCATCTATCTTACAAATTTACTTTGTATTTTTTGAATAGACAAACACAGCTGTTATGCACTATACAATTGATTTTAAATAAACAGATAACGTTAGACGCAAACATATTATCAGGGTTTGAGCTATCAACTAGAAATTTTGCTATTTAACATGATGAATATCAGAAACAACTTTCCACTAATAAAATTAGTAACTGGTTCATCTGCGTAAGTGAAGTTAGAATTGTATGTTCATTGTTGAGGTTAGAGGCATGTAATTTATACTGATTGGATAAAATATTAAAGAAAAATGCTCTATGCCTGCACTACTGAAGTGTAAGAACCCAGCAAGTGATGTAATATCTACTTGAGAATTGCTCAACTTTTTATCCAGACCTAGGGTCGACATGATGCCAACTGCAAGTCTAACCAAATCCTGACTCTGGAGCATTGCCTCTTCCTGCATAAATTGCAATGCATGCTGCTGTAAATCACATAAGGGATTTGAGGGAGACTGAGCTCACATTAAGCCTCCAAAATAAGTCAAAAGTTACTTTTTCCATCCCTCTACTGGCTAATAAACTTATTTAATAAATGATTCTATGTGAGAAAGATTTCTTCTTGAGAATTTTTTTTTTCCTTATATCCTGATGAAGAGATTATTTCTTCTTAAACTTTTTGGTGATTGATTGTTCCACTGAAAAGAACTTAGTTCTATTTTAATTTGTAATACCATAATTTACTATGCTTGCAATATTTATATTGAGATATAGTGAATTTCCTTAACCTATTGGAATGCTGAAAAGCAAAACTGGATTAAAATGATATTGTGCTCAAAGTCTCAAGGACCTGGCATTCAATCCATCTTCTATCACATTCTAGCTCTGTGATTTTGAGCAATAATTTTAACTTTTCTAAGAATTGCATTGGGATTAATGATTATATACAGTATTCTAAAGCAAGGCAATTATTTTCAAAATACAGCTTTAAAAAGAAAAATTTCAAGCAGGTAATATAAAAAATGTCCATAAATTGGATGTTCTTATTGGGAGTATATACTTGCCTCCAGGACATAGTTCACATTCTGTTATAAAACTTTATCAAACCATAATGTGAAGTCAACAAAGGCTATGCATTATTTTAAACAAAATATGGTAATTTTTGATACATCAATTGAAATTTTCTCTCAGAAACATGAATATAAAATAATTCCTTTCAATAAAAAATTGATGGATTTTATTTTTCAAAAATGTGAAAAGCTCAAAATCATAGAAATATCTCTCTTCAGAAGTATAAGCAAGTCTTATTATGTCAGAAGCTTTATAAAACCAATATAGCAAATTTAATGTCAAATTTTGTGCTCGGAGAGAAAGAAGGATGGGTTATTGGCAAAATATCTCTCCCTGATGACATTTTTGGTGCTGTCTAATATCACTGACATAGAAAAAACAATTACTATCAGTCTTATTCAAGCAGAAATATAGCCTGTAAAATGCTGCATTTCACTCAGTACCAACACAGAAACAGCCACATATTGAGCAATTAAGGTTGAGCTCTCAATAGTGTATTAGAAGTCCAGGAGCATCTATCTCTTAAATAGAAACCCTCACATATCAAAATTTTGGATGTCATATAGTCATAGACTTAATATCTAGCAAAAGGCTTACAGTAATTTTCATTCCATAATTTTCTGGTTGACTTTGATGTGAATATTTGGAATTATCTAATGCAGACACCTTATTTTTGCATTCCTGATGACTTAAAATTGAGTGTTGGGATTGTTTGGCCTATAGCTCAAGTTATAGAGCTTAGATATGAACAACTTAGAGAATGTCAGCAAACAATGTGCCTCTCACAAATACAAGACAATCATTACAATCATTTATTGCTAAAATACTGAAGAACAAAAATGCTACATATTTCATAGATGTCGATCTACAGTTAAGCTATATAACAAAACAATGTTTACAAAGTATTTCTGTAACCTCTAATATTTTGTAATTTTTCTGTGTTATATATTTCATATCCCTGGCGAGCTGCTTGTGAAAGTAATTACCAGCATTCTATTTGGTGCTTTACTGAAAGCTAAAAGACAATAGCATCCCAAGATATTTTTAGTACAATGGGAAAAATACTAGAAACCAGTATTTTTAGTACAGTGGAATAATTGAGAACTGTATTAATACTTTCTCTCAAGTGTCTTTAGTGGAATTTCAACATAATGTATGGTGGCATGGTCTAGAGTGGTGACCGTGAATAAATAAGAACAAACATTGAGATTCAAAGGAAATTTAGGAGCTGGAATTTTTAATAAGTGAAGATGAAAGGTAGAGTGGAGTCAAAGGAGATCACATCTGTTGCTGACTTAAATAACAAGATGGATGATTTTAGAACAAACTCAAAAAGAGAAATCAGCTTAGTCTTCAGAGTTATAACCAGTTTCTATTATGTTAAAAAAAATCATATGTAACAAACCTGCACGTTATGCACATGTACCCTACAACTTAAAGTATAATAATAATAAATAAATTTAAAAAAGAAAAAAAAATCTGAAGTTAAGATTATTAAGTCAAAGAATTGAAAGCACAAAGCTTTGTTTGAGTGGATCATAGGCAGTTCTCAGAAAATGGAGAAAAAGATAATGCAGAGAATGGAGAAAAAGATAATGCATCTAAGGTCTTCAGTGAGTTAGAAGGGGCAACAAGAAGCTGGCTATTAGCCACATGTCCCAAATAAATGCATTTTTTATTTGTTTATTTGCTTTTTGTGTGTGGTTTTTTTTTTTTTTTTTTTTTTCATAGAACCTGAATGATCTAAAAGCATCATTAGTACTGGCTGCATTCCATCCACCATGCCAGCATAAGCAGCAATCCTTAATAAGGCAACACAGAAAGGTGAGTTTTGTTTAATACTAAGAAGGGGAGAAAACTTTGGAAAGAGTTGAGACTATAGCTGCTTTTTGTTTGGTTTGTAACACAGTACAAAGTTCCAGAGGAAAGACAATTCTTAGAAGGATGAAAGCAATGGGAGTTGATATAAGAGAAAGTAATACAAAAGGCAATGTAAATAGCAAGAGTATTGGTGGGAAGAGCTTCAGAATGGCTGATATTTTTGTCATGGTGGAAGTCAACTTGGGATACGTTAAGGGGTGAATTGAGTTGCATTTAAGACTTTGAGGTGTTAGTCTCAATACTTCTTTCCTCTTCTAGTCATTCATGTATATTCCTGCAAAAAAAAAACTAGCCACAATTTGTGTGTGAAATGAATATCACTCCTACCTTTTAACCTGTAAATTGTGTGAATAAGGGCCTAGAGCCATTTGGTTGTGCTCCTATTTTTCTGAGCACAGATCCTAGCACGTAGTACATTTGTGTCGTAATCAGTGAATTTAGCTACAAGATCTAGATTTGTTTTCTTGTCTGGACTTGAATGAAAAAGGATTTTAATAAGATACATATAACATTAGTCCACGGGATAGATATGAGACTGTACCAGAGAGGGAAAGAGTAAAGATTAGTCAGACACTAACAGAAGTTTTATTCAGTGTATTTTCTTCTTGATTTTATTTTGTGCAAAACTTTTATTTAGTGACTACGTATAACTTTTATAAGCCTCATGAAGGCGAGGATGTTTGTTTTGTTCTCTAATAGTTCCCCAGCATCTAGGCAGGTACCTAGTATATGGTAGACACTAAATGTATTTGTCAAATGAATAATTGAACCCATTAACATTTCTAAATAAATCAATACCCATATCATGTGTTCTTCATTGAATGAGAATATTATTTGGGGATAATGATGCTTCACAACATTTTCAACAGATCTATTTCAGCCACTCTAAAACTCATGTTTGTCGTGTAAAACATATTTTTATGAGTACAATTTACTTATGCTAGAAGCATCATATTCAAGAGGATAAAGTAGTATTCTGAGAAATGTGGTGAGGGATTTGTGTATTTATTTCTCAATATATTTCTTACAATAATCTCCACTACCTTCAGGGAATAACTTTACTTCCTATTTAATTTCAGGTGTTGCAACTGCCTTAAGATTTTTATAAATTATGTATAACATGATATAGAGCTAAGAGTTATGGTTTCTATTCTTTATCAGGTACAAATTTTGTTTTAAATTAAACATGTAGCAGATTTATGGTTGAATTTACCATCTTGCTGTGGTTACACAACATTTGTCAAAGGAGGGTTTCAACTAACAGCTTTGAAAAATATCAAATTATTTAATAGACTATCTAGAATGATATTATGGCATTCATCAATTAAATTCCAAGAATAATCAAATATGAAAACTATAATTAAAAATTACTTCTCTACACTGCAAATTAAATTACTTTCCTTACAGCTAAACCTTCAGTGGAAGAGAATTTGTATTCTCTTGTATTCCTAAAGTGCAATTCTCAGCTCTTTTTTATTCTGTTAGATTGTAACTAGGCTTGAAAATCTGAAATTTTTTAATTTATATTTTTTCCTGTGTAGCAAGAGAACAACAAGTAACCTGTGATTTTTTTTTCTTAACTATGTCATGTTGTTATAAAATTAGTTGAAGAAATTGTACTGTTATATAAGAATTGAATTTGTTTCATTTCTAATCTCTGAAATTTGTTTTTTTTGTTGTTGTTATTTGTTTGTTTGTTTTGCTTCTTAAAGAGGGTAGGGCTATAACTTCATTATTACACACAAAGAGATTTTTTTAATTTTTTTTTTTTTTTAAATTCCTGGACACCTACACCCTCCTAAGTCTAAACCAGGAAGAAGTTGAATTCCTGAATAGGCCAATAAAAAGTTCTGAAATTGAGGCAGTAATTAAAGGCCTAACAACCACAAAAAGTCTAGGACAAGATGGATTCACGGCCAAATCCTACCAGAGGTACAAAGAGGAGCTGGTAGCATTCCTTCTGAAACTATTCTAAACAATAGAAAATAAAAGGAACTCTTCCCTAACTCATTTTGAGTCCAGCGTCATCCTGATACCAAAATCTGGCAGAGACACAACAAAAAAAGAAAATTTCTGACCAATACCCCTGATGAACATCTATATGAAAATTCTCAGTCAAATACTGGCAAACCAAATCCAGCAGAATGTCAAAAAGCTCATCAACCAGGATCACGTCAGCTTCATCACTGGGATGCAAGACTCATTCAACATATGCAAGTAAATAAATGTAGTCCATCACACAAACAGAATCAATGACAAAAACTAGATGATTATCTCAATAGATGCAGAAAAGGCCTTCAATAAAATTCAACACCCCTTCATGCTGAAAACACTCAATAAACTAGCTATTCATGGAACATATCTCAAAATAGTAAGAGTTGTTTATGACAAACCCATAGCAAAGATTATACTGAATGGGCAAAAGCTGGAAGCACTCCGTTGGAAAACTGGCACAAGACAAGGATGCCCTCTCTCACCACTCCTACTCAACACAGTATTGGAAGTTCTGGCCAGGACAATCAGGCAATAGAAAGAAATAAAGCATATTCAAATAGGAAGAGAGGAAGTCACATTGTCTCTATTTGCAGATGACATGATTGTATATTTAGAAAACTCTATTGTCTCAGCCCAAAACCTTCTTAAGCTGATAAGCAACTTCAGCAAATTCTCAGGATACAAAATCAATGTGCAAAAAGCACAAGCATTCCTATACACCAATAATAGACAGAGAGCCAAATCATGAGTGAACTCCCATTCACAATTGCTACACAGATAATAAAAGTCCTAGGAATATAACTTATAAGGGATGTGAAGGAACTCTTCAAAGAGAACTACAAACCACTGCTCAAGAAAATTAGAGAGGACAAAAACAAATGGAAAAACATTCCATGCTCATGGATAGGAAGGATCAATATCATAAAAATGGCCATACTATTCAAAGTAATTTATAGATTCAATGCTATCCCCATCAAGCTACCATTGACTTTCTTCACAGAATTAGATAAACTACTTTAAATTTAATATGAAACCAAAAAATGTCCATATGGCCAAGACAATCCTAAGAAAAAAGAACAAAGCTGGAGGCATCATGCTACCTGACTTCAAGCTATACTACAAAGCTACAGTAACCAAAACAGCATTGTACTGGTACCAAAACAGATATACAGACCAATGGAACAGGACACATGTCTCAGAAATAACACCACACATCTACAAACATCTGATCTTTGACAAACTTGACAAAAACAAGCAATGGGGAAAGGATTCCCTGTTTAATATATGGTGCTGGGAAAAACAGCAAGCCATATGTGGAAAACTAAAACTCTACCCTTTCCTTACATCTTATACAAAAATTAACTCAAGATGTATTAAAGGCATAAATGTAAGACCGAAAACCATGAACACCCTAGAAGAAAACCTAGGCAATACCATTCAGGACATAGGCATGGACAAAGACTTCGTGACTAAAACACCAAAAGCAATGGCAACAAAAGCCAAAATTAACAAATGGGAAGTAATTAAACTAAAGAGCTTCTGCACAGCAAAAGAAACTGTCATTAGACTGAACAGGCAACCTAGAGAATGGGAGAAAATTTTTGCAATGTATCCATCTGGCAAAGGGCTAATATCCAGAATCTACAAAGAATGTAAACAAATTTACAAGAAAAAAACAACTACCCCATCAAAAAGTGGGTGAAGGATATGAACAGACATTTCTCAAAAGAAGACATTTATGCAGCAACAAACATGAAAGAAAGTTCATCACCACTGGTCATTAGAAATATGCAAATCGAAAACACAATGAGAAACCATCTCATGCCAGTTAGTATGGTGATCATTAACAAGTCAGGAAACAACAGATTCTAGAGACGATGTGGAGAAACAGGAGCTCTTTTATACTGTTGGTGGGAGTGTAAATTAGTTCAACCATTGTGGAAGACAGTGTGGTGATTCCTCAAGGATCTAGAACTGGAAATATCATTTGACCCAGCAATCCCATTACTGGGTATATACCCAAAGGATTATAAATCATTCTACTGTAAAGACACATGCACATATATGTTTATTGTGGCACAATTTACAATAGAAAAGACATGTAACCAACCTGAATGCCCATCAATGATAGACTGGATAAGTAAATGTGGCCCATATACACCATGGAATACTATGTGGCCATAAAAAAGGATGAGTTCACGTCCTTTACAAGGACATGGATGAAGCTGGAAACCATCATTCTCAGCAAACTAACACAAGAACAGAAAACCAAACACCACATATTCTCACTCATAGATGGGAGTTGAACAATGAGAACACATGGACACAGGGAGGGAAACATCACACCCCAGGGTCTGTTGGGGGGCGGAGAGCTAGGGGAGGGTAAATATCTAATGTAGATGATGGGTTGATGGGGGCAGCAAATCACCATGGCACATGTATACCTATGTAACAAACCTGCACGTTCTGCACATGTACCCCAGAACTTAAAGTATGATAAATAAATAAATACATACATATAAATAAATAAATACCTACTCCATAAGTAATAAATTTTAATCTTTCAAAATGCCTCCTCCAAGGAAAAAAAAGTACATCATTGGAATACTTTCTCTTCTCTATTTTCTTAAATATATAACATTTTACATTCCTACCTTTTCTTTACTGTATAGTACCTAAATCCTTATCTTTTTTTGGAAAACACAATTTAAAGAAATTCTTTGTTCCTCTGTTTAGATAAGATCTTATCTTATCTATCACTCCAACTTTCACTAATATATATGTGTGTGTGTGTGTATATATATACATATATCTCAAATTCATCCTCTTTTCTGTCAACTGTCATCATTATATCACCTCTAGATTATAGAAATAGCTTCCTAATGTGTTTCCCTGATTGACTTATAATCCAGAGTTAATTCTCTAAACAGCAATCAAGGTAATATTTTAAAAGTATAAAACAATAATTTATTTCCCTGTTTAAAAACTTTAATGCTCTCTAAATAAAAGCCAAACGTTAAGACCTAGCCTACAATGTTTATCGTGATGGTCTCTGACCTCATTTCCAACTTCATTTCATAATAGAGACCTTACCTCTATCTCCTCCATCATGTATACCTTTCCTAACTTCTTCTCTATTTTCCATAAGAAACGTCAAGTGTTTTCTCATCTTACTGCCTTAATAACTGGAGGAGCTCAGCTCAGATGTCGTATTTCAGATGTCATATTTCAGCTCAGATGTCATATTTCAGAGGATGCTTTAATGATCATCTTCTACAAAATAATCTTTCTTATTAACTTCATGTTAAGCATTGTCAGGAGTTATCTTGTTTATGTTTTATGTATATATGATCACTTTTCCTTTTACTAAATGTAAGTTCAATTAAACCATGGATCTTACAAACCTGGTTCAAATATATATATATTATGTTAGGCACTGTGTATGATAGCCATTTATCAAATAAATGGTAGACACTAGCATAGTGCTAAAGTATAGTAGACCCTATGTAAATGCTTCCTAAATAAAGGAATGAATTTATAAGGAAATGGACAAATTATTAAAATAATGAATAAATCATGTTCATCCATATCAGTAAAGGAAATAATCTCTGTTTTAGTCTTTATTCAATGGAGAAGCCATATTAGTACAAGGGGAAAAAAATACCATAAATTGAACTACTCAATCCTCACATATTTCTTTTTTCTTAAACCTCATTAGTGACCTTCTTTTAAATCTACACACAAATCTATGGAAGCCATTTTTCTTTAAATATTGATGGTACTAAGATAGACAGAGTATTGGTGACTTTAGCTTCAGAAATTTAATAAAAACCATCTCTCTGAGCCCTGGTGGAGTCATTTAAAAAATATGTAAAGCGGCCGGGCGCGGTGGCTCAAGCCTGTAATCCCAGCACTTTGGGAGGCCGAGACGGGCGGATCACGAGGTCAGGAGATCGAGACCATCCTGGCTAACACAGTGAAACCCCGTCTCTACTAAAAATACAAAAACTTAGCCGGGCGAGGTGGCAGGCGCCTGTAGTCCCAGCTACTCGGGAGGCTGAGGCAGGAGAATGGCGTGAACCCGGGAGGCGGAGCTTGCAGTGAGCTGAGATCCGGCCACTGCACTCCAGCCTGGGTGACAGAGCCAGACTCCGTCTCAAAAAAAAAAAAAAAAATATGTAAAGCGACCTGTATCACCTGTGTAAGGTGCCTTCTGACCATCAAAGTACCTTAGTAGACCTATGCATGTATGTTTCTACAGTAGCTTATTCCAGCAACCAAGAATTTAAAATTATTTGACATCCCCAAGCTCAATGACAGAAAAAAAAATCAAGTGTTTCCAAAGAAAGAATAGGCATAGCGTTTGCCAGCTCCTTCAGATACTTCTCTGTTTAGTCAGATAAAGTCTCAATGCTAGTTTTATTTTATCCAGATCCTACCTTTTTGGGATTTTGGAAAAACAAAGGTAGACTAGATCTTTATTCTATAAAGGTAACATTTTCTCCTTCTGCTCTTAATTTCCATTTCTGGTTAGCAAAAAGAAGGTACTAACATCTGTTCAGAATTGCATATTTTGATGATGCAATTACCAAAATTTTTATAACTTAGTGTTCTGTTCTGATTGGCTGTAATAGAACAGCAACTGCACAGATACAATGTTTGTGTCAAATTAAATATTTTTCAATGAATTGCCAAGCATCCACTTGTATGTACACACAACAAAGTAGCTACTTATTACCATGAAAATGTGTAAACTTAACCTTTTGAACCATTCAGACAATTTTTTTACTTTAAAAAAAAGATTGCCCCATTTAGCTTTCTATATTTTATCTCCAGTAATATTCCTTTTAAGTTGGATTCCTAGGTATTTTATTCGCTTTGAAGCAATTGTGAATGGGAGTTCACTCATGATTTGGCGCTCTGTTTGTCTGTTATTGGTGTATAAGAATGCGTGTGATTTTTGTACATTGATTTTGTATCCTGAGACTTTGCTGAAGTTGGTTATCAGCTTAAGGAGATTATGGGCTGAGACGATGGGGTTTTCTTTTTTTCTTTTTTTTTTTTTTAAATTTATTTATTATTATTATACTTTAAGTTGTAGGGTACATGTGCATCTAAATATACAAGCTTGTCATCTGCGAACAGGGACAATTTGGTTTCCTCTTTTCCTAACTGAATACCCTTTATTTCTTTCTCCTGCCTGGTTGCCCTGGCCAGAACTTCCAACACTATGTTGAATAGGAGTGGTGAGAGATGGTATCACTGTCTTGTGCCAGGTTTCAAAGGGAATGTTTCCAGTTTTTGCCCATTCAATATGATATTGGCTGTGGGTTTGCAATAAATAGCTCTTATTGTTTTGAGATACATCCCATCAATACCTAATTTATTGAGAGTTTTTAGCATGAAGGGCTGTTGAATTTTGTCAAAGGCTTTTTCTGCATCCATTGAGATAATCATGTGGTTTTTGTCTTTGGTTCTGTTTATGTGCTGGATTACGTTTACTGATTTCCATATGTTGAACCAGCATTGCATCCCAGGAATGAAGCCCACTTGATCATGGTGGATAAGCATTTTGATGTGCTGCTGTATTCAGTTAGCCAGTATTTTATGAAGGATTTTTGCATCAATGTTCATCAGGGATATCGGTCTAAAATTCTCTTTTTTTGTTGTGTCTCTGCAAGGATTTGGCATCATGATGATGTTGGCCTCATAAAATGAGTTAAGGAGGGTTTTCTCTTTTTTTATTGATTGTAATAGTTTCAGAAGGAATGGTACCAGCTCCTCCTTGTACCTCTGGTAGAATTTGACTGTGAATCCATTTGGTCCTGGACTTTTGTTGGTTGGTAGGCTATTAACTATTGCCTCAATTTCAGGGCCTGCTATTGGTCTATTCAGGGATTCAACTTCTTCCTGGTTTAGTCTTGGGAGGGTGTATGTGTCCAGGAATTTATCCATTTCTTCTAGATTTTCTAGTTTATTTGTGTAGTGTTGTTTATAATTTTCTCTGATGGTAGTTTGTATTTCTGTGGGATCGGTGGTGATAATCCCTGTACCATTTTTTATTGTGTCTACTTTATTCTTCTGTCTTTTCTTCTTTATTAGTCTTGCTAGTTGTCTATTAGTTTTGTTGATCTTTTAAAAAAACCAGCCCCGGATTCATTGATTTTTCAAGGAGTTTTTTATGTCTCTCTCTCCTTCAGTTGTGCTCTGATCTTAGTTATTTCTTGCCTTCTGCTAGCTTTTGAATGTGTTTGCTCTTGCTTCTCTAGTTCTTTTAATTGTGATGTTAGGGTGTCAATTTTACATCTTTCTTGTTTTCTCTTGTGGGCATTTAGTGCTATAAATTTCCCTCTACATACTGCTTTAAATGTGTCCCAGAGATTCTGGTGTGTTGTATCTTTGTTCTCACTGGTTTCAAAGAACATCTTTATTTCTGCCTTCATTTTGTTATGTACCCAGTAGTCATTCAGGAACAGGTTGCTCCGTTTCCATGTAGTTGAGTGGTTTTGAGTGAGTTTCTTAATCCTGAGTTCTAGTTTGATTGCACTGTGGTCTAAGAGACAGTTTGCTATAATTTCTGTTCTTTTACATTTGCCGAGGAGTGCTTTACTTCCAACTGTTTGGTCAATTTTGGAATAAGTGTGATGTGGTGCTGAGAAGAATGTATATTCTGATGATTTGGGGTGAAGAGTTCTGTAGATGTCTATTAGGTCAGCTCAGTGCAGAGCTGAGTTCTATTCCTGGATATCCTTTTTAACTTTCTGTCTTGTTTATCTGCCTAATGTTGACAGTGGGGTGTTAAAGTCTCCCATTATTACTGTGTGAAAGTCTAAGTCTCTTTGTAGGTCTCTAAGGACTTGCTTTATGAATCTGGTTGAACCTGTATTAGGTGCATATATATTTAGGGTAGTTAGCTCTCCTTGTTGAATTAATCCCTTTACCATTATGTAATGGCCTTCTTTTTCCAAGGTAATTTATAGATTCAGTGCCATCCCCATCAAGCTACCAATGACTTTCTTTAGAGAACTGGGGGAAAAAAAAAAAGAAAAGAAAAAACTACTTTAAAGTTCATATGGAACCAAAAAAGAGCCCACATTGCCAAGATAATCCTACCTCAAAAGAACAAAGCTGGAGGCATCACGCTACCTGACTACAAACTATACTACAAGGCTACAGTAACCAAAACAGCATGGTACTGTTACCAAAACAGAGATATAGACCAATGGAACAGAACAGAGCCCTCAGAAACAATACCACACATCTACAACCATCTGATTTTTGACAAACCCAACAAAAATGAGAAATGGGGAAAGGATTCCCTATTTAACAAATGGAGCTGGGAAAACTGGCTAGACATATGTAGAAAGCTGAAACTAGATCCCTTCCTTACACCTTATACAAAAAATTAATTCAAGATGCATTAAAGACAAATGTTAGACCTAAAACCATAAAAACCCTAGAAGAAAACCTAGGCAATACCATTCAGGACATAGGCATGGGCAAGGATTTCATGTCTAAAACACTGAAAGCAATGGCAACAGAAGCCAAAACTGACATATGGGATCTAATTAAACTAAAAAGCTTCTGCACAGCAGAAGAAACTACCATCAGAGTGAACAGGCAACCTACAGAATGGGAGAACATTTTTACAATCTCTACTCATCTGACAAAGAGCTAATATCCAGAATCTACAAAGAACTCAAACAAATTTAGAAGAAAAAAACAACCCCATCAAAAAGTGGGCAAAGAATATGAACAGACACTTCTCAAAAGAAAACATTTATGCAGCCAAGAGACCCATGAAAAAATGCTCATCATCACTGGCCACCACAGAAATGCAAATCAAAACCACAATGAGATACCATCTCACACTAGTTAGAATGGCGATCATTAAAATGTCAGGAAGCAACAGGTGCTGGAGAGGATGTGGAGAAATAGGAACACTTTTACACTGTTGGTGGGACTGTAAACTAATTCAACCATTGTGGAAAACAGTGTGGCCATTCCTCAAGGATCTAGAGCTAGAAATACCATTTGACCTGGCCATTCCATTACTGGATACATACCCAAAGGATTATAAATCATGCTGCTATAAAGACACATGCACATGTATGTTTATTGTGGCACTATTCACGATAGCAAAGACTTGAAACCAACCCAAATGCCCATCAATGATAGACTGGATTCAGAAAATACGGCACATATACACCATGGAATACTATGCAGTCATGAAAAGGATGAGTTCATGTCCTTTATAGGGATAGGGATATGGATGAAACTGGAAACCATCATTCTCAGCAAACTATCACAAGGACAAAAAAACAAACACAGCATGTTCTCACTCATAGGTGGGAATCAAACAATGAGAACACTTGGACACAGGAAAGGGAACATCACACACCGGGGCCTGTTGTGGGGTGGGAGGAAGGGGGAGGGATAGCATTAGGAGATATACCTAATGTAAATAACGAATTAATGGGTGCAGCACACCAACATGGCACATGTATACATATGTAGCAAACTTGCACGTTGTGCACATGTACCCTAGAACTTAAAGTGTAATACAAAATAAAAAATAAATAAATAAATAAATAAATAGTATTCGTTATTTCTTTGGAACTTTTCTACACATTTAATAAAATTTTCCTTTTCTCCCTGTGTGGGAAAACATGAACATTCAAGTCAAATAAATGGTTGTTCAAAGTTTGGTTTTGCAATTTAGCTGGTATATCTGGACAAAATATATGAACTCTGAGCATTAATTGCTCACCTAAAAACAAGAGCTAATAATCTCATTGGAAGATTAAGATGATCAAGTAAAATAATAAAATTAAAATACCTAGAAAAATGCCTGATACAGACTAATACTTAAAAATAATACCTTTAATATGCTATTCCACTAGTTAAAGAACGCCTCAAAATATTTTAAAATAAATATACATTAAACTAAATGAGCCAATGCTTCTATACATATCTTACATCTGAAATGACTGTTTAAGAAAGATTTTTCTTATGAGTAGCAAATATCACTTTCAAATACAAAAGGAGGTAATAAGAACAAAATGGAATTTTTACTAAGCAGGATCTCAAAGTATTTGAAACATAAACTAATAAAAATAGGAACCTATGTCATATTTTAAAAGTTCAAAACTACTATAGAAGTGAAAAAAGTTAAAGTAAAACAACATATTGTGTATTTTAATCATTAGTTTAATTTATCCCTCTATTTTTCTTTTGTTTATATTTCTGTATCTCATAATATATATGAAAAAATTAAAAACCTAGGTGGGGCTTCTGAAAATGTAAATTTACCCATAGAAATTTACAATGGGCCGGGCGCGGTGGCTCAAGCCTGTAATCCCAGCACTTTGGGAGGCCGAGACGGGCGGATCACGAGGTCAGGAGATCGAGACCATCCTGGCTAACCCGGTGAAACCCTGTCTCTACTAAAAAAATACAAAAAACTAGCCGGGCGAGGTGGCGGGCGCCTGTAGTCCCAGCTACTCGGGAGGCTGAGGCAGGAGAATGGCATAAACCCGGGAGGCAGAGCTTGCAGTGAGCTGAGATCCGGCCACTGCACTACAGCCTGGGCGACAGAGCGAGACTCCGTCTCAAAAAAAAAAAAAAAAAAAAGAAATTTACAATGAATCATTAATCACAATAAAGGTGATGATATTTTACATATAATATTCAAGTAGGTTTTAATAAATATTTTTTGAGCCATATAGTTAAAGCAGGTCATTTCATCATTTCTTCTGTCAACATATTTGCCTTAATACTTAAGAATTAGAATTTACTGTTGAAAATATTTTGAAAGTCAAAAAAGCATAAGCATAGTATATGCTTACGGTTCTCTAATGTTTTAAGTTTTAGATTGTTTCAGCTGTGCCCCACCAGCATCTTCCACGCAACAGGTGGAACCCTGACTTGTTTATTAGTCAGGATAAATTGGATCTGTTCCAGCCTATCAGAGAGCCAAGAAGAGGCTTCTCTGGCAGAGAGACATTACTAATTAACATGAAAGCATCTTCATTATGCTAACTCATTCAGGGCAGGTTTGCAGCAGAAGTGTAATCTCTGGATTTATTAGCAAAAGGATGCTGAGGGGCAAATTTATATAACATTCGACTAAACCAATTCTTCTCATCATATTCAATTTCTCAGGGCGCAATTAGTTTACTTGCCATGAATTTGACCTTGGAATGTGTTTTTAAAATCAAAAGACAAAGTGTTCAAAATGTCCCTACTAACCAGAGCAGTTCATTTAACTTCAATAAAATAAATTGAAACTCTGAAAAAAACAATAAGTGCAAACTTACAGTGCAATGTTTTCATCTGCATATGAGAAAGGTGATGTAATGGTTTTAAACTCTGTTCTGCTGAACTTCAAGATTAAAAAACAAAGTTAAAGTAAGGCTAAAAAATGAATTCAATTTAGAAGTTATTTTTCTGTCTATAAACTTTTCTATTGTCTGTATTCTCTAGAACAAAGATATGGTCTCTGCAAAATATGTAATGAAAGGCAAATAAATTCTTCTGCAAACATTTTAGCAGACACTATTGTATTTTAAATTAAACTACATGAAATAGTCATTTTATAGTGAAATAATAGTTTATTTCACACTAATAGCTTCATAATATCAATTTACATAATCTATATTGCTTTTTCATCTTTCTGCAGTTTTTGTGCCAGTGGTTCCCTAATTTTGCTGCACTTTGAAATCACCTGGAAAGCTTAAAAGCTTTAAATCTTACTCATAGCTGGTGCTCATCCCCTTGGTATAACCTGGGAATCCAGATTTTGAATACACAGCAATATTTGGGAATCTGTTTGCTGCAACACTTTGAAATCTGTTGTATGATTAAAAATCATCTAGGAAGCTGATATAATCAATACAAACTCCATCCTATGAGATTCTGATTCAGAAAGTTTAGCAAGGTTTTCTTGTATTGGACTTTAGAAAAAGCAGAATATCGAAATATCAATGTTGTGGAAATACCTGGAAAAGTGGTTTTGCTAATGAGCATACTTCCCGCATTCATCTAATTAATTAAACCCGTTAATCATTAGAATTAATTTAGAACTTCCTGTGGTGATATGTGGGCCCCAAATTTTAAAATTGCCACAGATAGCTGCCAGGTTTGAAAGCCACTGGTTTGCACTTTCAATTAGCAATAATTAGAAAAGCCACTGCTAAAATAAAACTATAGTTTGAGCCCTGCCATTCACTTAAAAATGGTATAACTTGGGACAAATCACTGAGTCTTATTTAACTGTTATCTAGATTAAATGAGGTCAGAAACATCATTGTTGTAACTGTTATAATGATTAAATAGAGGTATAAATTAAAGTTATTGAACATGATATGAAAGCATTTATTATTTAAAAATAAAGAAACAACAACAACAACAAAAAATTAGTGAAGCCATTTTCTTCCTCTAGGCAAATTCCCAGATATTCTGTTCTTACTGTTATGTACCCAGATTATACTCTAGGATCAGACTTAATCACTACTCACTAATAATATAAATTCTCCTTCTTCTACAAATTTTCTTCATTCCCCTGCCTTAAAGATATCAGTCTCTTACATCACTGGACATTCTTTCTCAATCACTTTGGCTCATTCCTCCTCATTATGAATTGCTCCAGGGCATGGTCTTGGGAACTCTCTTGTTTATCTATAATTACCCTCAAAGTAATCTTATCCTTTATACAGCTGTAAATATCATTGGTGTGCCAGCCCCTCTGAGCACTATTTCTACCACAAGGGATACAGTTGGTACTCAAGCAGTATCCCATCTGCAGATGGCCACAACTTTCTTCATCCCTCTTTAAAACCATCCAGCATACACCCAGATTCTGTAAAATGTCCCTCCAACTTGTCTTATGGATATTATCTCAGAGTATCTCTGGTGTGTGCCCTCCCTTTCTGTAGCAAACCAAATATAATTTCCTTTGTTGATTTCAGGTGTGTTCCTGAAAATCCTTCTCTAAGGGACTTTGGCAGCAGTTGTCAATATTTAACAGACTTTTGTTTGTTTAATTATTTATTCTCTGTTACCCACAACTAAAATATAAGCTCCATGAAAGCAGGATCTTTATTCTTTTCACTGCCATATTCACAGAGACTAGTCCAAAGTAGATACTCAAATATTTTCAGAGTGAAAAGTAATGATAGCTACCATAATAGTTATTGTTATTGACATTTTTGTCACACTTATTAGCACTATGAAAACAAAACTGACATATCACTCTTTCTGTAAATGTACATCATAATTCACAGTTAAACTCACATTTGAACATTTTAACCTGGGTATCCAGTGAGAATTGCTGAATATTTGCTCCTTTAAAAAATGTATTTGTTTTCTTTTCAATATTTACTTTCTATTTTTTGAGACTATATATTCAAAATATGGACCCCTTTGAAAAAATTATTTAAAATAAACTGTTTTTATCTTTCCCAAATTAATTTGTCTTGGAGTCTTTCTTTAGTTCTAGGAATACCAAAAAAGAAGAATCATTGAAATATATTTAAAAGTTATTTCATAAATGAACAATCTGATTTAATAATTCTATTATTTCTCTATTTTAAACAATCTTTTAAAATATAGAAAATACAAAGTAACCTGAAATTGTAGAGAACTGTACTGGAAACACATCTCTTGTTATTGCATAGCAGATAACTACATATATATATATATAATTATACATACAACAGTATATGAAAAATGTATGAGACATACATAATAGTTATGATTGAAAAATTTTTAAATGTAATTGGTCAGATGAAAGTTCTGTTCTCACAGCAGCTGCCACGTGTAATCCAAAATGAGTTTCTACAGGTGGACATTGATGATTTCACCAAATAAAAACAGGTAAAAGATTTTAATACTGAGGGAAATAAGAGCTCTGCAATTCCCAGGATTAGCAGCTAGCGATAATTGGATCATTTACACAGCAAGGGGTTAAAATAACATCTATATAAGTGGCAAAATGTATTTGGCAAACAAAGTTTTTAAATCTATTCAGGATTTTTTTCTCAGCTTAAGGAATTTCCATATAAATGTGGTCCAAAGGTTATATTCTATGAAATATAACTGATTATTTAAAAAGCAACTTTTTAATACATAGCTTCATGGATGAATGTGGTAATATATTTTCATAATATAGTACTGAGGTTTTTATTTTCATAATTATGTGTTTCATGTTGATATAGGAGTTAAGAAGAAATTACTTAAGGCAGCTTCTAAGGGCATGGGAGTCCTCAGTAACGTTTTTCTTTTTAATGAAAAGCAGCCCCAAATTATTTTCCTTTCGAATGAAGAGCAGCCTGTAAAATCGAGCTGCAGACATAGATACCGGCAGTTGTGCCAATCATGTTCAAGATGGCAGCTCCATTTTCCCTTCTCTTTGTCAGCCAGACTCCGCAACCCCCCTCCAAAAAAAAAAAAAAAAAAAAGAAGAGGGAGCAGACAAGATGGTGCCAATAAACTGGAATGCCCATTTGCATAATAAGATTAGGGTGGGGTGACCAGCCTTCCCCATGCACTGTGTAGATATCATAGCTGATTGAAAAAATTCATGAGCCCTGTGTAAATCTGACACCACCTCCTCAAACTGGACTATCAAACTTGTAGCATTCATGCCAGTTGGTCCTTTTTTTCTGCTCGGAGGAGGCTCTCTTTTGGGCTTTCTCAACATGAGCAAGGTTTTTCTCTCTCTTTTCTTCCTTTTTCTATTCAACTTTCCACTCCAAAACCCACTCCTCATGTGTTCTGTATCCTGAATTCCTTCTTGACAGAGACCAAAAGCCAGGGTAGAGATCCCAGAAAACAGAATTGTTTCATTTTGGGTTCTCTCTTGGGGTCCGGATCAAAACCAAAGATAGAAACATCGGAGTGGTAAGTAAGGAGCAAACCTCCTTTAGTCTCAAGGCTCTTTTCCAGCTATCCTGTTGCGAAACTTTGCTTCTTGTCTATCTATGTTCGTTGTGTCTGTTCTCTCCCTGTATGTGATGTACGGGAATTTTTATAGTTCAGGGAAATAGGTCTGTTAGGAAAGATCAGCAAAGGAGGCAGGAAATAATTCAAAAGCTTTTGCTCTCTCTACCATTTCTCTGGCGAGCACATGGTAATTCTAAGCCAATACCACCACCTAGTAGAAACAGAAATCCTCTTCATGAGGCATATTACTGATCCTTTGTTGTACAGTGCAGCTTTATTTGTGTGCCACTAGAAATCAGGCGCTCAGCCCCTTCTGTGAACTGGAAAGCTCTGCCTTCAGCATTTAGTAGTAAAATGTCCTCCATAGCCAAATTTTAGTTCTGATACTGTCCCATCAGCAAGAAAATGACCATTCGGTCCCTACCTTCTTGTAAGACACCAACTCTGTCTCCAATTAGAACAGTACTTAAATAGTAAGGGCATTTTAAGTTCAGAAGTTAACTGGAACCATTTTTCTAAGGGTAAATGTTTTAGTTTATCCCGAGCTCTAACAACAGGCAATCTAGCACATTGCCTCTGTTAAAGAAGCCTGGCCCAAAGGCAACCATTACAGTCTCTCACCAGATGCATTTTTGGGGGAGCCAGGCAGGTCACACAAGTCTAGGAAGTCAAAGGGAAATAATAGGCAGATAGCTAGGGCTACTTGGGTAACCATGACTGGGCTCAGAAGTCTAGTTTCCCTGGTGCCGTGGCTTGAAGAGTTACACCTTCAGCCATGGGCAGCATGTTTAACAGGATGCTGGGACCCAGGAACCAGGGAGGAAATATAGTCAGGGGTATCCCCACACTATTCTCTTCTCCACCTAGAGTCACATATAGAAGAGAAGGGGACTAAAGGGATGCCTTCCCTCATTTCTCTTTCTAGATGGGTAACAGATTATCTTCAACTTGCACCCCTCTGGAGTGTACTGTAAAACACTGGAGCTTGCTTAACCTCAGGACTTTGAAGGGAACAGTGTCTTTTTTTTTTTTTTTTGCACAAGGGTATGGCATTCTTTACTAAATTTTTGCAAGTGTTGTAAGATAAACCCAGCTTATTTTAGCGATCACATTGGGCAGGCCCAAAGACAATGGTTCCAAAATTAGAGAAGCAACTTCCAGGAAACCATCTGAGGATTCCCCTTTATTTGTGGCCCTTTCAGTTTCCCTTCTAATTACAGGACCTTAGGTAAATAAAAGGAGACTTAGGCCAATTTTCTGACAGGTATATAGAAGCTTTCCGCAATTTAATTCAGGTCCATGGTGCTTTTCCTTCTTTCACAGTTTTAAATGGCTTTTATTATTATTATTATTATTATTATTATTATTATTATTATTTTCTTCCAAATTAGGAAAAGTTCATTTTCCAAACTTTAACATGCATGGCTTAGAGTTGAACTAGGAGGAAGGGAACCCAGAAGCCTGATATGCTGGCAAAGGGTAAAAGTTTCTTACCAGTCAGGCTTTTGGCCTTTCTGTTCCTGTGGAAACCAGTAAAAGAGATAAGGATCATTGTTTATATTATCTGTAAAGTTATAATTAATGAAAAAGGATTTGTGAGGTTGGTCTTAAGCTGTAGATAATCTGGTTTGCTTTGCATGTCTTTCTGTATAGGTCTGTCAAAGAAAGGGCATCTTAGGTTAGGATGCAGGCCTAGGACCCCATAAGCCTGCTGTTCAAAGCGGTTCAACAAACACAGCTACAGGCCTCCATCTTGTTTCATGTCATTGGGAACATGACCTGTAACCACACGGCAATACTTTTAGTCTCTGCTATATTACAATGGTGGTGGTTTTCTTGTGCTAAGTCAGTTCCTGGGTGAGGGCCACAAAATCAGATAAGCTGGTTTGTCCATCTGGGTGGTGACATCTGATCTGTCAAGGGCACAGTTTACAAAATATCTTAAGCACTGATCTTGAGGGCAGTTTAGGGAGGGTCAAAATCTTGTAGCCACCAGCTGCGTGACTCCTAAGCCATGGTTTCTAATATTGTGGCTAGTTTCTTGGTCTGGTCCCCAGATAAGAGGAAGTATATTTTAAGAAGGGGCTGGTATCATCTTCGTTTTAGACTCTCAACTGAAAACCAGACTCCTCCAAAGTTGGTTCAGCCTATGCCCAGGGATGGGCAAGGACAGCTTGGTGGCTAGAAACGAAATGAAGTTGTTTGGGTGGGATCACTTTCAATGTCTCAGTCACAATTTTGCAATGATAGTTTCAAAAGTTGCCTCTCACCCCTTTGAAAATACCTTGTACACTCATGGTTAAGTCATAAACTAATTAAGGGTTGTTGGTTTTGAGAGGTGACAGCATGCTAGCAGCCCTCGCTCTTGGTGACTCCTCAGCCTCAGCGTCCACTCTGGCAGTGTTTGAGGAGCCCTTCAGCCCACCAGGGCACTGTGGGAGCACCTCTCTGGGCTGGCCAGGCAGGAGCCGGCTCCCTCTGATTGCCTGGAGGTGTGGAGGGAGAGGCGTTTGCAGGAACCGGGGCTGCACTGGGTGCTCACAGTCCAGTCAGAGTCCCAGCCTGGGCGGGCATGGGCTGCGCATGCCAGCACTCAGAGCGGCCAGCCAGCACCGGCCCAGCGCAGTGAGGGGCTTAGCACCCCGGTGAGAAGCTGCCGTGGGTGTGGTGGATCCCCTAGAAGTGCCAGCCCCAGGGTGCAGCGCTGGAGTTCTCGCTGGGCCTCAGCTGCCTCCCCGTGGGGCAGGGCTCCGGACCTGCGCCTGCCATGTCCAAACCCCCAGCCCCACAGTGGGATCTCGCCAGGCCCGAGCCTACCTGAGCAGCACAGCCCCCTGCTGTGCCGCGCTGGGTCCCATCAACCGCCCAGGGGCTGAGGAGTAGGCGTGCACAGCATGGGACTGGCAGGCAGCTCCGCCCGCGGTCCCCGTGCAAGATCCACTAGGTGAAGCCAGCTGGGCTCCTGGGTCTAATGGGGACTTGGAGAACCTTTATGTCTAGCTAAGGGATTGTAAATACATCAATCAACACCCTGTGTCTAGCTCAGGGTTTGTAAATACACCAATCAGTACAGTTCTCTGTATCTAGCTAACCTAGTGGGGACTTGGAGAACTTTTGTGTCTAGCTGAGGGATCTTAAATGCACCAATAAGCACTCTGTGTCTACCTCAGGGTTTGTAAATACACCAGTCAGTACTCTGTATCTAGCTAACCTAGTGGGGACTTGGAGAACTTTTCGGTCTAGCACTCTGTTCCTAGCTAAAGGATTGTAAATGCACCAATCAGTACTCTGTGTCTAGCTCAGGGTTTGTAAATACATGAATCAGTACAGCACTCTGTATCTAGCTAACCTAGTAGGGACTTGGAGAACTTTTCTGTGTAGCACTCTGTCTAGCTCAGGGATTGTAAACGCACCAATCAGCACCCTGTCAAAATGATCCAATCAGCTCTCTGTAAAATGGACCAATCAGCAGGATGTAGGTGGGGCCAGATAAGGGAATAAAAGCAGGCTGCTGGAGCCAGCCAGCAGCAATCTCCTTGGGTCCCCTTCCACATTGTGGAAGCTTTGTTCTTTCCCTGTTTGCAATAAATCTTGCTGCTGCTCACTCTGGGTCCATGCCGCCTTTATGAGCTGTAACACCGCGAAGGTCTGCAGCTTCACTCCTGTGGCCAGCAAGACCATGAACCCACCGGGAGGAATGAACAACTCCTGACAGGAGGAACAAACACACAGATGCGCTACGTTAAGAGCTGTAACACTCACTGTGAAGGTTTGCAGCTTCACTCCTGAAGCCAGCGAGACCACAAACCCTCCAGAAGGAAGAAACTGCAGACACATCTGAACATCTGAAGGTACAAACTCTGGACTACCCTCTTTAAGAACTGTAACACTCACCGCGAGGGTTCATGGCTTCATTCTTGAAGTCAGTGAGACCAAGAACCCACCATTTCCGGACATAGTTTCACTTGTGAGGTTACTTTTTGAAAATTTAAAAATCAAAAATCTTAACTACTTGTCATGGTTAAAGTTGAGTAACAAGGGATTAAAAAGGATTTTCCTGAAGAGTGCTCAGCTTAATTGAAAGTGGATATTCAAGTTATAAGTATAGTTTAAAGACCTTTAGGATTTTCTCTTCTTGCATCCCCACTTTTTTGTTTTGCCACTTTTAAGACATGCATAAGAGGCCCTAAGATAACTTCTGGTAGCATGGGACTCCATGGGAAAACAGAGGAGGTGCCACAGACCGAGTTTTGAGGAAAACAAAAACAAACAAACAAAAAACAGAAAACAACCTGTTTTCCTCATGAAATGCTCGCAATTAAAAGCGGATCATTTCCTCTCAAAATCAAAGGCTCTTTTCTATTATGCATTGTGTTATCTGACCCTTTTGAGTTTTGGGAGTATCAAATTACTTTACATTATGAGAGAGTTTTGGTGTGTAATAATTAGATATAAAATACTGTTTAAGGGATGACTAATAGTAATAAATCAGAGAAGCATGCTCTTGGGCACATGAATGATATGAAAACATCCCCACCCCCAACTAAGAGATGAGACTCCCGTGAGGAGTGAGCTAATTACAAAATAAGCTTATTGGCTTTGGGTTGCCTTGCGATGAAATGCATGGTAGATGTACTACAGTCTTCTCCCATAGTATCTCCCTAATTTTGGAGACCTAAGATCCAGTATAAAATGTCACCCTTAATTTTAGGAATCTATCTTTGCCTTCAGCTGTGCCTGCTTATTGGGCTCTAAAAATGCTGCCGTCCTGGCTGTGTTCCTCCAAGGACTCCAGTCTGAAACCAGTAATCCAATTAAGAAACTGGCAAATGAAAAATCTCACAAGTGCTGAGTCTCTGTCTGTGTTACTATATAGGTGTTGTGTGTAATGTCTGTAAAAAGAGCTCTAATTGATTGTGTTAAAGAAAAATAAGCACTTAAATAAAATATTTCTTAGTTCATGTGACTTTAATCTTTAAGAAATAAACATAGTCTTAAGGATTTTTGGTAAAATGCAAGTGTCATCGAAATGCAAATAGGTGGTCTAAATAATAAAACTCAGATTGTAGGTTTGTTAAATGTTCCAAGGTTGTATTCTACCTGCTTTAAAGATGGGTAAGGCCTGGGATGCATGGAGCTAGACACTGAAGAGTCAGACCTTATCTGCACTTCTGTCTGGGTCGTAGGCTCCACACCTGGTGCATAATTAAAATCACTTACTAACCAGGTTTCTCTCCAAAAATGAAATTTGCTAAAAGTTAAAAATGGGGAAAGGATTCTCTCTTTAATAAATGGTGCTGGGAAAATTGGCTAGCCATAAGTAGAAAGCTGAAACTGGATCCTTTCCTTACTCCTTATATAAAAATTAATTCAAGATGGATTAGAGACTTAAATGTTAGACCAAAAACCATAAAAACCCTAGAAGAAAACCTGGGTAATACCATTCAGGGCATAGGCATGGGCAAGGACTTCATGTCTAAAATACCAAAAGCAACAGCAACAAAAGCCAAAATTGGCAAATGGGATCTAATTAAACTAAAGAGTTTCTGCACAGCAAAAAAAACTACCATCAGAGTGAACAGGCAACCTACGGAATGGGAGAAAACTTTTGCAATCTACTCATCTGACAAAGGGCTAATATCCAGAACCTACAAAGAACTCAATCAAATTTACAAGAAAAAAAAACAAACAACCCCATCAAAAAATGGGCAAAGGATATGAACAGACACTTCTCAAAAGAAGACATGTGTACAGCCAACAGACACATGAAAAAATGCTCATCATCACTCACCATCAGAGAAATGTAAATCAAAACCACAATGAGATACCATCTCACACCAGTTAGAATGGCAATCATTAAAAAAATCAGTAAACAGGTGCTGGAGAGGATGTGGAGAATTAAGAACACTTTTACACTGTTGGTGGGACTGTAAACTAGTTCAACTATTGTGGAAAACAGTGTGGCGATTCCTCAAGGATCTAGAACTAGAAATACCATTTGACCCAGCCATCCCATTACTAGGGATATACCCAAAGGATTATAAATCATGCTGCTATAAAGACACATGCACATGTATGTTTATTGCGGCACTATTCACAATAGCAAAGACTTGGAATCAACCCAAATGTCTGTTAGTGACAGACTGGATTAAGAAAATGTGGCACATATACACCATGGAATACTATGCAGCCATAAAAAAGGATGACTTCGTGTCCTTTGTAGAGACATGGATGCTGCTGGAAAGCATCATTCTCAATAAACTATCACAAGAGCAGAAAACCAAATACCGCATGTTCTCACTCATAGGTGGGAATTGAACAATGAGATCACTTGGACAGAGGAAGGGGAACATCACATACTGGGTCCTATTGCGGGGAGGGGGGTGAGGGGAGGGATAGCATTAGGAGATATACCCAATGTAAATGATGAGTTAATGGGTGCAACACACCAACATAGCACATGTATACATATATAACAAACCTGAACATTGTGTACATGTACCCTACAACTTAAAGTATAATTAAAAAAAAAAAAAGTGCAACCTGTATTTGAGATCACTAAACAACTTTACATTCAAGGCATATAAAAACAATAAAATGTGTTTTTTTATTAAAAGATTATAGCAAAGCATAGAAATATAAATTTTGCCCAAAGATGATGGATTATGTTAAATTTGTTTAGAGTTAGAGGCTTAAGCCAGTTGCAGAAAGATTGTAAAAATTAATCTTGAAAAAAATGTGTAAACATTAATTAAACTCAAAAGGGTATTTATGATCTTTTCATAAATTGAGCATTCAAATAAAAGCACAACAAGAAAGTCTTAAGATATTGATCTGCCCTTTAGTAAAAGGGTTATGAAGGATTTGTAAATATTTCACCTCATGGTCAAATTGGTTAAAATTAGATGAAATCGTCTATAAGATTTCATTTAAACAAATTGGGGTTAACATTAATAAACTAGTGGGAGGGTAAAATTTAGTTCTGAACAAGATTTTCATGTAACAGTAAAGGCTAATGGAAGGTTTCTGTTTCTGAGTCATCATTTTGGCAAAATAAATAATTATGGCAAATTGCCTTTCTTCCAGGGACCCTTAGAACAATCCTAGGAGGAGCCCTAACTGCTGTTCTCCACATGACACCTCTTTTCAGCAGGAAGTAGCCAGAAAGACTCATCATCCAGCACCCCTAACAGCATTTAGGTTTACCACTCTAGAGTGGGGGATGATACAGGAGTTAAGAAGAAATTACTTAGTAAGGGTATGGGAGTCCTTGTAAGATTTCTTTTTAATGAAAAGCAGCCCCAAAGTATTTTCCTCTCTAAAGAAGAGCCACCTGTAAAATCAAGCTGCAGACATAGATACCAGCAGTTGTGTCAATCATGTTCAAGATGGCAGCTCCATCTTTTCTTGTCTTTGTCAGTCACGGGTACAATAAGAAGCAGACAAGATGGTGCAGATAAACTGCAATGCCCATTTGCATAATAATATTAGAGTGGGTGACTAGCATTCCCTGTGCTCTATGTGGGCATCATAACTGATCAAACCAATCTATGAGCCCTATGAAAATCAGATACCGCCTCCTCAAACTGGATTGTCAAGCTCCAGCCAGTCCTTTTTTTTCTGCTTGGAGACCCTCTTTTGGGCTCTTTCAACATGGGGAAGCTTTTTCTCTCTTTTCTTCTTTTTCTATTAAACTTTCTACTCCAAAACCCACTCTTCCTGTGTATCTGTGTCCTGAATTTTTTCTCAACTGATACCAAGAGCCAGGGTATATACCCCAGACAATGGAGCTATTTCGCTGTGGTTGGTTCATCATAAAACAATTCAGCAAGC
Source organism: Theropithecus gelada (assembly GCF_003255815.1). NCBI lineage: Eukaryota > Metazoa > Chordata > Mammalia > Primates > Cercopithecidae > Theropithecus > Theropithecus gelada. The sequence goes on from NC_037669.1 coordinate 129,545,778, forward strand.
AAAAATATTTTTCTTGTGCTTTGGTCAATATTGAAATATAACTGGTAAAACAGAGGTGTAAAACCTGTCCTGTTTTCTTCACACCATCCTTTTAAGAATCAAGGAAATGCTTTTTGAAAATTATTTTTTCAATTTTTAATTTGTATGAGTACATAGTATGTTTATATATTTATGAGGGATATGGGGTATTTTGCTACTATACATTTACAGAACACATAATAATCACATCAGGGTAAAAATGGTATCTGTCACCTCAAGCATTTATCCTTTGTATTATAATATAATTATACTCTTCTAGTTATTTTTAAAGGTACAATTAAATAATTGTTAACTGTAGCCACACTGTTGTGCTAACAAACACTAGGTCTCGTTCAGCCTATTTTTTGTACCCATTAACAATCTTCATTTTTCCTTCACTCCTCCACTCCCCTTCCCAGGCTCTTTTAACTGTCCTACTCTACATCTTCATGACTTCAATTGCTTTAATTTTTAGCTCGGATAGATAAGTGAAAACGTGAAGTTTGTCTTTCTGTGCCTGGCTTATTTTATTCAACATAACCACCTCTGGAGCTGTTGTTGCAAGCGATAGAATCTCTTTTTTAATGGCCGAATAGTACTTTATTATGTGTGTGTACCACATTTTCTTTATCCATTCATGTGTTGATGGACATTTGGGTTGCTTCCAAATTTTGGCTACTGTAAATAGTGTTACAATAAAAATAAGAGTGCAGATATCTCTTTGATACACTGATTCACTGATTCCCTTTCTTTTGGGTGTATATCAAGGAGTGGTATTGATGGATCCTATAATAGCTCTGCTTATGTTTTTTTTTTTTTTTTTTTTTTTTTTTTTTTTTTTTTTTTTTTGCTATAATTCTTTCTATTATGCCGTAGATCTTGTTACTTGTTATGGGTCTGTTCAGATTTTGAATTACCTCCTTGTTCAATTTTGGTAGGTTGTATGTGTCTTGGAATTTATCTCATTTTTCTAAATAATCCAATCAATTGGCATATAGTCACTCACAATAGCCACTAATAATCCTTTGATTTTCTGCAGTATTGGTTGTAATGTCTCCTTTTTCATCCCTGATTATATTTGCTTTTTCTCTCTGTTTTCCAGTTTGGCTAAATGACAGTCAATTTTGTTTATCTTTTCAAAAAAATTTTCACTTCATCGGTCTTTTGCTTTGTTTTATTCTTTCAATTGTATTTATTTCTGCTCTGATATATATCTTATTTCTTTTCCTTTACTAAATTTGGGTTGGGTTTGCTTATGCATTTCTATTTCTTTAAGAGGCATCATTAAATTATTTATGTCAAGTTTTTCTCCTTTTTTGATGTAGGTGCTTATAGCTGTAAACTTCTCTCTTAGTGATGCTTTCAATGTATCTTATTGGTTTTGTTATGTTGTATTTTCGTTATCATTTGTTTCAAAAAATTTCAATTTTGTTCTTAATTCATTAAGTGACCCACTGGTCGTACAACAACATATTGTTTAATATTCATGAGCTTTTACAGTTTCCAAAATGTCTCATCTTAATTGTTTTTTAGTTTTATTTTACTGAGGTCATATACAATGCTTGATATTATTTTATTTTTATTTTTTAAATTTGAGACTTGTTCTGTGATATAACATATAATCTACCTTTGAGAATGATTCACGTCCTGAGGAGAAAAACATGTATTCTGCAGCCATTGAATAAAATATTCTGTAATATCTCTTAGATCCATTTCTTCTATAGTGCAGATTAAGTCCAATCATTCTTTGCTGTTTTTCTCTCTGGGAGATCAGTGCAATGCTGAATGTAGGGTGTTGATATCGCCAACTATTACTGTATTGAGATCTATCTCTCTCTTAAGCTCTAATAATATTGGCTTTATATATCTGAGTGTTCTTGTGTTGGGTACATATATGTTAGCAATCATTATATCCTTTTTGCTGAATTGATCTTGTCATCATTATATAACAACCTTCTTTTTCTCTTACACTTTTTGTCTTGAAATCTATTTTGTCTGATGTAAACATAGCCATTTCTTCTCTTCTTTGATTTCCATTGGCACAGAATAATTAACTTTTCCATCTCTTTATTCTATATATATCTTTATAGGTGAGGTGTATTTCTTTTAGGCAACAGATCATTGGGCTTTGTTTTATTAATCCATTCAGCCATTCTGTGTCTTTTGATTGGAGAGTTAATTCCATTTTCATTCAATGTTATGATTTATAATAAGCACATATGCCTGCCATTTTGTTGTTTTCGGGTTGTTTTGTGGTCTTATCTTTTTTCCTCTCTTTCTTTTAGTGAAGGTGATTTTCTCTGCTGGTATGGTTTAATTTCTTCCTTTGTGTGTGTGTGTATTTGTTGTATGTATTTGATTTAAGGTTGTCATGAAGCTTGGAAATAACATCTTATTAATCATTATTTTAAACTGATGGCAACTTAGCACTATATACATAAACAAGCGGACAAGCAAAACAGAAACTAATAAAAACCCCAATACCTGAAGTTTATTCCCTGGCTTTGAAACTTTTTCTTGTTTCCACTTATATCTTACTGTACTGTAAATGTCTTGAAATGTTATTGTAATTATAATTTTTTTCATCTTTTAGTCTTTTGACTGAAGATGAGAGTAGTTTAAACATCACAATTACAGTGTTGTAATATTCTGTGTTTTTCTGTGTACTTATTATTTATTACCAGTGACATTTGTAACTTCCTAAGATCTCCTATTACTCACTAATGTATTTTTATTTCTGATTGAAGACTCCCTTTAGCATGTTTTGTAGAGAAGGTATGGTGTTGATGAAATTCCTCAGCTTTAGTTTGGAAAACTCTCTATATTTCATTCATGTCTGAAGAAGTTTTTCACTAGATATGCTATTGTAGGGTAAATGTGAGCTTTTATTCCCCCCCTTCAGTATGTTAAATATTTCATGTCACTCTCTCCTGGCTTGTAAGATTTCCATTGAAAAGTCTACTGGCAAACTTCTAAGACCTCATTTGTATGTTACTTGTTTATATTGTCTTGCTGCTTTTAGGAACTTTTTATTTATCTTTGACCTTTTAGAATTTGATTATTGAGTGCCTGAGGTGATCTTTTTCAGGTTAAACCTACTTGGTATTCTATAACCTTCTTGTACTTGCATATTTATATTTTCACTAAGTTTTGGAAGATCTCTGTTATTATCTATTTGAATAAACTTTCTACTCCTATTTTTTCTCTCTAGCTCCTCTTTAAGGTGAATTACTCTTAGGTTTACCCTGTTGAGGTCGTTTTCTAGTTATTGTAGGCATGCTTCTTTATTTTTTATTCTTTTTTCTTTTGTCTCCTCTGACTATGTATTTTCAAATAGCCTGTCTTCAAACTTACTAATTCCTTCTTCTGCTTGATCAATTCTGCTATTTAGAGATTCTGATGCTCTTTCAATTCTCTGTCTGAAAGATCACATCTGTGTGTTATGAACATTGATCCCTGGTGCCCTACTTATTTCATTTAGTGAGGTCATGTTTTCCTGGATGGTCCTGATGCTTCTGAATATTCATTGTTATTTAGAGATTGATGAGTCAGGTATTTATTTTAATCTTCACTATCTGGGCTTATTTGTATCTGTCTTTCTTAAGAAGCTATCCAGGTCTTCCCAGTGGCTTTGGTGTTGCTATTAAAGCTGTATGTGCATTGGGGGCACTCCAAGTCCAGTAACTTTGGCTCTATCAGACCTATGGAGCTATCACCTTGGCGGTCTTGAATAAATTCTGGAATAATTCTCTGGATTCCAATAGAGACTCTAGTTCTCTATCTTATGTTCTCCCAAATAAATGGAATCCCTCTCTTTGTGTTGAGCTTCTTGAGGTATGGGTGGGTTGTCACAAGCACCCCTGTGACCACCACTGATGGTGCACTTGGTCAGAATTGAAGGCAGCACAGCACTGTGTCTCACTGAAGGACCATTACCTGGTTACCATCTATGTTTCCTCAAGTCCCTAGCACTCTACAATCAGTAGACTGTGAATCCAGTCTTGATTATTTCCCTCCTTTCAGGGTGGCAAATTCCCCAGGCCCCGGGTGAGTCCGAAAATGCCATCCAGGAGTCAGGGACTAGAGTTGGAAACCTTAGAAATCTACATAGTCCTCTATTCTGTTGTAGGTAAGCTGTTCACAAAACACACAACAATGATTTTGCAACTTCTCCATCTCCCTTCCATAGGCAGAGAAGCCTCTCCCTATGCCCGTGACCACCACAGCTCCCTAGGAAGTACTGCCAGACTACCACCAATGTTCCCTGAAGGCCCAAATGCTTTTCACTCAGCTTGTGGTGAACGCTGCCAGTCCTGGGACTTAGCTTTAAGACTGGCAGAGTAGTTGCAGTCCTTCTGGCCTAGAATGTCTTTCAGGTTTATTTAGGACCCTGGAACACTTTAGGTCATGGTGGCAAGGCTTTCAGAAACTCATGTTCCAACCACTGGGAAGGGTGACTTCCCTTTTTCTGGAACTGGTCTAATACACCCTCCATAAGTGAGCATCAGCTGAGTTCAGCCCAGTTTTGCTTTCCACTGTGTCAGGGCAGCACTAAGATCAATGTAGAGTTCTGTAGTCACTGCACTTTCCCTCCCCTAAGCATGCAGATTCTCTCTCCACACCACAGGGCCACTGTCAGTGGATTGGGGAGGGTGGCATCAGTGATTCAAGACTGTCTCTCCTTACCTCTTCAGTGTTTCTTTCGGTGATATAACATTAAAACCAGGTACTGTGATTGCTCATCTGATTTTTGGTTCTTATGAAAGTGACTTTCTATGCAGATAGTTGTCAAATTTGGTATTCCTGTGGGAAGGATGATTGTTAGATGCTTCTGTTCAGCCATCTTGTTCTACATGCTTGACTGTGAATAGGTTTAAGGTATATATTACTGGTTCAAATTTGTTCTTGCTTATACTTTTAATACTTACTATTTAATAATACTACTTGCTAATTTTTAAAATAAAAAGATGACACTAGGTATACTACAGTTTCCTCTACCTGACCTGTCAAGAGTGGCATCAAGTTGTAAAAATGGCAATGAATTACTTTCTGTCTTTGAGCGACCTTGTTTAAGCCTTTTATATGTGTCAAATATTTCTACCATTACTTTTCTTAAGAAAAAAAAAAAGACATTCATAAGTTGAAAGTAAAGCGGGAGCATAGCTGCATGTCCTTTCAATGTCATTGTTTAACAGGCTCACTGAAGAATTATTTAATTACCTAGGAGGGTGCACCTGCGTTTTCCTGTGTTTTCCTATTTATTATTTTATTAGGGCCCTGAAACTGTGAAATTAAATGTTAGCTTGTAAGTTTTTGTCAGGTAGGAAGGATAAGCTAGAAGATTTTAGGATTTCAGTTTTAAGGGTTATCAGACATTTACAATTTTTACTATTAACAAGTTTTTGTGAATTCTTTAAATAAATCTCTGTTCATTGAATTATGTTTTGACATAAATTTAATAACTTACTGGTTCTGTCACTGATGAATATGATAAATTAAATTTGACAAATGTGTATTCTGTTTGTATAATAGTCATCCTTCTAACTTTTAAAAAGTTATATGTTAACAGCTTTGGAAGTTCTATGAAGATGCTCTTTATAATCACATATCACAGACAATTACACTGAATTACCTGGAAACAGCAACTGATGGCACAGATTTTCTTGACCCCCTAGGTAATTTTCAAGAGGCATTAGAACTTTAACTTTCTGACTCTGCAAAATGATTATATCAGACAGACATTACTTGCTTATCTACTTCCGCATTTTCTTTATGAAATAGAATAAATTTACTTTGGTTAAAATTGTAATTAATATGGGTAGTTGCAACTACAGCAGGATTAGTATTAACAGAGAAATATAACTGTGTATGCAAAACTGTGAGGTGATTTTTTGATTTTCAAAAAAGACAGTAGTTATATTCTAAAGTTCCTATATATTCTAGACTATAAAAGAACACAGTGGCCGGGCGCGGTGGCTCAAGCTTGTAATCCCAGTGCTTTGGGAGGCTGAGACGGGCGGATCACGAGGTCAGGAGATCGAGACCATCCTGGCTAACACGGTGAAATCCCATCTCTACTAAAAAAAAATACAAAATCTAGCCCGGCGAGGTGGCGGGTGCCTGTAGTCCCAGCTACTCAGGAGGCTGAGACAGGAGAATGGCATGAACCCGGGAGGCAGAGCTTGCAGTGAGCTGAGATCTGGCCACTACACTCCAGCCTGGGCGACAGGGCGACACTCGGTCTCCAAAAAAAAAAAAAAAAAGAAAAAAAAAGAACACAGTGAAAGACAAAACTTCAGTGTGTATGGGAATTGAGGTAAATAAATTTTATTTGTCTTCGTTTCTAATATTTTATTCTGAAACTAAGTTATCAAATGTGTTCCAATTTTGGCAATGTTTGACCAGTTTTGATGAGTTTATTCATATGAAAATCACTTTTAGAGGAAGATTATGAATCCTTTACTTACAAATATTATATCAGTGCAAAACTTGACTCTGGCTTTTCTTTATTCAAATGAAAATTGATCTTGAAGAATCAATCTTCTATTATCTGTGATTATTAATATTTTTTTCTTACCATTTGTGAATTGGCCCAGATAACAGATATTCTAATCTGAACTGAATAATTTCTGTTGAATTTTTTTTTTTACTTTCTTTTTCTTTTTTTTTTTTTTAAACACACACAGGTTACTGGCCTCTGAAGAGACTGACTTTTTATAGAGTTGGATGAATTTCTTCTGCTACAGCATTTTATTATCATTCTGATTAGATAGGCAATCAAACATTATTTCCCAGGTACACATGATACTAACTTAAGTGAGCAAATTTACCCTGACAGCTACTAGTTATTTAGAATGTTGGTTGTATTATTTTGAATGTCAATATCCATCTGTTTTCTGATGAATCTACTATAATTTTTTTTCTTCTAAGTTATCGAACCCTCAGATGTCTTAGAGATACTTTCAAAATGTCTTCAAAGTCAAAACTATTTTCATAATAATATGTTATTTACAGTTTTTCACTTTCATTCTTTCAATAGTGTGCAGGAAAGTTTTCCAAAAGCTATATACAACATGTGATATTGCAAGAGATTCAAAGCAGATTGGAAAATTCAACTGTTTTCTATTAAGGTATAAAAATAAATTCTCAAAATTAATAAAACAGTTCTACTCTTTCTACTGTATTTTTGTTTTAAGTAACAGTTTTCTTTACATTAATATTTATGTTTATTAGGTTTATTGTTTAATGTTTAATATAATATGTATTGATAAATGTATCCCATATAAGCAAAAACTCTTCAGATTTTTCAACAATATTTAAGATTATAAAGTTATGTGAATACTAAAAAGCTTGAGAAAAAGTATAATATACTATTCTATGTAAACTGATGTCAATCCTTTTTACACAGTGTCAAATTCTCCCTGAATCAAAGAATATTCAAATCATATAAACAAATATTTCACTGAGTTACCTTATATGAAAGAACAGTTGTTTATTTAGGTTCACTAAAAATCTGTCCTTCTTTTGTCTTTTATAACTAAAAAATCAATTTTGCAGTTAAAGCCTTATCTACAGTATTATTTAACATGAAGCCTCATTTAATCAGATATGACCAGCCCACCACTATTGGGAGAACCCACCCCCATTATTTCAGTGTAGGTTCTTTCTATTTTCCCTAAGTGTCAGTTGGTCTGAGAAATAAAGAGAAAGAGTACAAGGAGAGGAATTTTACAGCTGGGCTGCTGGGGGTGACATCACATAGTTGTAGCACCGTGATGCCCACCTGAGCCACAACACCAGCAAGTTTTATTAAGGATTTCAAAAGGGGAGAGGGTGCAAGAACAGGGAGTAGGTCACAAGATCACATGCTTCAAAGTTCGAAAAGGAGAACAAAGATCACATGCTTCTGAGGCCAATAAAGATCACAAGGCAAAGGGCAAAATCAAAAACTCCTGATAAGGGTTTATGTTCAGCTGTGCACATATTGTCTTCATAAACATCTTAAACAACAGAAAACAGGGTTAGAGAGCAGAGAACTGGTCTGACCTCAGATTTATCAGGGTGGGGTTTCTTCCCCACCCTAATAAGCCTGAGTGTACTGCAGGAGACCAGGGCGTATTTCTGTCCTTATCTCAAATGCATAAGACAGACACTCCCAGAGCAGCCATTTATAGACCTCTCCCAACGAATGCATTCCTTTCCCAGGGTCTTAATTATTAATATTCCTTGCTAGGAAAAGAATTCAGTGATAACTTCCCTACTTGCAGGTCCATTTATAGGCTGTCTGCAATAAGAAAAATATGGCTCTATTTTGCCCAACCCTGCAGGCAGTCAGACTTTATGGTTGTCTTCCCTTGTTCCCTGAAAATTGCTGTTATTCTGTTTTTTTGTTTTTCAACATGCACTGATTTCATATTGTCCAAACACACATGTTTTACAATCAATTTGTACAATAATGATCCTGAGGTGACATACATCCTCAGCTTATGAAGACAACAGGATTAAGAGATTAAAGTAAGAAAGGAATTAAAAATTATAAAAGTATTAACTTTGGGAACTGATAAATGTCTATATTAAAATGAAATCTTCACAATTTATGTTCAGAAATTGCAATAAAGACAGGCATAAGAAATTATAAAAGTATTAATTTTGGGAACTGATATATGTCCATATTAAAATGAAATCTTCACAATTTGTGTTTCTCTGCCATGGCTCCAGCTGGTCCCTCCGTTTGGGGTCCCTGACTTCCTGCAACACACCACCAAAAAACAAAGATTATACTTTACATGTAGAAACAAGTAGCAAGGAGAAAAGAGCAATCATGTATAAAAATACTGTAGAAAAAAACACAATATCATGGAGGAAAGCCTCAGCCTGTGAAAGTGCTAGGATTACAAGTGTGAGCCATTGCACCTGCAGCTTTATAATTAAAAAAATAAAAAAACATTGGGAAATTGAAAGGACATTTTTGAAAATTGAACTGGTGACTCAAGAAAACATAAAAAAAAGACAGAGTGAAGCAATTAGAGAGAAATGAGTTGAAAAGGAAGCAAGATAAAAAGGAACTAACAAAGCATTACTGGTATTCCTGAGTAAGAGAAACCCAACTAATGGAACAAAAGGTACATTCTAAAATAACATATTGGACAGAAACAAAGTCTAGAGAGTGAAACAAGGCATTTCTGGTTAATTTATTCCTTGAGGCATTTGCTATTTCTACAACCATGTCGTAGAGACAGAATTTGACCAACAAGCAATAGTTGATAAGGCAAGAAAACAAGCAAAGTATTCAGCAGTTTAAAGGAGGAGGAACAAACAGAGAGTTGATGGCCTTCCACCAATTGATGGCCTTCAATGTCTCTCAGTCAGACTGCCATAGGTCAAATGATTAAAGAGTGAACCACATGGAAGTCCTCATTAAAGCTTAAGACTTACACAAAAGCAGCTCAATTCCTTACACTTAGTATTTGATAGAAGAAAAGTTAATCCTCTCTGGAGGAAAATAATATCATTAAGAGCCTAAAATTTTATTCATAAGCTTTTATACAAAATTCCAAGACTAATAAAAATATTAAAGTGAGTAAAAAAGGTATGAATTAATTAAAATTAAAAGACAAAATGGCAGAGATGCATAGTCACAAGAAATATAAGCAGTGTTTTTATCAGATGTGGAGTTTTAAATGACTATGCTTAATATATCAAGAACTTACAAAAGAAGAAGAAGAGTATCAATAAAGAACCAAAAATTATAAAATAAAAGATAAAATGAAATTCTAGAAATAAAACACACAGTAAATGTATTAGATGATTTTCATTGATTAGATACCCCAAAAGAAACTTCCCAGTTTAAAGAAAAGATATTTAAGTGGAAAATATAGGAAAAAATCTTTGGAAAACAATGAAAAGCTTATGGGATTCCCAGAAAAGGAAGAAAGAACAATGGGATAGAAGGAATATTAGAGGAGCGAATATCTGAGGGTAGACTTTTCACCCTGATGAAAGTGCCACAGATTCTAGAACTACTACAAACTCCAAGTGAGAGAAATACAAAGAAAACTACATTTATAGGCACAGAAGAAATACAGAAAGCAGACAGAAAGTGGTACGTACTACTTTTAAATAAACAAAATAAAAATGAATAGGAACATTACAAAAGAAAATTTGAAAATACAAATTTTTCTATAATTCTGTAAAAACAATAAGAATCAATATAAAATCCTTAGCCCCCAAATAATATATATTTTTGAAAGACTGATATAAAAATCCCAGAATAAAACACTTCGTAGAGTGGTGTTAGTCAAATAGAAAATTATAGCAAATGAGACTGGGCACAGTGGCTCAATGCCTGTAAAATGATAGCAAATGAAAGAGCATGGTGGTGCAGAAAGAAATAAAGAACATTAAAAACTAAAATATATAAATCCAGATGAAACAACATCCTTATGAGACTTAAGAAATATATATTGTTTTAAAATACATAGCAAAACTGTACAAAAGCAGAGAACTAATACACATAAAATATTTCAGGTTCTTGTATTGTCTGGGAAATGACAAAAGTGAATATTGATATTAGGCTTTCATAAGTCAATAGTGTACATTTTCATTTCTGGACTACTCACTAAAATAATGGTAAAATGATGTGTAACTAAAAGTTTATACAGATAAAACATTTAGAATATATATTTTTAGGCCAGGTGCGGTGGCTCACATCTGTAATCCCAGCACTTTGGGAGGCCAAGACGGGTGGATCATGAGGTCAGGAGATCGAGACCATCCTGGCTAACACGATGAAACCCCGTCTCTACTAAAAATACAAAAATTAGCTGGACATGGTGATGGGCACCTGTAGTCTCAGCTACACGGGAGGCTGAGGCAGGAGAATGGTGTGAACCCGGGAGGTGGAGCTTGCAGTGAGTGAAGATCCTGCCACTGCACTCCAGCCTGGGAGACAGAGTGAGACTCCGTCTCAAAAAAAAAAAAAACAAAAATAACAAAAAACAAGAAAACATATTTTTAAATAGTAATAAAATGAACACAGAACAGCTGGCACTAATATAATCTAAGACTGACATTTAGATTTGAATAAACTTGTTGACAATAATAATAAAAGGGTTATAAAACTTGATTTTTTAAAATATTGCTTACTAAAGAGATGCATTTTAAATATAAGAAAGCAGAAAGGTTGGAGATAAATACATGGAAATTATAAACCATTTAAACAGTGACAAAAGAAAACTTATATTCATGGCAGAACATGAAGATTTTTGAATCAAGAGCACTACTTCAGATAGTTATCTTGGAATAATAAAATATCCAATCCACGATTTGATATTTTATATGGATATAGGATATCCATAAAAATCTTAATTTTTATGTACTTAATGACATAGAGTTTAAATATTTATTTTTAAACATGACAGACATAAAGGAGAAATTGACAAATACAACATCACATTAGAAATTTGAATAAAGCCTTCTCAAAAACTGAAAAATAAAGCTAAGAATCTGCACAAAGATAGTTTGGACAAAGTAAATTAAGAATTGGACTTGACACGTGTAAAACACTGCAATCAACTGCCAAATACACAGTCTCTGAAAAGTACATTAACTAGTTACATTCTAATAAATTAATTTTATGCTGAGATAGCTTCCCTGGGAATATTTTAAAATATTTGTTTTCTCAGAGATTAACAAAAGGACAAAATAATTCTTCAAATTGTATTAATCCAGATTACATTTAAAACCAATACCTATCAAGGATATTACAAGGAAACATTAAAGACTAATATGTCTCGTGAATATGAGATAATCCACTTAAAATGTAGTAAAATAGAGCCAATAATATAAGATAAAAAACATATGCATATAGGATAAAAAACACAATTATTATGTGAATATTCCAGGAATACAAGCTCCATGTTTATTATAATTACATTCAATTATAATAAACATATTATTAAATGCAGATATGTTATTTATCAAATTTTAATGGTTGTGAACTTCCTAAATATGATCAAAAATATGCAGAAATATTCTAAACAAACATATTTAATGGGAAAACACTAAAGTCTTTTCTGCTGTGTTTTTTAAAAAAGTCAGGGATGTCTTTTATCACTCCTTTTATTCAACAATGCACTGTAGATTCTTGTGCAAAATACAAAAGAAATTATAAGATTAATGTGAAAGAAACAAAATCAATTACTTGACAGCCTTATTGGATTTGTCGAAAATACATATTTGTGTATTTTGCACAAGAACATACATACATACAGACATAAGGAAAGTCACGATAATGAGGAAATCATAAGAAAAACTTGCAATAAAGAATTAGAAAATAAAATTTTAAGTTATTGCATTTACAATAGCATCAAAGGCATTAAGTATCTAAAATATATCTATAAAAGTATATGCAAGATTTCTGCAACTTTTTACTGAGAAATATAAATGATGAACAAAGGTATAAAAATAGCCAAGACACAGAGAGAGTATATACACAGAGAGAGAGAGAGAGGGGGAGAGAGAGATTCTGCCTCCTGGGTTCAAGAGATTCTCCTGCCTCAGCCTCCCTAGTAGTTATAGGTGAGTGCCATCGCGCCTAGCAATTGTGTGTATGTGTGTATGTGTGTGTGTGTGTGTGTGTGTGTGTGTGTGTTTAGTAGAGATGGTTTTTCAGGCTGGTCACGAACTCCTGACGTTAAATGATCCACCTACCTTGGCCTCCCAATGTGCTGGGATGACAGGCATGATCCACCATGCTCAGCCAAGACAATCCTGAGAGCAAAGCTGGAGAATTTACTCTAATGGGTATAAAAATCAGATATTTTATATAATGAAGAAAGTAGGATATTTGTGCAAAATAAAACACAAACCAATGTTATAGAATAAAAATCAAGTAGCGCATACATATATAAATATTTATAACAAAATATAGAACTTCACAGAATTATGGAAATATTGGCCTTTTCAATAACTAATTGTAGGAGAATTATCTTTCTCCTACGAAGGAAAAAAATGTTGGTTTATACCTAACATGATACATGTTATTTCCAAAGAGGCGAGGATTCTAAATGTGGAAGGTAAAATGAAATCTTCTATGATATATAATACCTTCATTATAATAAAGGAGATAAAAGTGTCTAAAACAGTATATGAACTGTTTAAACAATTAACGAAATAATTGTTAAATTGAATTTTAAGACTAAGCCTTTCTCAACAAATTTTATCACTAAGAGAGTTAAAGTACAAAATAGACAGTGGGAAAAGATATTTGCAGTACATTTTTCTAAAGAACAACTTATATCCAGATTTTATAGAAATAAATTCCTACAAGTCATTACAAAAAATTAAAAATGGGAAAAGTACTACTAAAGATTAAGCACTTAATAGAAGATATGCGATAAATAATATAAAAGATTTCTAAATTTTATTAGACATCAGGGAAATACAAATGAAAAACAGAATTAAACATCATTGTACTCTGGCAAGAATTGCTAAAATACAAAGACTTGACATTTTGAATTCAGATACAATGTAAATAAGAGTAAATTTTGAAAACTGTTGAGTCGTATCAACTAAAGCTGGATGTTAGATATACTCTATGACCAAACATTTCTCTTGCTCAATGGAAATGTTTACACATGTGCGCTAAAAGACACATACAAAAATATTTCTGACTACACAATTCATAATAGCTCAAACTCGTAACAATACAAAGTCAAAGTTGCATGACTAAATATGTTATGTTTGTGCAATGGAACACTGTAGAGCAAAGAAAAATAATAAATTTGCTGTATGTAACAGGATGGGAAGATCTCACAAACATAAAATTGAGAACAAAATAGACACAAAAAAGTACCTGCCGTAAGATTCCATAAAAATTGCTTATTTTAAAATATTTAAAAATAAGCAAAACTAATCTATAATGTTTTAAATCAAGACTATGTTTATCTTCAGAAAAAATGTTACTGGTTATTGACTGTAGGGTATACGAGGGGCTTCTGGATTGCTAAAGATCTTTTTCTTCACATGGATAACAATTATATAGAAGTGCTCAAATTGTGCAAATTCATTAAGCCATAAAGTTATACTTTTCAAATTTTCACATTGCTCTAGGTTTGGTATATTTCAACAAATTTTGCTATACAAGTAGATATGTTACTAAAACATGAATCGAATAGCCAATTATCTTTGAATATGTACAAATTTATGATAGATAATACCTACGAGTGCTTCTTGAAGAAAATTGGTTAACAATAATTATCCAGTCAGTTATGGAGAGGACAAAGGCAAAGGTCTCAGGAATGAGATATGTGGAAAAAAAAAAAAAATTGTGAGATTTAGGTTCACTTAAATATGAGAACAGTGATAAAAATTAGAATTAAAGTTAGAAAATCTAATTGAATATAATAGATTTATAATATACAAATTACACTGTAGTTTTCAAAGATCAGAAGCTGATAAAGAGCATATACAGAAAGAAGTATGAGATTACTAATATCCTCACCTTTCAAAGAAAAAAGGCAATAGTTGTAAAGTCATTGTTTATAATGAACCATGGGATTACAAAACATCATTATCATTCAAATCTACTTTTCATAAGCATTTTCTTTAACTATAGAGAGATTTCTAAAGATACAGGAAGACTGAATTCTAAAAGGAAATTTGGGGTAGTACAATTTGATGTGCAAAAGAATTCTTGGAGCAGATGTATGACGAATCAAAGAATAGATTCTTCAGGTGCTTTCATTGGTATTTATATGCTTATCTGCTTAAATTACATTGGTGATTATGGATATTTTACCATTTCAAACACCAAATTGATAAATCCCTCTGCATTTGGTGTATGTTTGAAAATAAAACTAATTAGCCTCTTTCTTAACAATGAAAACAGATATAGATAAGTTATGCCACTTGTTCAAAATCAGAATACAACACAGATTGAATTAACGTTATAAATTTTATTTCCACGGGTCACCTGAAGCATTTATAATTAGGATCTTTTTTTTTTTTTTTTTTTTTTGACAAGAGTCTCGCTTTGTTGCCTAGGCTGGAGTGCAATGGCGCCATCTGGGCTCATTGCAACGTTCGTCTCCCAGGTTCAAGCAATTCTCTGGCCTCAGTCTCCTGAGTAGCTGGGACTATAGGCATCCGCCACTGCGCCTGGCTAATTTTTGTACCTTTAGTAGAGATGGGGTTTTGCCACGTTGACCAGGTTGGTCTCAAACTCCTGCTCTCAGGCGATCCACCAGTCTCAGCCTCCCAAAGTGCTGGGATTACAGGCATGAATCATCGCGCCTGGCCTCAATTAGGGTTTTCTATTGAGGCAAGAATTCTTGTAAAAGTTATTTGCTTAAGGACCCCTCATCAGAGAGACAGGGAGAAACAAAAATTGAAAAAGCCAAATAAGGTAGTTAAAGAGAACTAAGCATGGATGTAGTCCCAGTTGAATAAATTAACTTCAACTTGGTTCTATAGAGAGATCTGAAGCATAAGTTGCACTACAGAGTTGCACGCGCCCCTTTCCCCTGAGGCAAGGATGCCACCCTTTTGTACACTGAGATGGTTAGTTATGGGGTGCTCCCTCTCTGGTGGGTGGGATACAACCTTCTGGGGAAGGGGTCTCCCATTGGCTAAGAACAATTCTCTAGAGGAGGAGGTCATTAGAAGGCAACCCTCACAACTAGAGAATGAGTATCCCAATCAGGTAAAGGAGATTGTGGGAGAACACCAAATAGTTGCAGTATGGTGGCATTCTAGTTGCAGCTGGAGTCATTACATAAAATGTCGAGTAAAAGTAAATGCTGGAATCATTAGCTTGTATGCATCAGTATTCTTAAGTTAAATCAATCCACTATTATCTCCTCCAGCATATTACAATCTTCCCAAAATGCAGAGATCAGAAGTATGACAAATACAAGGTAATTTCATCTGACTTCCATTAATTCATGGCAAAATTTTTTTCTACTACTTTAGCTTCATGAGAATGTTTCCATTCTTACTGCAAAGAGTGTTCTCCATGTACAAGTACTCTGTAAATTCTCTACTACTTTCCTCCTTTTTTTTTTGTGGCGGGGAGAAAGTGGTACTGTCCTCTTAGTTCTCATCCACCCTTGTGTCTCACCCACCCTTGTGTCTTCTCATTTGTCTCCACAATGGCTTTTCTCTGTTAGATCTTCAGTATTCATTTTGTTTTTTACTCCTTTTGGAATTTATTTATTTATTTATTTATTTATTTATTTATTTATTTATTTATGTTTATCTATGTGTTCAAACTCTCCTAATTCAGCTATAATTTTCTTTAAATGTATCCTCTTATTTTATTGCCAATCCTTTAGGAATAATCAGCATTTCTGTTTCTTCAGTTTCTTCATTCTGCTTTCTACCCTTAACCCCACAACTATTGAAATCTACATAGTTTTAAAAACATCCATTATCCCCAAAATATGAAACCAGTTGCCTTGTTCATCCTTTTCCAGTTTTTTTATAGTTTCACCACACGCTCTTTGTAAAAATCTTCTCTTGTTCTGGATCCTAGAACATTGTAGCACCCAAGAGCTTTACTTCTTTTGTTTATTTATGTGCTTATGTTTTTCTCATACCTCAAACGACTATGTTTTGTTTTCTTACATTCTCTCTGTATATGTTTTTCCTTTCAGTTGTTCATTATTACATTTATTGCATTTATTTATCACTATAGTCATCTTATTTTCCTAAACTCTTATGTAGTATTTCAAAGATTCTTCAGTAAACTTTTATCTGGAAAACTTAATAAAGCTTCAAACAATTCTAAAATAAAGTATTTTAATCTCTGTGTGCAAGTGTGGGGTTTCTTCTCTCTTTGTCTTTCTTTTTCTCTTTTCTTGTCACACAAGGTAACCTAAGAGACATATTTGGGAGATACTTAAATCATTCATCACTTTATCATTTAAATTTAGCTTCATTCTGAATTATATTATGTCTACTTAAATCATGCTTATTTAGTGCTTGTGAATGTTATCTGAATTTTTATTATAACAAGAATAATGAGTATCTTTTAAAATCACTATTATTTTCACAGTAATGATGCAAAAAAATACTGATAACCAGAAAAATGAAAAGACATTTCCTGACTGATTTCTTACATTCATTCTTTTCTAAAGTTGGTGATTGTACTTAAAAGTTAAAATTAGCACCAAGAAATGTTTCATAATTGTCTTTTAATTACAGACTAGATTTCAGATGATTAACTGTATGCAATTTATACATAAAATGTCTCATAATTTCAGTGTATGTTCATCTCTCAAAAATAAATTTAATAGCTATTTTGTAATAGTAAAATTAGAAAAATATATGTTTCAAATTAAAGTCACAGTTAACAAAATAGTAAGAAGTTTGTATGGGATAATTGTAATACCCACAATTCTTGTAATTATTGTAATTCTCTTAATACTTGTAATTCTTAAGGAATATGTATCTGTCCTAGGGGAAAACATTTTGTGTATTACTTTTTTAGAAACCTTATATGTAATCATGAATACAAATTTCTGACTCTTCTACTCTAGAAAATATATTCTAAGATATTAAATTTGCATCTGATTTAATGTCAACAACTGCATTCTTTCTAATCCTCCAAGAAAGAGAATATTTAAATATATCCTTTCAGTTCATCAACCAAAATTTAGTGGGTGATAAGATATAATTAATAATAACATTCATTAAAATTCAGATTTTATTTTTAAAATTTCTAATATGATTGCATCAGTACATACATTCCAAATTATTTCATTTTATTAAACCAAAATAGGTAACACAAAATAAATTTTTATTTCCCTAAAACATTTTATAGTTAATAAGTTTTTAAATATGAAGTAATATTTCACTATTCTCAGCTTTATTTGTATAAGTATAAATTTAAAAATCTGTAATATTATAATATAGTAAAGCTCATAATAAACTTGTATAATAATAAGCTTTGTATTATAATAAAACTTTAATAAAATAATTTAAAATGTATTTGTTACTTTCATATTCCTGAACACACAAAACATCTGACAAGTTTATTTCCCTTGTATCTTTTAGGAAAATTAGTGACAAAAGTTTCTGTAATAATCTTAAAATATCAAATAGAGATAATAGTATCCCCTAAACAAAAATATTTGATAGAATGCATGTTTGTTCAATTCATGAAAAAATATGGATGTGGAAACCAGCTGGGGGGAAGCAATTTTTGTTTGGAAAATACGTAATTTTCTCTCTTTTTCTTAGAAGCTAAGGTTTATTCCCATTTTATTTATTAAAAAATATGAACACATCTTATTATAGCAATGGGGTTTATGTTCACCACTGATTGACTTAAAGAATAATTACTGGCAGGGTATGATGTCTCATGCCTGTAATCCCAGTGCTTTGAGATGCCAAGGTGAGAGGATCGCTTGACTCCAGGAGTTTGAGACCAGCCTGGGTAGCATGGGTAGTATAACGAGACCCCAACTTTACAGAAAATTTTTCAAAAAATTAGCCACGCATAGTGGCACATGCCTGTAGTCCTAGCTACTCAGGTGGCTGATGTGGGACAACTGGTTGAGCCCAGGAGTTTAGGACTGCAGTGAGCCATGATCACACCACTGCACTCCAGGCTGGTTGACAGTAAAAGACCTCATCTCTTTAAAATAAATTAATTTTTTTAATAACTATTCTATGCTGATCAAGAAAGTAAACTTTTACTCTGCACTGTCATCTGATCAAGGTTGAAAAATTACTCAAATCTTGTCCTAAGAGGCTTAAATATGTCCAAGTCAATTGTACTCAAGAGAGTTTGAGGCCACATCCTTCTACTTTAGTCCCCTGTATTCAAAATGCAAGGTCTTTTATCCCTCTTTTTCCATTCCTGCCTTTCCAGTCCAAGTCGACCCTTTGTTAATATTAACATCTATTCCATCAGGCCAAATAGCATTTGTTTAATAGGTACTCCATAGTGACACATAGATGAATATTGATATGTAAATGGAAAACTTGCATTCAATCTCTCATGTATTTTATGTTATGAAATTTTTCAAATGATTTCAAATAATTGGGAAGTTCCTTGCCTAGGGAACTGAAAGTATCAAGACATTTGGATGCATATTGATACTGATTGAGACATAAAATATTAGTTATTACCCATAGTCATGTCTAATTTTATTTTGCTCCATTATGACTGCTAGTAGAATATCGACAGTTTTTGAAGTTCTTGTATTCTTATATTGAATTCAAGGAATCTTTTATAACAAGTAATTGTTGCTATTTTTTCCTTTGTTTTCATTTCTTTTTTTTTTTGTTTTTTTCTGAGACAAAGTCTTGCTCTGTTGCCCAGGTTGGAGTGCAGTCGTGTGATTTCTAATGACACGTTGTTAGGTGCATAGTCATTAATAATTGCTATGTCTTTGAGAGCACTAACCCCTCTTTGTTTCTGATAATTTTCAGTCCTCTGAAGTCATTTTGTTTTCTAAATTAATATAGCTATTCTAGTTGTCTTTTGATTTGCCTTAGCATGGTATATTGCCACTTTACTTTTAGCCAATCTGAGTCTATTCTTAAAATGGGTTTCTTGCAGACAACATAATATTGGGTCTTTGGGATTTTTTTGTGTGTGTGTGTTATTTGTTTGTTTGTTTGTTTTTAAATCCAGTCTAACAGTCTCTGTCTTTTACTTGGTACAATTTGATCATTCATATTTAAATATTTAAAACAATTCGTGATATAGTAGGACTATTATCATGTTTGTAACTGTTTTATATTATACTGTTTTTTCTTCTCTTTTTCTGAATTCTCTAATTTTAATTAAGAATATTTTGATTATATTTTATCTTCTCTTGTAACATATTAACTATACATATCTTAAAACAAATGAATGTTGAGCTACAGTTTGCAACAATGCATTTTTAACTAATCAAGTTTACCTCAATAACACTATATCATTTCATGTGTACATAGTACAGGTATCTTATAACTGAGTATTCTCAATTTCTGTCTTTTACCTCATGACATTGCTGTCATTGATTTCACTTATTAATGTATCATAATCACCCAATATACTGTTATTATCTTAAACAGTTCTCTTTTACATTATGAATAAAAATAACGAAAGATTTAATTTTACCTTCATCTATTCCTTCTCCAAAACTCTTTCTTTTTAAATTTATATCCAAGTTTCTGACCTATATCATTTATTTTCTCCCAAGTACCTTCTTTTAACAGTTATTACAAGGCAATAATGTCTGCTGGTGATGATTTCCCCCAGTTCTTGTTTGTCTAAGAAAGTCTTTATTTCTCCTTCACTTTTGAAAAGTAATTTTGCTGGATTCAAGAATACTACTTTTTTTTTTCCTTTCAACACTTTCTGTAGTCCATTCCATTCTTCTTGCCTACCTAGTTTATGAGAAGAAGTCTGATATATAATTGTATCTTTGTTCCACTATGGGTAAGGTATATTCATTTCCTAGCTCCTTTGAAGATATTTCTCTTTCTATTTGCTTTTCTTCAGTTTGAATATAATACGTCTAGGTGTAATTTTTTATTATTCTGCTAAATGTTCTCTAAGCTTCCAGTAAGTAGGTTTGTTTTTTTGTTTTGTTTTGTTTTGTTTTGTTTTTCCTTGGCTTTGTTTTTCGTTTTTTGGTGTCTGTCAGTTTTGGAATGTTCTCAGCCATTATTACTTCAAATAATTATTTTATTCTGTCCTTTATTTCTCTTCTCTTTTGCCAATTAAGATACGTTACTTTTTATAATTATCCCACAGATCATGAATACTATGTTCTGTTTTAATGTTGTTATTATTATTTTCTCTTGCATTTACATTTTGGAAATTTCTTTAAGCTCACTGATTCTTTTCTGGGCTGTACTAGTCTTTTGATGATCCCATCAATGAAGTCCTTTATTTCTGCTACAGTGTTTTGACTTCTAGCACTTCATTTTGCTTCTTTCTTAGAGTTTCCATCTCTCTGCTTACATAAACCATTTGTTTTTAAATATTCTTTCTCACTCTAACACTAGCTAATTTAGCCTCCAGGAATTTGTCAAAATTACTACTTATATATCTCTGAATCCAGCATCTTCAGCTCCAGGTCAGTAGATCTGCAATGTGTTTATCTAGATTTATCTGTCCTCTCACACTTCAGGGTGCTAGACTGCTCTGCAAACTCAGCTCTGTTGAGTTCAAAAATAGCTGTTGATTTTAGGTTTTTTTTTTTTTTTTTTACCTTTTTTCTTGCTGCAAGGAATGGAGTAATGACTTCAAAGCTCATTACATGTTGGAGCTTATAATTACTTTCAGATGACATGCTTAAAACTGTAAGAAATTTAAATGTCTTAGAACTGATAAAAGAGTTTATATAGTATCGGATTGCACAACAAAAAATGTAAACAAATAGTTTATTAGTTAAGAAGTGTTTGGACTCAAAAATAGAAAAATTCTTGATTCTACCTAGCATAAAGATATGGAAACTTAGTATTTCATATGGCAAGAAATTCACAGGTAGAAGGTGCCTTGAGTTTAATACAGTTCACATTCTGGCTCTATTTCCCAATGAGTTCCTTGATCGACCTTACTCTAGGCTAAATGTTTCATGCTTGGGTTGATAACAAGATGGTGGCAGAAGTTTCCAAAACTTGTACCATACAAAGCAATAATCTTAAAAAGAAGCATGCAGTTGGCTTTTTTTTGATCATGTTTATTTTGCCTAAGTTTAGAGGGTTAAAGAATTGTTTTAAGTAAGATGGGAAAAAATCCAAAGACTTGAACAAGTTGTAGGTTGTGGAAAATTAATTGTAAAAGAGATCCTGCATGTGAACATATTGGATAAAGTTAAAAGGGAAAGCATGACCTTACCAAACTACAAGATGCTAGCAGTCAAGGCCTTCATCAAGGACAAGAAGGAAAGCCCTTAATGAGTCAACAGTGGTGGGAGAACCATTCCAAAGTAGTGCTGGCACCCATCTAAGGTCAAAGATGTCTGACAAATTAAGATGGGACCCTGGATGCCCCTAGAGACCGCAGACAAGACACAGAGTTTTTCCAGAGAGATGCCCCAGGTAACAATTTGGGTAATCTAATAAGCCCTCCATTTTTCAAAGTCCTCTTCTCTCTTCCAGACTATTATGGGCAACTATCCATTCCACCTTATTCCCTATGTGGCTTCATCCTGAACCACTGGAATCCATTTGACCTTGACAATATAAGGAAAAAAAAATGATGTGTTACTGCAATACCGTTGAACAGTCACAAATATCAGTTGAACAGTCACAAACAATGGGTGGGCAATGGTAGCCTTAATTATAACACTATCCTGCAATTAGACATATTTTCCAAAAGGCAGGGTAAATTATCAGAAATCCCATATATACAGGCCTTCATTACCCTATTCCAAAATCCAACAATCTGCAAAACTCCCAGAAATGAAAGTCCCCCAAATGAAAGTCCGAAGTCAGAACTAGATGTTGTAGATGACCTCATTTTACAAGGGCTGTGTGTCTCTTAGGAGGAACAGCAACCACCCCCACAGAACCCTTTGCCAAGTGTTCCTGAGGCTCAAACCCAAGAGCAAAAACCAAGAAGCCTGCCAAGTTCCTCTCACATTCAGAGGGAAACACCCTATTCAAGTCCCCCTTTAGCCCTGCTATCCCTTAGGAAATTAGCAGGAGCTGAGGGGCCAGTCTGAGTGCAGGCCCTCTTCTCTATAACTGACATACAACAATGTAAAGAAAAGCCAGTAAGGTGTGCTGAGAACCCCAGGAAATTTGCAGATGAGTTCCAAACTTTGACCTTAGCCTTTAGTCTCTCATGGAGAGATGTTCAATTCATTCTAGCAAACTGTCACACCCCTGGCCCCTTGGAAAATGAATGAAACTTTGAAGTGATTTGCTGGGAAGCAGATGACTTACTTGCCCGAAACCCTCAGGGCAATCACCTAGGCCCAGATGCACTCCCTGCTACTGATCCTAATTGGGACTCTGACACCTCCATGGGAATGAACAATGAACTGGGCTTCATTTTTTGAGACTCTCCTTGGAGAAGTGAAAAAGGGAATAACTAAGGCAGTAAATTGTAATAAGGTAAGGAAGGTTACACAAGTCAAGGAGGAAAATCCAACCATGTTTTATGGCAGGTTGGAGGAAGCCTTTAAAAATATACTAATCTGGGCCAGGTGGGTGGCTCACACCTGTAATCCCAGCACTTTGGGAGACCAAGGCACTCCTCCCGAGGCCAGGAGTTCGAGACCAGCCTGGCCAACATGATGAAATCCTGTCTGTCCTAAGAACACAGAAATTAGCTGGGCACGGTGACAGGATCCTGTAATCCCAGTGATTCGGGGGACTGAGGCTGAAGAATCGTTTGAACCTGGGTGGCAGTGGCAGAGGTTGTAGTGAGCTGAGATTGCACCACTGCACTCCATTCTGGGTGACAGAGCAAGACTCCATCTCGAATACACACACACACACACACACACACACACACACCCCAACCTGGACACTTCCTCTTCCAAAGGCAAAATATTAATGGCACAGCATTTTATTCACCAATCCACCATAGACATCAGCTCCAAAAGCTACAGATGGGCAGTAGATTATGATACTTCAAAAACAGTTTCTTGATACCACCTTTATGGTGTGTAACAATTGTGACCTGGAGGGAGAAGAAAGAGAACAGAATAAAGAAAAATGGCAAGCCAAAATTATGGTAGCCATCATTGCTGATGTCCTGAATGCCCAAAGAGCATCCAAGGGAAACTCAGAGAGCCATAAAGATAATTCCAGCAAAGGATCTCGGTTCAATTGCAAGAAAATTGGGCACTAGGCAAAGGACTATACTAAGTCTCCACCAGGCCCCTGCCATCAATGCAAAGGCACCAGTCACAACCCCTTACGCTAGAGAATTGACTGTCCCCACTCCCACTGAGAGGTTCAGTCAGTCAAAACTCTAGAAGTACAAAAGAAGAAATTAGATGAAGTCTGAAGAGACCTGGGGTTTTCTTCACCACCTCTGTCCGGGAACATTATCATTACTATTGAGGAGTCCTAGGTAACTCTGGACATCATGGGCACCCAAATTCCATTTCTTTTTAATACAGGAGCCAATTACTCTGTTCTTACTGCTTTTGTAGGAAAGCATTCCTGAGTCCATGAGCATTATAGGAATGGAAGAAAAAAAAACTGAAAAAAGACTGTGAAGATTCATCACATATAGAATTCAGATTATTATCTGCAGGAGACACCACCAAGAAAAATAATAAACTACCTTTTTCTCTATAAAAATCAGAATATTATGTAAATAAAAACTCTGATAAGAAAGCACTTCAGAATCTGAACTTTAGAAAATCCAACTACCAAAGGCAGAAGAAAAATCTCAGGAAGAGGAATTTGATGAATACCTTAAATATTTGTTTCTGTGAAGTGGGAGAGAGAAGACTACTTTCTATAATGTGAAAGTATACTTTAAAACTATTCATTTTTATCTTACACACACACACACACACACAAACTGCATATATCCTACTGGTTCCACACAAATGAATCAGATAAAAGTATTTCCAGCCTAACGGCTAATTCTCTGAAGTTCTTCATAGAACTTGTAAATTATATGTTTATATTGCTGTCAATCATAGATATACCCTTTAAAATGCATAATAGAATGAAAAGCAAATTATATTAAAAGGCAATTCTGAACAAGAGTAACACTTATGAAAAGTATTTTGTCCTCTGTCTTACTAAAAATATTAAAATAAAATTATTCTATTTTTAGGCCATCAAATTGTTAAAGCTTAAAATAAATATTCAGTATTTATAACAATGTAGTAAAATGAAAATTCTTGCAGACTATGGATGAAATGCAAACAAGCCTACAGTTTTTAAGGACATTATATCCATGCCTTGATTTAGCCATTTTAAATGTAGAAATTGGTCCTGAGGATCTAAACAACAATTTGAACAATTTTTTAAAAAACTTTTTTCTGCAATTTGCACAATGCTTTCTATACTTTGCACAAAGATAAATAAATGTAATGATATATATCTATTTTTGCTAAAACCACGTATTTCACAAGTAATGTATTAGCACAGAAATATGTTTATAAGATATAATATATTTAAATAAAAATATATAGAAACTTAAATGTAGTATGACCTGAGACTTATAAATAAAGAAAGATAAATGAGAGAGAAACAGAACAAAGAAATTTAACAAAATAAGTAATAGGAAGATATGCACCAAAATATAAAACATCAGTAAAGATGTTTTAAATATAAAACATCATAAAGAACAGTAAAATGCAGTAATTAAGTTCATGTTTGGTATTTCTACCTTAATTTACATATTAAAAAATGCTATTTTCATTACTTCTTTGCTGTCTTTCCTACATTTTGTTATGTGAAATTTTGATACTGATTATACTTTACATGTAAAAATCCTCATCTTCAACATGTTAAACCTCTTAAAAATTATATATAGGATCAATCTTTCAGTTGCAACATAGCTTAATAAATAAAATTTAAAGCCTATGAAGAAATTGTTAAGAATCATTTCATTCTCTCCAGTAGTCATTATAAAACATTTTTAAAACAAAATGTCTTTAATTTCTCCAGAATATATTTTATTTTAAATGCCAGGGAATAAATATACAAAGAGAGTGATATGAAAAATAAATCTATTTTTATGCATAACATTAGCCACTAGGCTTCTTCAATTAATAATTTTTACTTTAAATGCACAGCAAATCAAAATCAGCAGGGAAAAACATCCTGACATAATTACATTAATTTCTTTATTCACTTGCTTATAAACGGGCTTGGAAGGATGTGGATAAAATTCATAAGTTACACATAGATCTGAAAGCTTCATCCCATTCCACCGCTTCCAAATTAATTACCATCCAGCTGTATGTTAGGCTCACTTTGATCAACTTCAAGTTGAACACATTTCACAATTCACCTCTCCAGCCTATTTTTGAAGCACAGTATACTTCTAAGTTCTAGAGCTGAGATGTAAAAACATGAATGTTTGAAAACTGAGGAACTGAACTCCATCTTAAAGAGAATCTTTTTATGTTTCAAAGAGCCTCTGTCAGACTTAAAACTGTGACCAGAGCAGACATTAAATATTGGTGGCATTACTCATAAGTAGTACTTAAATAAGAAAACATGCAGATACGTTTATTTGTTGGTGCCACTTTACTATCACTTCATGTATGTCGGTGTAAAATAATAATATAAAAATATCACTCCAGATAAATTCCTAATCTCAAAAACTCTTGATATACCTTATGCTGCCATGCCTTTAACCTAGTTGTTCTCTGGCATATAATAATGACAGGCTTATGTTTCCTTTCTGACCCTGAGACACCGACTGAAGATAGCTGTAGATTTCAACCAAGTGAAATTGTAAATATATGGGTAAAACTACTGGAGTGATCATTCAACATATCCATTAATCATTATGCAGCATAGGCTAGAAATTATAATTTTTTAAAAGGCTTAAGACCTCATTAGAGTAGATGTTCACATTAACACTAGCCTTCTTTTCTGTTTTTATTCATAACAATATATGTATAATGAATACTTCAAATATACTGACTATTCACCACCAACTTACCTGTGATAATGTTTTTAGATTGTGACTCCAAATTTCTGAATCTTAACTCTTCAAAAACTGAAAGCAATATACTGGCCCCAAAGCAATGTCATACAAAAGAGAGAAACTTGTACTAAAATTTTCGTAATGTTATTAACTAATTACCTTTTCTACCATATAATTACTATTCAATGAGATATATCGTTTAATCCATTTAACCTTTGCCTCAATTCTACATAGTAAATATTTGAGTAAACGTTCTTTTTAAAGTTTTCAGTGGAAAAACAATTAAATTGGCCTATGTTACACATCCCTTAAAATATGGAATCAGATATGAAACCAAATGTTCTTTGACTTCAAAATTAGTGCTCTTTCAGGCACCCTGTGAATTAAAGTAGATTAGATTTCTAGTGAAATGTCCATTGTTTAATTTGAAGTCCTGAATATTGGGAGAAATATACAAATCTGAAAATTCTGGAGAGATACTGAAACAAGAAATAGAAAAAATACGTGATATTTAGGTTTTCACATTTTTGCCTGCCTTTTTTCAAGCTTTTTAACAGAACAATGAGAATTTCCTTCTAGCTGCAGAAAACATCCTTGTGAAACGTGTTAGAAAATCTTGCTACCCACTCATAGTAGCTCACCAGAAAGATGTAACCCTGAAATTTTTAGATAGATTATTATTATCCAAAAAGTACTATTCAAAATACTAGTAACTAAAGGGAAAAAAATAGTTCTAAATAAAATTCAGAAAAATGTATAAGGGTCCTCAAAGTCAGCATGAGGTTGGGAGTGAGGAAATCAGGGATCATATCTCAGTAGCATGGTGGCTAAGTTACAGGACCTTCCAGAGCAAGTTTCAATGGCAAGGAGCAGGCAGATTTTTCATCTCTCCTAGTATTCCTTGGAAACCAATATCACAATTACTTATCAGCCCTTAATAAACTCACAGAATTTTATTTTCAATATAAAATGATGTGGTGTCCTTAAAAGCATTGTGAAGTGCTATGAGTATTATGAATATTACTTCTCTGGACTCTTAAAAATATCCTGTTCTTTGTTAAAACATGTTTTTCAAAAGACATTGCTAATATGGTAGATGTTGTGAAGTAAATATCTGCAGTCCCCAGAAGTTTGTATATGGAAGCCTAACCTTCTATGTGGTGATATTTGGCGATGAGGCCTTGGGAAGGTATTCAGGGAGAATAAGGTCATAGGAGTGGGGCCTTCATAATGGGATTAGTGCCCTTATTAGAAGAGACACCAGAAAGATTGTTCTCTCTCTTTCTCTTTTTTCCCCCATGAAGACACAATGAGATGGTGGCTGTCCAAAACCTGGAAAAGGCACCAACCATTCTAGCACACTGATTATGAACCTTCTGCCTGCAGAACTGAGAAATTTCTGCAGTTTAAGCCACTCAGTCTTTTGTATTTTGTAAGACAGTGGTATATATTCTAACCATTATTTACTTCAATTTTGTTATTTAAACACTAAAAGAAGATACTAGGACTCATTGGATTATTACGTATAGACATTATAGATTTTTTCCATTCTTAGAAATGAAAATGTGTATTGTGAGTTTTAAGCTCATAACTGTAATTTATTACTCCCTCATAGTTAAAAGGCAAATAAATAACTCCATAGTTTGAGCAGCAAATGTAACAGTAAAATTCTGAAGAGTGAGAAAATATTCCATCATTATCCAAAATCATTCAAACAGAACTGGATCAAAGATAATGTGCAGAACGCTGCCTTCAGTGAGACTACAGGACCAGAAGGCGTCAGATGGACACAAGCCAGTTCTGAGTGCTGCAGCTGACAGGAATTATCTCAGCAGTTCAATTGCAGTTCTTTCCAACTCTTCTATATTAATGTGTATGTAAGTTTCCAAAGCTGCCCAAATGTCCTTTATGTGGAGAAATACTGTTCCTTTTTCAAGCAGAGTGGACTGAAAAGCTCACAAAGAAACTAGCAGAAATTTTACAAGTAACTCAATCAGAATTTCCTACTTATTAACCAGAATAAGCAGTGGAGTGATAATGAGAAAACATGAAATTGAGATTAATATTATCCTGACAATGTACACTATAGAACAGAAATTAGTAGGGGAAATCATGCCTAATAGATTGGAAGGAGATTATATAAATCACTGTGACTTCATGCCCTTTCTTTCATGATACCTTAAAGCTATTCTTTCAAAGCATCATGGAAATCCTGTTTACTTTCCAGGAATGGATTTAAAAATCACTAATTTTACTGCTCATTCCATTTCTTTTGTACAGAACATATTGAACTTCAAATAAAAGTTTGAAAAAAAAAAACTACATTATCTGTGTTTGCATATGTCTTATTTTTTTCTTAAATTTTGAAAATATCTAAAATCAACTTATGCTATTATATTTCATTCTTTTATACAGTTTTAAAGTGTGTTTCTGGTGTGCTTCATAAAGGATTTTTTATATCAATTTAAGAGATGTTTCTCTGTTTCTTTTAGTTTATACATTAATGTTAACAAATATTTTGTAGCACTATAGCATACAAAAATAATACTTTGAAAAATAATATTGTCCTAGAGTTCAGACGAATAAAGTGTGACAAAGGGGTAGTCCATTGTATAAATTCATTATCTAGCCGTAAGATGTTTATTGTACTCAAAACAACACATTCATTATATTATTAAATAATCAAAATGAACTTTCTAATGAAAGAGGGAAATGGAATATGTTTTTTATAATCCTGCTTTAAATTTTCTCTAGAAAAAGGTTTTCATGCAGTTTTACAAATTAAGTGTTCTTATTCTTTTTCTACCATGCTTCCCCCAAAAAATTCTAGATTATGATTATAACCATGAACTCCAGGTAAACACATAAGGCATTCTTTCATTCTTACACAAGATTGGACTTTTAAATTTCTATGGATTTTTTGTTTCCTATGTTAAACCCTATGGTCAAATTGAGTAGCTGTAATAATTTATCCATTTTCAACTCACATTTAATACTATCTTGTTTCACAACTGTAGTATAATTTCCCTCTAAATGCTCATTGCACTTGAAAATATCATTTTAGCCCAATTCTATTCCATCTTGATAAAACATTTATTTTGAACTCTAGATTCAAAGCAAATTGAAAGAAATGTGCAGGAAGATCCTGAGCATTCTTCACCCAACCTAAACCAATGGTAGCATCTTGCATAAACTACAACAGCAAAACCTGGAGACTGGCAAAGTTTCTTCTTGCTAAGTTAATCCATTTTATCCATTCTTTTTGCTGAGTTAATACGCTGTCTCTAAACCTCTTGACTTTCACATAAATACATCTTTACTTTACATACATGTGTATGACTGTGTGTGCACATGTAAATGTTTGTATAAGTAACTGTATATTAGAGGAATAAAGTCAAGAGACTTATACATTATAATGATAGCAAGTAACTGTAGTTAATTACAATGTGTTGAATACATGAACACTGCTTAAAGTAGATTTTAAGTGTTCTTACCACTAAAAAAAATGCGTGTGAGGTATTTATATGTTAATTAGCTTGATTGAGCCATTCCACAATATATACGTACCAAAACATTGTGTTCCACACCATAAATATATACATTTTTGTCTGTCAATTTAAAAAACTACATAACTAATTTAAAAAATAACTGTATATTAAATATCTGAAAATAGGCTCTTGCTTTTTTTTTTTTTTTTTTGAGACAGATCTCGCTCTGTAGCCAGGATGGAGTGCAGTGGCAAGATCTTGGCTCACTGCAACCTCCGCCTCCTGGGTTCAAGCGATTCTCCTGCCTCAGCCTCATGACTAGCTGGGACTCCAGGAATGCACCACCACACCCAGGTAATTTTTTTGTATTTTTAGTAGAGATGGTGTTTCACCATGTTGGCCAGGATGGTCTCGATCTCCTGACATTGCAATCCACCAGCCTTAGCTCCCAAAGTGCTGGGATTACAGGCATGAGCCACCGCAGCCAGCGAAAATGGGCTGTTTCTATATTTTTTCTTTAAAATAATTTAAATAATTAAGAGGCTATTCTTATTTAAATATCTTATTTGTATAATATTTAGCATTCTCATTTGCTTCCTTGTTTACTTATAAAGTTAGACTTCTCCGTAAAAAATAACTAGATAATATGCATTCTTTATCCAAGAATCTATACAATGTAATGAATTTAACATTGTGTCTCAGTGTCTGAAATACCCTCAGGAATATTGAACTGGGAGAGCACTTCAGGAGCTTGTCTGCTGTTGAAGAATGTGGAACAAGTGCCTCATATAAGGCTTTAAGGAAATTAATAATATTTAATAACATAATATATGGTGTTCTCCTGGAATCTGACTTAGAGCTTAATGTTTCTTTGTCATTTCCCATGAGTTAGGTTTGAATATCCTTACATGACAGTATTTATCATGTCATTTTTTACATCATTAATTTTACAATTTTCATGACAATATTATGGCTAAGTTTCATATTCCAGCTTTTGTGGAATCAATTATCTAAAATACTGATGGAGAATTAACAATAAAACAAACCTCTTATTTTTATTTCCTTCTATTTACCTGCTAAAGTAATCTAGGATTTACTTTATCCAATTTACTGTATTTTACATTTACATTTTCATAGTTAGACACAGGTGAAATATAGATTTCATTTTAAACTTTGATTTTCTCCAAAACCTGCTGCATGTATGAAGCATCGTTAGTCTGAGAGCAAGTGATAAGAAACTGGGATTTTTAGTTTTTGTGTCTGGAAGGGATCTTACAGAAAAAAGAAGTCACATTGGGTGTGGACAATATTTTCTGTTTTCAAGATATGAACTAAGACAAGAGGCAGCAAGATATGAAGCAAACAGCTTTGTTTTCTTTCAAGTTTCCTTATCTCTAACTTGCTGAGGCCCTCAGGAATGACAGAATAAATTTTCAGGCCATCTGGAATTGGATAGAGAAAATTATAGCAATTATACCAGTTCTTGGGTCATATACTGTTTGATACGACCCAAGGAAACATTGCCAGATTGGCGACGGTAAGTTTAAGGGAGAATGGTGGAGTATTAGGCTTAGGAAATTTTTATACACATTTAATGTGTCCAATATCCATCCACATTTGGCATTGTTACCCTTATTTAAAAAATACAAAAAAATCCCCCTAAAGTAAATAAAAGTTAAATAACTTAAAGTTGCAAAGGTAGCAAATTATCCAAGCCAGAATTCAAATTCAGTTGTAACTGCACCAAAACCTCTAAATCGTTCTTTTTACTAAAAGAACTGAAGACTTCCTTGTTCTTTGCTTTTAATAAATTCTGAAAAATAAAGATAAAAATAATGTTTTCAATTAATATCAAAACAACAATGTATATATAGAGAATAATAAAGATATTTTCTAGAAATATGACAACTAAAAAGCAAGAAAAAGTACATACAAGTTCTATTAACTAAATTATATATGTAATTAAAATTACCAAAACTCTAAGGATGCCACATTCTCAGCTTCAACAGTTATTTCACATACACCCTCTCACATGCCTCTCCAACCTGGGGAGTTTCTGCACTATCCAGTTGAAAACGTTTTTTTTTTTTTTTTTTTTTCTCCATATTGTATTAGTTTGGGTTCTCCAGAGAAAGAACCAACAGTACATATATATATATATATATATATATATATACACATACACATACACATATATATATAGAGAGAGAAGGACTTACTACAAGGGTTGGCTGAGTTGATTACAGCGGCTGAGAAGTCCCATGATGATCTGTGTGTAAGATGGAGGGCTGAGAACGCCAGTGATGCAGTTCCAGTTCCCAAATCCAAAGGCCTGAGAATCAGAGAAGTTAAATAGTGTGAGTCTCAGTTTGAGTTGGAATGCCCCAGAACCAAGGGCACTGGTAGCCAAGGGCAGGAGAAGATGAATGTCCTTGCTCAAGTAGAGAGATTAATTTGGCCTTCTCCTGCTCTTTTGTTCTGTTCGGGCCCTCAGTGGATTGGATGATGCCCATCCACATTGGTGAAAGTGTCAGAGCAGGCAGATAGTGAGACATGAGGAGAAGCGAGGAGCCCCTGAGAAAACGGAGGTCTAGAAAATCTCAGACCCCAGCGACCACCCAGAACTTGCATGCTAGATATGAGCAGAGAGGAGGGGAAATACCTTTGCAGAAAGGAATGCTCATTAAGATTCCCAGTAATCATTCACTCTGCAGTTACAACGTCAAAATGTCACTAGGTGCATGCTAATTGGGGGAAGAGGGCAAAGGAGAAGATTCCTAAGAAATATGCAGGCACGATTTGATCCAACACCAGGCCCATGCATGTGCACCAATACTAAGGGAGCATACCACAAGCTTGTCGTGGGAACTAGGAGGGGGAAAACATGGGGACTTAAGGCAGGAGAAGAAAAACTAGACAAATAAAAAAAGGCAGAGACTTTAAGACAGAGGTGGGAACTTCGAGACAGAGATGGAAACGTCAAGAAAATATTCGATATGAAAACCCAATGCAAGGTGCTGCTGGCTCACTCCCTTTCAGCAGCCTGCTTCATGTTTTCAGAGTGTACCCTCTCTCTAAGTAAACTCTGTCCTCTATTTTCCTTCAATAAACTCCCTCTCATTTTTTTAAAGCTAAATTAGTCCCTTTGCTGAATTCTTTCTTTCATGTAAAACTAAGAACCAAGGATTCCTGCACTTCTTGGTAGGAAGGGCTGATCTTTTTCATTCTGTCGACAATTCATATGTTATTCTCTTCCAGAAACGTTTTCACAGACATACCTTGAAATAATGTTTTACCAGCTTTGTGGGCATTCCTTAGCCAAGTCAAATTAACACACACAACTAAACATTATATTATTACTGATCATTCTATGAGTGTTTCAAGAACTTCATCTGATGTTTTGGAAAATTTCTGGACTGCTGACTTACAGAAGAGTTGAGAGTGCCAAGCAAAATTTCAGAAGACATGAAGAATTTTTTTTTTTTTTTGGCCAGGAAATAATCAGACCCCGCAGACAGCAAGAATATAGGGAGGTACTAAAATCTTTACCCAACAACTATGTAACTGGCTTCTGTGTTCTCACAAGGAGGATGTGACATTTTCACTTGAATGATAAAACATGGTCTACAGTCATGCTCAGTATAAAGGAAGAGTCCTGGCACTGACCAAAATGTGCTCAACTGTCTCAACATATTTATTTCTACTCCTTCTATCTCTCTTTGGTGGTCTATATACCATCATGTCACTCTCTTTGCAGCCCTGGGGACCTATTTTTGGGAGTTATAGGAAGGGCCAAATTGTTTTCATCTCCCATCTTTTGTATTCCTATCTTGTTATGACATTTTCTGAAATCTCCTCTCCCCTCACTATCTTTCCCTTTGGATTTCAATGCCTTGCTTAAAAATAAAAAAAGGAATTAAACAAAAACAAACCATATATTAGCTTCCTCCCTGTATCCTGCTGTAACACATCTAATTTGCTTTCAGGCATGATAAATTTTTCTGTCTACCAGGGGAAGATTTGTGAATTGTGCATGAGAATGAAAAACACAGAAATGCATAATTTCAAGATTTTATCTAGCTACATGCATGTATATTATCCAGGTAAATGATACAAGTGTGAACGCACATAGGTACATACACACATTATATTAAATACATGCTCTGAGGAAGGCAGGGGCTATGATTTACCTTTTTACTTTCGTGTTCTCAACACCTATAAGAACACCTATCAAAGAAAAAAAATTCTTCAATAACAGTATATCCTGGCTGTGTATCCTTAGACATTTGGTTTATATGTTCTGTATATTTTCTGTTGTCTCTCAAGATCTGCTTGATCACTTCACCATTATCCTATGTCATGTGGAGCTAACTTTGTGGACTACATGAAAGGGCTCTCTTGACTTCTGGTTTCCAATTTCGCTTAATGGATGGGAAGCATTGGCAACAGATGTGAGTGTAGGGGTCCGAGAAAGCTTCCCCTCTGCCCTCTAAAAGTTCATTGAAAATAAACTGACCCTAGGCAGATTAATAGGACAAAAAGGCGTACAAATATATTCAATGTGTTTAAGCAAAAGGGAATCACAAGAGCATGATTACAGAATAACCTGCTGAGGTCCAGATGCTTATATACCCTTCTTTACAGATGGAAGGGAGATAGGGGGAAATGGGGTAATTTTAAGGAGTAGGGGGCAATTTGTAGGGGGAATGAATGAACTCAGCATTCACAAATTAGCTTGTGAATGATTCTCTTTGGAATTTGAACAAATTTCATCTAAATATGATTACATTACTGTCTTCTTTGATATGATAGATAATACGACATTTCAGCAAGGGGATAGAAGCAATTGTGTTCCTTTGGCAGTCTGGACTTAAGGCAGATAAGGAAATATTAGCATAAAATTTCACCCTGTGTTGGCAGAGGTGATGGGAAGAGGTCAAGAAGTCTTGCAGCATGCCAAAGCATGATATTTTGGGAGCATTGTTTTCTGGGCCCCAATAGAAGAATTAGAAAATATGTATTTCTACCCCCTCCCTCCCTGCAAGATCATCACAGTATGGCCATGTCTCTCTGCCAAAGGCCACAGCTTCTTTCAGTGAAGAATGCATGTATTACAGCTACAGCTTCTCTTTCTGGGTCTCAATGACTGTTCTCCCCCATTGTTTCTCAAGCCAAAGGGTGGATACAGCTCCAAATAATTTAGATACTCTTGATAGTTCTCATTAATCTTATAATATGTTCACAAATAGGTCCTTTATTAAATATTAATTTTTAAAATTCGATTATGTGACCTGTCTTCTATCAGGACTATGAATGACTAATACAAATTACCTCTTCTATTTTTCTTCAGTTTCTAAAGTCAGACTTCTACTTCAGACCTCAAACTCACTTAAATAAACCATGATATTTTAATAGTCCTAGTTCTTACAAAAGCAAGAGTTCTTGCTGAGATTCCCCATTTGTTAACATTCTATCCTTCCAACCCTAGAAGCTTTTGCTTTTTCCCCTATTCAAAGTAACAATGGTGTCAGATGAAAGGGCAAATTCACAGATTACAAATAGATTGTCAAACATGATTCACACAAACTTCTTTTCAAAGATGAATCATATCACCTTTCAAAATAAAAGTGTATAAACAAGTGACAAAAAAAAAAAAATGCCCTGAAACAACTGTGCTATGGACCCATGTAAGTTCTTGTCATTTCCCTAGATTTTGCAGCTTTCCTTGTTACTTGCTTTTCCTAATAGCAATAATAGGTTTAAATCAGAGAAAAGAATCAACATATCTCACTTTAAAACATTTTTTTTCTTCTAACTCAAAACAGATTTCTTTTCCTGATGAAGAATTTCTCATAAAAGTTTTGAGAGATCTTCTTTTCTCAAGAAATTTCTTTGTTCCAACCTAATTATCGCTGTTATATTGTCCTGCTCATTCTTCAAACTGGTGTGTTTTAAGTTGAGCCATCTTATCAAGGTATATTATTCCACAATCTTCTTTCTCTACTCTTTTTTAATGAGTAAGAGTCCCTTCAGCCCTCCACAGCTATTGTCCTGTTAGTCGTGTTGTTTCAAGTTTTTGAGGCTCACTGGAGAAGTGGAGTAATGGGAAATGTGATGTAACACATGATAGACACTGGAAAATTACCCTCCCCAACTCTGAGGGGATGGAGTATGGCTCTAGAGTAAATGACTGGAAGGAGGTTACTTTTTCTTGGAGAGCAAAGATCTCACAAATTAAATTCATATGGATGTCAGAAGTATCCATTATTAACCATTTTTCTCCATTATTCTAACACAATCATAGCTCCAAAAATACTTCTAATGTGTGTCCTATATAAACAGTGTAACTCCTTACATACAAAAATTATATATTGAATAGAAGAATAAAAGAGAAAATATATCCAACTTAATATTGATAAACTTTGAAATATCTTTCTGAATTACTTCTTAAGGTTAAATGTAGGCTTATAATCTGTTTTACCCCAGTGTTCAGAGAATTGTTAGTTTTTGCATTAGACTACCTGTCATTCAGAGATGACCTAGGTAGATCTGTCCAGTTGGGATGGATGTTTTAGATACTTTGAGGATTAAAGCCTTAAAGAAAATTTGAAAGCCACTTGCATGTGCATTTTATAGTTACGTTAATTACTGCAATTAGTTATTAACACCAAGGCAAGAGGAAAAGTGTCTAATTCTGTGAGAACTGACAAAACTGACTGAACAGTAAGTGAAATGACATGAACTTATCTCCTGTCAAAACTTACCCTTTACTTAGAATTCAGGTCTGTTTAATTTAGTAATGGTGTTTTGTTTTGTTTTGTTTTTCCTTAGTCCATTACTCTGGTTCATCAGAAGACATGGAAAAGTTTGTCAATGACCAGATAGTATTTTATAATGAATAGAGATAGCTTTTAAAGTAAATAATCTTTTAAATATTGATACTAAAAAATAAGAGGACCAATTTTAAAACAAAGTAATAAACATATGAATAATTATCATTATTATTATGCATCAGGCATTGTTCTAAGTGCATCTTAATCCTCAAAATTACACTATGATGTAAGTTATTATTGTCTTCATTTTACAAATAAAGGAAATGAGACTGAGAGGGTTAAATAACTTGCCCAAATGGCAGATCTCCTTTCTTAAAGTGATCTGTCCCTGCCCCAAACCATGCTTCTAACCAATATCCTAAATTTTAAATATGAATAAAACTAATTTTGCTACACAACTTATAGGAGGTCTTTTCAAGATCCCAAGAAAATAAATGGTATATTTTAAATCAGAATTTAATTATCTCAAGAAATGCTTTGTTCTTCTATTTATTGCATTCGTGCAACTTAGCCAATTGATGCATGAGATTACAAGAGTTTTAAAATAGAAACGTATTTTAGCAATCAGTTATTTAACAACAAAGTACGCCAGGTTTTAAATCCTAAAAGAGCCATTCAAGCGTTACCATGACTCTAATTTATCAATGTTATTTCTAAAATACAAGCTCTAATTGCATTTAATTTTTTAACTCTTAATCGTAAGGGAGTTCAATGTTTTTACATTTCTAAAATAAATAAAAATAAATTACAAGACAAAGTTAGAATAAGAGGTCTTATCTCCTGACCATTACAAATGAAAGCAGATGTATATAAACCCCTGTTCACGTTCTCTTTCGATTCATTTTGGCCTTATCCGTATTGTCTAAACAGTTATATTCAGAGCCTTCAATGGTTAAGGCCAAAAACTGGTTGTTTTCCCTTATTCAATGATAGTCAGCTTATTTGATATTTATTCTAGAAAAATTTTCATTTTTTTTTAAACAGAAACAAGTAAAGTTAACTTTGTTTTGTTTTGTTTTTGTTTTTGTTTTTGTTTTTTGTTTTTTGTTTTTGTTTTTGTTTTTTTTGAGACATAGTTTCACTCTATCACCCAGGCTGGAGTGCAATGTTGCAATCTTGGCTCACTACAACCTCCGCCTCCTGGGTTCAAGTGATTCTCCTCCGTCAGCCTCCCAGGTAGCTGGGATTACAGGCGCCCCACACTGTGCCTGGTTAATTTTTGTATTTTTTTTTTTTTTTTAAAGTAAAGACAGGGTTTCACCATGTTGGCCAGGCTGGTCTCGAACTCCTGACCTCAAGCAATCCACCTGCCTCAGCCTCCCAAATTGCTGGGATTACAGGCATGAGCCACTACACCCAGCTGATTTTGATTAAGGCTTTATACTACAATTATTATTTTTATATAGAATATACAAGAAATTACTGATGAATGTTAACATGTAATAAAAACCTATTTATACTAACAATACAGTAAACTAAATTTGAAGGAAAGAGAGAAGACTGTTTGCAATATTTATTCAGAATACTTGCAAAATTCAGAATCCATGAAGACTCCCTAGAATTTATTATGAAAATGCTAAAGATCTCAAAAAGGGTGCAAAATGTAAAAACCAACTCACAGTAGAAAAAACACAAATGGTCAATAAGTATAAGAAAAGCACCAGGCCGGGAGTAGTGGCTCACACCTGTAATCCCAGCACCTTGGGAGGTCAAGGCGGGCGGATCACAAGGTAAGGAGATTGAGACCATCCTGGCTAATACCGTGAAACCCCATCTCTACGAAAAATACAAAAAATTAGCCAGGCGTGGTGGTGGGCGCCTGTTGTCCCAGCTACTCAGGAGGCTGAGGCAGGAGAATGGCATGCACTCAGGAGGTGGAACTTTCAGTGAGCCGAGATGGTGCCACTGAACTCCAGCCTGGGCGACAGAGCAAGACCCCATCTCACAAAAAAAGAAAAAAAAGAAAAAAGAAAGAAAAGAAAAGGACCTTTATCTCATCAAAATCAGAAATACAAAACCAAAATCACAAAAAAATATTTTAATATTCACCGTTCAAATGTAAAAAGATTGGTAATATCTTGTATAGCTGAGGTTTTGGAGAACATACTTAAACTTTCAAATTACCAAGATGAAGAGATAAAAAATATCCAGTATTGGTGAATTTGAGGAAAAGCATTAGTCTAATTCCTTGTGAAGTTGTGAGGTAGGGGGAGAAAGTGACACACGCACTTGTAGGTAATTTCCTGTATAATTTCAACATGGGAAAATCATATACTGCATTTCTAATATGTACAGCATAGGTAAATCCTTGCATTTGTACACAATGAGACACATATGAGAAAATTAATTGCACTTTATTTTATGAGCAAAATGTTGGAAAAATGAAAATGTTATGATTAAACAAATATTAGAAAGTGGTTCTATTGAATAAAATCAATATAAATGCACTGATATGAAAAAATCCCCAAGGCATGTTTTAAAAGATACAGGCAAAAATTAGAACTATATGTAAAATATGAAACTACTTCTGTATAAGTATATAGAATCTAGAAGAACATGTGCCATACTGTTTACAGTGGACCCCTATAGATGAGTTCTTCTTTCTTATTTGAGTTTTTAACTAAACAATTTATTCCTATAATTTTATATAACATTTTGAAATGGACAACAAGAAAAGGAAAGATAGTTCTTATTAAATTTTATTGAAGAAATGATCTTCTTTTTATTCCCTGTGTTCAGAGGCTGTAGAAGGACACTGAAAAAAACAACACCTC
Source organism: Theropithecus gelada (assembly GCF_003255815.1). Taxonomy (NCBI): domain Eukaryota; kingdom Metazoa; phylum Chordata; class Mammalia; order Primates; family Cercopithecidae; genus Theropithecus; species Theropithecus gelada. The sequence goes on from NC_037669.1 coordinate 129,585,475, forward strand.
ATAATTAAAAACATTGTATATTGTTTTAAAAAAGAGGAACTATATTTACAGTGATTTTTAAAATTCCTTCAAATATTTTTACTATTTCTCTGCAATAGCATCTAATTTCTGATCAGTGAAATTTCTGAAAAACTGGAGGTAGTAGATAAAAAAAATGCAGATGTTTGCATTTGACAGTCTTTAGTTCTCCCTTGGCTGTGCCTGAAGTTAGTGATCCAATGTTTCTGCCTTGTTATTTTGTGTTCACCACTCAGCTTAGCAGGATTGCTGCAAGAACACATCAAGGAGGAAGATGTATTTTGGCCTTAAGTTTAGCACGTCTTTCTCCTCCATTAAATATCTCTTAAGTTTTTTAAGGCGATGGCTTCCAAACCCGTTTAGACAAACAGAATCATTTGGGAAATATCTTTAAAATGTAAATATCTGGAAATCCTGATTCAGTAAGCCTTTGGTGGCTTCAACAATATATGTGTGTGTGTGTGTGTGTGTGTGTATGTGTGTGTGTGTCTTTGTGCTTGTATCTGTGTGCATAAGATAGAAAGGCATATGCTTAAGAGGCCCTCAGGTAATTTTGGTGATCTATGAGATTTTAAAATCATTAATGTGATTTTTAGAAACATTCAGTATAATACGTGAACTCCCTGTGCTATTTTTCTCCAAAGTTTAAGAATACCACTGCTTGAGAACATGGTACAAGGCTGTGTTTTTAAAATATATTGAGACCCATATGTAAGTAGTTGCTGAGAGTTGAATCATGCCCCGCAAAAAGATATGTCAAACTGCTAAGCACCATTCCCACCCCGTAACTGTGAATGTAACATTGTTTGGAAGTAGGGATTCTGTAGGTATAATCAAGTTATACAAGGTCATTAGGGTGGGACCAAAAAGACACAGACACATGGCGGGAAGACAGCCAGGTGAAGACAGAGGCAAAGATTACAGTTGTGCTGCTACAAACCAAAGTGCGACTGGAACTACCAGAGCCTGGAGAGGCTTCAAAAGTAGCGTGGCCTCTCCAACAGTCAGAGTTCTTCCAGACTCCAGAACTGTGACAGAAAACATTTCTCTTGTTTTATGGCACCTTGTTTGTGATACTTTGCTATGGCAGTCTAGAAAACTAATAAAGAATTATGACTGGCATTTATGAATAGAATAAACTAGAAGTAAAATAGGATAGAAAATAAAATTGTATAAAAAGTCTGTCATAATGAAGGAAAGACTCACTACATGTGCTTTGGGATTTTGGCTAGAGTGTGAATGGAGAGGACACTCAGTGTTTTGGTTCAGAGCAGGCTTGGTGTACTTTGATTCCATTACTTACTAGCTGTTTCAATTTAGTAATTATTTTCACCTTTTCCTACCTCTGTTTTCTTACCAAATAACGTCAATAGTAGGAGTACTGACCTCTTAGAGCTTTGTTATGATGAGTTACTATGTATTAAATGCCTAGAACAATGTTTGGCACACCAGAAGTGTTATACCAGTGCTTGGTGTTATAATCTTGGCAAAAGACCAAGTTTTAAAAACATAATTAAGCTGAAGCAGAAGCCAAAATTGTGTCTACTATCATAGAAGAAATATGTAGCAAACTATAAATAAATATAAAATCTTATAAAATATGAAAATATTAACATTTTATTATTTAAAACATATGGGTAAGAACTTACGTTTTTGACATATTTCTTCAAAATAATTTCCCAGTACTTTCAGTTGTGAAACTATTAAATACTAATGGTGGAGTAGAAGAGATTGTAGAGTGATTTCCATTTTCAACAACTGTTTCTTCTTGTTACACTCTTTGAATTTTTTATGATGTCTGAATTGAAAATGGCTTATGTTCAGTGTTGTTGTATGTGATGCTGAAGTTTTTCCACTTTATACAGTTTTGACCATTTAACAAGTATGAAATTTCTCTTTCAGTTTTTTCACATATAGTATAGAATTAACAATGCATATTTCATAATGTTTTCGGACACTTAGAAAAAATGTATAAAAAGTGCCTGGCATTGCAACTGGAAGACAGAAAATGCATGGTACAAAGTAAGCGTTATTAACACTCTTCATTCCAGTACTTGCCCTTTCCTGATAATTTCCATATTCTTTTCTTTTCATTAGCTAAACATCTTACAAACTTATGTCCCATTTGGATCGCCATTTATAATACTGTGTCACTGAATATTAATAAATAAATATTAATAATTCTCCAAATCCCTACTGTGTCTGCTAAGTCCAAATGAATATGCTGGAATTTGGGAATACAAATGCAATAATGATATATCCTTGTTAGAATAGCAAATTTAACAAATAGATGTGCTGAAATACAATGAACTAATATATAAGGGGTTGAAATAAAGGAAAAGTATTTTAAACTTTTCAATGTATGCATGCATTTAATTTTAGCAAATGTAACACATAACAAAACTTTCTTTTAGGGAACTTTCTAGGTTGAAATAATTACTTCCATGAAGTGAAGTTGTGTTGCATTATAAAACAGTAAGTATTTATTAGATTTTAGACAAAGATAAATTTTCAAATGTATCATTTGTACTTTGCCATCATGAAATGAAAAAAGTTGTAAGTGGATGAACTTAATGTGAAAAAACACCATATAATGTTAAAACATCTATTTATGCCAGATTTTAGTTTTATTGTACAAACATTTTGTCAAGATATCTCAAAATGTAAAGACAGAAATTTATTTATTATAAAATTAACTCTATTTTATTGTAGGGAAGGCAAGACTTTGCCTATACTTCCTTAGAGTTATTTGGCTAAGCCTGAGAATTAAATTGACATAAAACAGATCAACAGGAGAAAAGCATACAGATTTACTTAATCCACATTTTGTGGCATGGGAATCTTTATAAGGAAATGAAGACCCAAGTAGGCAGTTAGAGTTGGACACTTACATACTGCATTGGAAAAATAGGAGTAAATTTTGAAAATGGGACAAGGCAAAGAGGCTTGGGCTAGGGCAATCATTTAAATAGCGAAGTGACTAGGAAGATAAGGGTTAGTCCAATAAGATTTGTTTGTACAGATTTCCCTTGACCTCAATTTCTGCTGGTATAGGGAAGGCATCTCTCATATGGGAAATTTGTCTCCTGCTTTTAAGTGATCATCTTGTATCTACTGTTTTTTAAGTGCTTATAACTCAAAGTAGACGATATGCTAGAGTGGCATATTTTGCGGAAGCATGTTCCAAACTCCTTGAATACTTTTCTGAGAGACCTTCTTCAAATTATAATGAATATGTTAGTACCAGAGACGTGAAAGAGCAAATATTTAGATTTCAATACAAGTAGCCAAAATCAAGACATCTGATAAAGTTGATAAATATCTTTGCAATTATAAATGTTTTTTGATTGATTTGCTAGTTTGAATCAAATATATATGTATTCACCAAGCATTAGTTCAATTATATTTATTGAGCAATGACATCTTCATATTATTAAAGCAATCTAAAAATTCTGAGAGATAAAACCTAAGATTTTTTATAATTTGGAAAAATCGTTAATTATATAATATTAAAAATTGGTTTATAAAAACTAAGGAATCAGTATCCATAAATTCATTGGTTTAATGATTAGAAAAGACATTTCTGTTTCTGGTTATTAATTGTTCCACATAATATTTTTAGACTCAGACTCAATTTTAATTAATAATGTTTGGTTTTTAAGTATAAGGTTCAGCCTTATACTTAACCTGCTATTTTATTTTAAAATAAAATCCACTACATTTTTTCTATCTTTTTTTCCTGATAGCTAAACAAACAGTATATGGTAAGAGAAAACCCAGAAATTTCACAGAAACATGATTAATTTCCTGACCTTACCCAAAGGAAAATATTTTAATAAGTAATTTTGTGTAATTTTGTGTAATGAAATACTTTCCAAACTATGCTAAGTGATACCTAATCTGCAGATGAGGAAAAAGTGTGGAGCACCAAAAGTTATTAGAAATCTTACACTGTTGTTTATTTCCAAATAATATCTTTAACTCCTATTTTTATACTTTAGAGATGACTTTACACATCATTCTAGTACAGACTCAATGAGACACCAGTGAAATATTCAGGGGTACAATTCAATCAAGCCATTGGGAATTCTATGAATACGGAAAACCAGATGAAATATAATTCTTGGCAGCTAGTAAGTATTATTCACTTTAAATATGGCCTATGGGAAGCAAATATTGAAATCAGAGTTACTTCAAGAGGTTTATTATAACGTAGAACTGACAGAAGGAGAGGAAGAACACAGAATCAGTGAAGGGGAGCAGCCCCACTCTAATGCAGACCTGATGATGCCTCTGCCAGCCCAAGGGGGTTCCACGAAGTGAAGACTACACATCGAAAGAAGTCTCTGCTGGGCAGAAATTCCAAGGCCCTTGAACTATCACCTTGCAAATTACTGATTTGGGGTTATTTCATGAGCAGTGGACCATGGATCAAAAATTGAGGTACTCTGAGACAAAACTATCAACTGGGCTAGGTGTGGTGGTTCTTACTTGTAATTCTATCACTTCGGGAGGTCAAGGCAAGTGAATCTTGGTTAAATCATCTTGGTTAAATTTATTCCTATGTATGTTATTTTTTGGAGATGGATAGTATTCTAAATAATTTTTTTTAAATAATTTGTTGTTAGTGTATAGGAACACTACTGCTTTATGTATGTTGATTTTGTATCCTCCAACTTTACAGATTTTTTTTTTGTTGGTCTAGTTTTTTAATATTTTATCTTTTTTTTTTTCATGGATGACAAGACATTTTTAATAGCTCAGTAGACCTTGAAAAAAATGTTTAATGCTTATGAGGCCTCCTAATTAATTATTTTTATAGTAACAACTTTTGGCTCCGATTTTCAAAACAAAGAAATGTATTGACTTATCAATAAACCCCAGGAAGGGCATAAGGATTGCTAAACTCTAGGAATAATTAGAATTTCAAGAGGACTATCTCCAGCTTTTAAACTCTGTCCTCTGCTTAGGCCATCCTTTCTCTTTTTCAAAACATCTACAAATGGGCGTGAGATGGAGAACAAGGCCACTAATTACAACTATGCTCAGGTCTCACAAAGTAAATCAACAGAAAGACACTGTCTTTTTTTAAGACCGAGTTCAAAAATGTGAGACAAAGACTCTGATTCTTGATCATAAATGATATTAGTCTGCAAGTTACATTTCTGGAAATATATTTTTCTAGTTTTGGTATCAGCTTCACTTCTGGCCTCATAAAATAAGTTGGGAAATGTTTTCCTCTTCTGGAAGGCATTGTGTAACATAGACATTATTTCTTCATTGAATGTTTGGGAGCATTAGATGTTAAATCATTTGTGATATTTTTTCTTAATGGATGTTTTTCACCTACTAATGTCAATACTTCTATAGATATAGAGCTATACAAATTATTTCTTTCTCTTTGAGTGAATTTTTCTAGTTTATGCCTTTCAAAAATTGTTTTTCAAACTAATGTGTTTAATTTAGAAGCTTAACATTTTGTAGAATTCCTTATTACTCATATCTGTAGCAAATGTACTGTTATCCCAGTTCACTCCTGCTATTGGTAATTTGTATCTTTGTTTGATACGAATTTTATTAGAATGACTAGAATGTTATCCATTTTATTAAACTTTTGAAAAACCTAGCTTTTGAATTCATTGATTTTCCTATGATAGAAGAAGAAAACCTTGAATTATTTCTTCTCTTGTAATATAAGAATTTAATGATATAAATTTCCCTGCAAGCATTTCCTTAGCGAATTCCCACAAATTTTGATACATTGTACATTAAATATTCTTTTTATTCAAAATAATTTCACATTTTTCCTGACACTTCCTACTTGGCCTATGAGTTATTTAGAAATAAGTTTCTTCATCTTCAAATATTTGATGATTTTTCAGACATCTATCTATCATTAGTTTTTAAATGTCATTTAAATCAGATGATGTATTTGTATGATTTGCATTATTTTAAATTAATTATGATTTGTTTTATGACATAGCATATGATCTATCTTGGTGGTTGAAAAAAATGTACCTTCTGATATAGTGTTGAATAATTTCTAAATTTCAGGTCAAAATTTTTCATAGTATTGTTTAAATATTTTATATCCTTCTTTGTATTTTATAGCCTTGTTCTAACAATTGCTGAGATAGGAGTGTTGATGTCTTCATGTATAATTATGTACTTGTTTATTTCTATTGTTATTTCTATTAATTTTTATTATATGTATTTTTAAATTAGTTTGTTATATTACCACATATTTATGATTATATTGGCTTCTTGGAGGGTTGATCTTCTATCATTATGCAATGACACTATTTATATCTGATAATTTTCTTTGTTCTAAAGTTTACTTTGTCTGATACTAATATAACCTCTGCATGTTTACTATAATGAACATTCTCTTGCTATTTAATTCTCCATCTCTTTACCATTAACTTATCTAAGACTCTAAATTTAAAATGGGTTTCTTACACACACGTATAGTTTAGTTTTATTTTAAATCTACTTTTTTAGTTAGTGTGTTTGAGGGAGTAATATTTAATAAAATTATTGGTAAGACTGACTTTAGGTTGATCATTTTATGATTTGTTTTCTGCTTGTTCCCTGTAACAGTTGTTCCATTTTCTCTTTTTTTTAAATTATTTGAATAGTTTTAGCAATCCATTTAAATTTAACTACTGTGTTTTTACCTATATCTCCTTGTATTATGTCCGTTGTAGTGACTCTTTAGACTACAAGATGCTTACCTAGCATACCACTGTCTATACACAATTAACATTTTACCTTTTGGGGTAAAATGTTTAGTTTTTTTAACCATACAGGTCCCTTTAATCCTCTGCTTTGGCAAAGGTAGTCAATTATTGTATCCACATATATTAATATGGGAACATGTAGTGTTACAAATTTTGTTTTTAAAAAATGATATTCTTTCTATTTATTTATTTATTTATTTGTTTATTTATTTGAGATGGAGTCTTACTCTGTTGCCCAGACTGGAGTGCAGTGGTGGTCTGTTGGCTCACTGCACCCTCCACCTCCTGAGTTTAAAAATTATCAGACCTCAGCTCCCCAAGTAGCTGGGATTACAGACATGTGCCTCCATGTCTGGGTATTTTTTTTTTTTTTTTTTTGTATTTTTAGTAGAGATGGGGGGTGGTTCCCTGTCATGTTGGCCAGACTGGTCTTGAGCTCCTGACCTCAGGTGATCTGCTTACGTCGGCCTCCTAAAGTGCTGGGATTACAGGTGTGAGTCACTGTGCCTGGCCTATTTTTAAAATTTAAGGGAAAAAATAATTTGTCATAGTTTCCTGGATAGTAACATTCTGATGTTCTTTCTGCACTTGCAAAGTTCCACATTGCTTTTGGTATAAAGGAAATATTCCTTCATGTTTCTTCTGCCTAGTGAACTCCTCTAATCTTTCTTGAAACATAACTATACAACCTTTATTATTTTATTTTTCTTTATAATGTCTTTGTTTTGCTCTTATTCATTAAAAATATTTCTGGGGCATATGACATTCTGGATTGACACCTCTTTTTGTTCAGTACTTTAAAATGTTGTTTCACTACGGGAATACAATTTTCGGCAAGAAATATTCAGTCATTTGAATTGTTATTCTAATGTATGTAGTGTGTCCCTTTTTTTCCTCTTTTTTTTTTTTTACTCGTAAGATTTTTTTTACTTTGACTTGTAGCATGCATATAACATACTTGAAAGTGCTTTTCTTTGAGTACTGTTTCATGTTCATTAATCTTGAATCTGTAAATTTATGTCTTTTACCTTGGGAAGTTGTTCATCATTATTTTTTAAACTTTTTTTTCTATTCCAATCTCTGTCTTCTCTCTTTCTGAAACTCCAATGACAAAAGCATTATGTATTTTGATATGCTCTCAGAGGACATTTAGACTCTGTTCATTTTTATTTTATTCCTTTCTTTTTTTCTCCTTGTTCTTCAGCTTAGGTTAGATGTATTAACATACCATGAAGTTCACTGATTCTTTTATGTCATTGACATTCTGCTATGAAGCTCTTTCTGTGTATATTTTTATTTAAGATACTCTGTTTTCCAGTTATAAAGCTTCCATTTGTATCTCTATTTCTATTTCTCTGAAGAAATGTATATTTTCCTTCATTTCAAAAATTTTTACTCTTACTTTACAGAACATGGTTAAAGCTCCTTTAAAGTTTATCCGGGCGCGGTGGCTCAAGCCTGTAATCCCAGCACTTTGGGAGGCCGAGACGGGTGGATCACGAGGTCAGGAGATCGAGACCATCCTGGCTAACATGGTGACGCCCCGTCTCTACTAAAAAATACAAAAAACTAGCCAGGCGAGGTGGCGGGCGCCTGTAGTCCCAGTTACTCGGGAGGCTGATGTAGGAGAATGGTGTGAACCCGGGAGGCGGAGCTTGCAGTGAGCTGAGATCCGGCCACTGCACTCCAGCCTGGGCGACAGAGCGAGACTCCCGTCTCAAAAAAAAAAAAAAAAAAAAAGTTTATTTCTGATGATTCTGATACCTGGTATCGTGAACCTGGTTCATCTTAGAGTTGGCAATTGTTCAATTGGAGAGAGGTTCAGAAGAGGCATTTTTAGTAAGCATCTTAGTAATTCTGACACAAGTGATGTATAATATCTGAAGAAAATAGATAACGGAGAATATGTTGGGAGACTCAAATTACTGCTTAATTGAAATACTTCATGGTTAAGAAAAAGGGATTAATAAGGACATCTTCCCCCAAAGAGAAGAGAATTATCCCATCTTATGTCCTTCATGAGTTGGGAAATAATTACCATGATCATTTTCATACAATTATGTTTGAAATTCTAATGTCTTACTAGAACACATGTGTATGCACACGTGCACACACACACACACGAGGAATAGTAATTCAAGAGGTGTCAACCTGCTTTGTTTCTTTTTTTTTTTTTTTTGAGACGGAGTCTCGCGCTGTGTCACCCAGGCTGGAGTGCAGTGGCGCGATCTCGGCTCACTGCAAGCTCCGCAAGCTCCGCCTCCCGGGTTCACGCCATTCTCCTGCCTCAGCCTCCGAGTAGCTGGGACTACAGGCGCCCGCCACCACGCCTGGCTAGTTTTTTGTATTTTTAGTAGAGACGGGGTTTCACCGTGTTAGCCAGGATGGTCTGGATCTCCTGACCTCGTGATCCGCCCGCCTCGGCCTCCCAAAGTGCTGGGATTACAGGCTTGAGCCACCGCGCCCGGCCAACCTGCTTTGTTTCATAAAATATCTCTGATACTAAGATAGTCTAATATAAAATAATGCCAATAAAAATGAAGAAAATGTTCTGCATAACTAAAAGCATAAAGCCCATTTAAGAGGATATATTTAGATTTGTGTGCATAAAGGACTAGTTTTAATCTGATAGGTACTTTCTGTGGAAAACTATAAATACAATTAGTAATGAAGAAATAAATGCTAACAGAGCCACCAGAATTCTAAAATTATAAGCAAGTATATCGGTTTGTTGTTTTGGAAACAAAAATATCACTTTGAGCTGCTCACCTCGGTAATTATAAAACTCTCATTAAAACCCTTAAATAATGTAGAAAATGTGCGGATAAATTACGTGATAATTCTATCCTATAAAATTCTAACATATAAAAACATATCAATTCTATTCATTTCTGTGAAAATATGCAAGTTAATTCCCTATTGTTCATTTATAAACAACAATACAATTTTAATCACCTTTACTTTTTTTTTTACTTCTCATTTGTTATGGCATAACTTTATTTTCCACTTTAGTTTTTTAGAGGCATAGCTATCCATCAGTGTAACTGAGAATTCATGGTATATCTCTGCCTGAACAGCTTTTCTCACCAGACATTATCTGTGTTCCTAAAGCTCCTAATCCAGGATGAATTATTCTACCACAAAGTCTGCTAATTCCCCCAAGCAAAAATAGCATAGAATAACAGTATTTTGTCATAACTAAAATAGTCATTCAGTTTAGTCAGGTAGCAAATATATATTTCATATCTACTTTATGAGAGCATTGTGTTAAACTCCAAGAAGCTAGTGGTGAAGAAAACAAGCAATTAAATTTTTAACACCTTAGTTTCTTCCATATTATTCAGCATATACCACTTACACACAAGATACTGTGCTATGTATATGTGTGTATGCATATATACATAGACTTCAATTTATATATTTTTATTTGAAAAAATTGATAAAGCTTAATCTTTTGGAGTTATGCAGTATTTTAATTTAATTTCTACAATAATTCTCTGTGAATTTATGGTTATTATTTTATTTAACTTCCCATAAATATACAAATATAATTAACATCTATGCCTTCATATGTAAAACATAAATTGTAACATATATTATTGCACTTTGTCGATTGTTCAGATATTTGAGTATTTTTTTCTTTTAAACCATATGGTTGCTAAAACATGGATTATTATTTTTGAACAAAGATGTCAATTAAATACTCTGTCATTTTATGTAAGACTGAAAAACACTTGCTATGAGCTAGCCAATCCATAAAAGCAGATTATAAATATGTGTTTTTAGATATGATTAAAACATTACAAAATAACGGAAGTTAAATACAGGCAGAAACCATGCAGGCAATAATAAAGGAAGAAGCAAAAAGAGTGGCAAGAAGGCTGAAAGGAGTGAAGCTTATGACAATTGCCTGCCTAACCACCCTAATAGAAAGTGAGAGGCTCACCCTGACGGGCAAGCTCATGTATGCTTTAACTCCAGAGCATGGAACTGAGGTTACAATGTCTTTTTGCAGAAGTCATGCTAAACTGGTTTCAGAGATGCAGAGGAGACAAAGCTACACACAAAAATTATGCAGTCACAATTTTTGCAGGAAGCAATTTTCTCTGTGACTACAAAGAAGGAATTTCAAGATGAAAAACCTAGAAGACTAATGCTCCTACCCTATCTCACAACTCCCTACAAATAGGCCAAAATTCCAACTACTTAATTCAGTACAAATAGAAATAAACTGGCCCAGAAGGTATTTTTTAATGCAATAAAAAAATGTAGAAAAAATGCAGTAAACTTACTCAACAGAGACATTTTTCCATAAAGTTTCCATTGGAATAAAGTTACAGTCAGCATTTTGCCATGAAGAAGGAAAACACAATTATAATAAAGTGACAACCTCAGTGAAAGGAAATTGCAAAGCAAAAAAAATCAAGTATTCAAGGCAAAACAGCAAAACAAGAGGATTTGAAAAAATGAACGGAGGCTTTACACACTGGCTAAAGCATTATGAAGCATTCCTTACAGCTTTTCTTGAAGAACACCTTCCTAGAGGCCTTATGAAAGCATCCGATCCCTGAACTACTTGTCCTGAAGTTAGAGAGAAAAATTGATCTGTAGGTTTCTGTATCCCATTAGCCAAAGTTTGCACCGTAGGTGCAACTCCTTTAAGCATCTGAATCGCATCATGAGGCAACCCTAACAGCTGCTATGGAACCAGCGCCCAAAATAACAATGATAGCACCCCTGGCCTGTAGAGATTAGTGAACTCCCTATTTGCCCACATCATCTGCAGGCTTATGGGCCTACCTGGTCGCATGGGTAACAAGCACTCCCTGCGGTTCTCATGTCTCAGCAGCATCTGTGAAACCCAAAAACTTAAGGTGAAAGGCAAGTGAAACAGGCACAAGCTACATATCTTTAGGGATTTTTCTGGGTGTTTTCCTCTCATGACTGAGATGGCCTAAGAACAACCACTGTAGCAATACTCTTGGGCTTTACAGACTGAACAACAACCTAACTTTATATATGTTTAAAGTTATTGCTAGGGGTATTGTAGCCTGAAAGCAAGCAAGTTCACAAATCCAGAAAGGTACATAAACTGAGTTCAGGGCAATGTAACAGAGCAGGATGCAGGTATAGTATGGAATGGAAATGTAAACACAATACAACTAGAAACAAATTTGAATGCAAGGGAGAAAGAATGTGGCAAGCAGGATATGTTTACTGATAGCCTCACTTATGATAAAAGGCAAGGAATGTCTCTTACAGCTGTCCAACTGAGTAATGATGTAAGCATATTTCACAGCATAAATTTAAACGCTAAGAAAGATCATATCATATTCTAAATTTGAATCCCATGGGAGAGAGATGAGGAGAGGAAATAATTATTTATAGTATGTCAATAAATAAAAATGAATGAAACTTACTTGCTTAAAATGAATGTAAAGATATGACTAAGATCAAAAGAATATTAAGTAGCATGAACAGGAAAAAAAATTCAGATTTTCTGATTCTTGTCAAGATTGAAATATTGTCCAGCATAGTGCTATTCCAAAATGCATGAAAAGCAGATGGTAGTGCTTGGAAAACTTTAAGCTTAAATAACAGGATGCAAAAACATGTGCACACACAAACACATATGTGTGTGTGTGAACTCACATACATATGTGCAAACACACACATACACCATAAAATGAGTCAATACTCATTACAAGATATCATGCACATAATTTTTGTTATTTTTAATATGCTCTACATTCAGAGAAAGTAAAAAGCCTGTCTCCCATTTTTGCTTTGTTTTGTTTTCATTTTGGCTTTTGACATTTTAAAATAAACTTTTCTTCAAATGCTTACCAGAGTTATGGCAAATGATTGCCTTACACATGTAAAAAATTTAAGGAGAACTCTTTTGTCACAGATGGGGTCATGTATTGGGTAAATAGCATCCTATATAGACCAGAGTATATCGCATTACTTAAGACATCAGAATTTACAAAATTGCTGTTGGTCTTATGCCTAATATCCTTCTTATTCAGACAAGTGAACTGGATCAAAAAATAGTTTTGTTTTTTTTTTTTTCTGAATTGCAAAATGCATTTTGAAGCATAACTCTGGAATGTGAAACAAACCTGCTAAAAACATGCAATTTGATTTTTCACTCTTATTTCTAAGCTTTTGACAATTTATTATTTTTACTTTGTGTTATAGTCAAAATTAGAAATCTTACAGTCACTATTTCTCTTCTTTTTTTCTTTTTCTTTTTTTTTTTTTTACTGTAAAGCATGTCTGGTCACTATTCTTTAGCTTGAACTATTTTTTGAATTTTTTAGGCTGAAATACTGAAATCCTGAACAAGGAAGCAGTGAACACAACAAAGGTAATAATCTACATATATACTGAAGAGTTAAACGCCTGAAAAATCAAGTGACAAGTCTCCTTTATTTTTCACTATTTACTCGGTCCCAGCAAAGATGAGCCTGACAGATATTCTGCATCTGAGAAGTGTCGGCGGGTTGTCAAGCCAAATCCCGGCTTGAAGTTTTGTGGCAATTTGCAATACAGGCTTGTTCCAAGGGTCACAGAGGCTGAGCTTAGCTTTTCATTTGATGCCAGGCTATATCAATAAATTTTAGAAGAGTGCACTGCACCCGGAAACCTTTGTAAGCTGTGGTGCAACAGAAACACTTGCTTAAATCGGAAGAATGGCGGCATCAACAGAAACCATTTTAAGTGTGGCATAGCTAGACCTCAAGGGTGAGAAACAACTAGTCTATTAGGGCTGGGATTTTTTAACCCTAAAAAAGCAGAATTCCAGTGCCTATTTATCTTCTGGCCATAGATTGATTGTCAGAACCAGATAAACAAGGTTTGGTGGGCTGATGGGTCCACGGAAAAATGAACAAAGTGTGATGAAGCAGTGAGTAACCTACTGGTCTGTAGTTCAGATAATGCGGTTTCAGTGACAGTCTGAAATTAGTGTGCCTTTCCAAGGGTCTGGGCAGTGAATCCAAAATCGGCTGTTCCTGCAACTTGGCTGATATCTGAAATAATTTAGGGCAGGGAAGGGGCAGAGAGTGTTTCAAAAAGACACTGCCTAAAAGAGTTAAGAGAAAAGTAGCTCCTATCCATTGTCATAGAGCAGCCAGCTTCCAAAGATCACAGATGTCGACAGGCTTTGCAGTAGAGTTTGTTGATGCTGAATGTCTTGTTAGGGGATGTTGTACAGAGACATACGGCTTTCAAACGGCTATGCTTATGTAATCTCTCAGACATGCAGCACGATTTGTTCATTTGCTTTTTAAATCTGACAGCAGAAGACAGTGAGGCAGAAATCATTCATTAATGCCTCCAGAACCAGAAGTTCAAGCCTTGCGTTGATTCTTTGTGGCAATTTAGCTTACTCTTATTTTTATACTTTTCATGGGTTAGTTGATTGTGCAAGCTGGAGCATGTTTATGAATGAAAGATAAGCAGTTGCAGACACAGAGTACAGGCATTCTGGTTGAAGAGCATGGAGCAGGCCAGATTGCCTTTATAGGGTAATCATTTTCTCCCTTTGAGATTCAAGGTTATTTACAATTCCAGTTGTTGAATACTGTCACAACCTCTGGTTATATGAATTGCTTTAGCCCTGTACCATGTGTGTACTGATACTTGATGATGTAATTGTTTCTGTGCTGGCTGTATACCTTAAACACATGTACTTAGTACCAAATGTAAATAATGTTTGCAGTTTGAAGAAAAGAATTAGAAACCAACATTAGAACTCCATGAAATTAACATGAATTAGAGTTGACCCTGCAAAGTTGTAATGGGCTTACATGTGATGAATGAAGTACTATCTCATCATATAATATCTGCCACAAGGATACAGTGCAGACGTCTATATTTGAACTTCTGCTCTATAATCTTGTGGCAGACATTATATGATGAGATGGTACTTCAATAGATCACTCTTTTAACACTCTCTTCGCATATTTCCAGGTAGCTTTAGGCAACCCTAACCTCTTTAACATCAGAGTATTCACGTATAACAAGGATACATGGAAATCACACCTAATTCAAGGAGATTTTTTTGAAGATTAAATACGACAGTGTTTACCATAGTGCCTAATATCACAAGTGCCTTGTGATAAACGAAATGTTAGTTATAATGATTATAACTATCATATTATCAGTTTAAATAAGACTTTTTCTTGGGAAACTACTTTCCAATGTGTAACTCTGTTATGGGACTGGCTATCCTATCAAATTTGTCACAATGGGAAAGTTGATTACATGAGGAATGTAGAGTGGAATTGGGATAGAAAAACAGATTTAATCACAAGGCAGGTGAATA
This sequence comes from Theropithecus gelada, assembly GCF_003255815.1. Taxonomy (NCBI): domain Eukaryota; kingdom Metazoa; phylum Chordata; class Mammalia; order Primates; family Cercopithecidae; genus Theropithecus; species Theropithecus gelada. The sequence continues at coordinate 129,600,565 of NC_037669.1, forward strand.
GAGTGTGCTCTTAGCACAGTAGAAACAAGAGGGCCTCCTTTACACGCACAGTATAGAAGGATTTATGAAGAAAGCATTGAAAAATGAAAGTGATGAATGAGGAAGACAAAACAAATTCATCCTCTATATTGTTCATTGGTTGTGCATAGTTTAGTCCTCCCACCATAGTTCAAGGCACAAAATAAATAAATCCAATGCAGATGAGACAACCACCTCACGGTCATAACCTAGAGCCTCTTGTCCTGTCATCTGTTCATTAACACATTCTGTGATAACAGGATTTCTCAAAAATAAATCGCTCAGTTGTTGCTGCTTTTACAGAAAATGCAAGGGCCTTTTCTATATCACTACCAAATCCTCTGACTGAATCTGAGATTTCTCTCTCTCAGCCCGTAGCCCTATGAGCCACAGTTTCTCTTTTGTTTAAAGTAAAAAAAAAATTTATATACCCTACTGCTATTGAGAGACCCAGATGAGAGCAGATCGATGATGACACTTTGTGAACTGTAAAACACTGCTGGAGTTTCAATTCTAGGGAATCCGATGGTCATCAACCTACTCACCTCTCCTACAGTACAAAGTTTTAGTGCTGTGGTAAAATCACCATGGACCTTAGCAACTGAGAGATCTGAATTCAGATTTGGACTCTTAACACTTATTAGTTTATAGGGTCTTGAACAAATTACTTAAGTTCTCTTTAAATGATGATTCTGTAACACTTAGAATGATGGTAGTTTGAGAGAGAGAGAAAGAGAGGGAGAGAGAGAGAGAAAGAAAGAGTATCTAGAGTTTAATTCATTCTATTAGCGGTTTTTCTCCTAACCAAAAAAAAAATAATACTAACTATAGGAGAGAAACTGAATAACTGAGTGTGTATGTGTGTGTGTGTGTGTGTGTGTGTGTGTGTGTGTTTGTGCCTGCATGCATGAGTAATACATATAGTATATGTTTTGGTGGCAGGGAAGATGGGAATCTAAATAATTACTCAGTGATCAAAAGAGTTCATATGGGTGTTTTTGAGCTTTTCTCAGCAGGTAGCATACATTTACAAAATTGTTGATTTAATTTAAAGGATTTCATTGAAAACAGAAAGAATAAAAAGAGAAAATGTAATTTTGGTTATTTTGAAATGGCAGTCTAACAATTGCCACAACAAGAATTATTCTCTGATTAAAAAGCTAAGAGGTTTCTCTAGCAAAGATAAAGAGAAGCTCTGCTCTTTACTGAAAACAGACTAGAGGGCTGCTCCCCAATGAGGAGGCTGAGGAAAGCCTTCCAGTGATGATAACAACGCCTGAAAAGAACAAACTGTAGGGCAGGCTGGTCAGGGTGACTATGGCCAAGAGCTCTCAGGATTCTCCTCCTCCCCCACGCCCCACATTCTATAAGTCTGAAATAAGTTTTGACCTTATAGCTATCTACCTAAGGATTTCCAGTCACTTCGAAGTTCCAAGAACATCTTTGGCCTCTCTTAAAATGATCAATATAACAGAAACAAAAAATATTGTTCAATGCAAAGCATAACACTAGCGAGATAATGAAGGCCATGAATCTTATGATATGTAATATCTTCTCCAAATATGTTGGAGAAAAAGGAATAGTACAACTTCAAAAGTAGCAGTAAAAATGTTTTATGTCACTCGTAAGAGGAAATCAAATGTTAATATAATTCAGCTCTCAGCAAATGCATACATGTTTTAGAGCTAACAATATGAGTTGGCATGATATTTAAGAATGTGAACAATACATATTTTGGATAGAAATGAGACAATGAGAAAATAAATTAACAAGCACTGAGGATGGACTGACTTTATCTCTTTAATTATAAAGGAATAGCGAATTATAAAATAAATTAACTTAGGATAAAATGCTAGAGTTTGAGGCAAAGGCTAACTAAAGAAAGAACCAAATAGGAAACAAGGAGTCCAGCTCTCAATATTATACTTAGCTGTGTACTGAATAGGCTTACAGTTGACACTTAAACAATGCAGAGGTTAGGGGCACAGTGCCTCCTCCCACATCCCTGAAGTCAAAAAGCTGCATATAACTTTTTACTCCCCCAAAAATTGTTATTTGGGGGAGTAAAAACTAGTTACAGACTACTGTTTTCAGAAAGCTTTACTGATAACATAACCAGGTAATAAACACGTATTTCTGTTATGTGTATTATATGCTGTATTCTTAAAGTCAGCTAGAGAAAATAAAATGTTATCAAGAACATCATAAGGAAGAGAAAATTCATTTACATTGCTGTACTGTATTTATCAATACAGTAAGTTTATATAATTTGTTTTCAAGATGAATCACCAGTTTGAAATAGCAGGTAATGGCATCCGCAGACTTCAATCTACGGTATCTATCAAGCCATCCAACTTTCATTATATGGCCTTGGCTTTTCTCTGCTTCTTGGGAGCATTTCCAGCACCACTAGTGGCACTTTGTATGAGTTCCATTGGTGTTATTCAAGAGTTCTGGGATTGCACTAAACACAATGAAAAATACGTGTTTTGTGCAAGAGATTACTTTTTACTACATTTGTTGGCGATGACTGCTCATGTGATGCTTATTGTCACATGGTGTTTTAACTGGATACTCAAAACACTTGAATCACTGCAATAGCAACAGGAGGTGGCTACAAAATTATTATAGCAGTACAGTATATATGACAGTTAATTTCATGCAGTTATAATAGTGCATTTTAACATTTGTTCTTACTGCTTTTGACTTCAAATGATGCCTTGTAGAGTCTAAGTGTATGTAAATTTTGATAATGGTAACTTTCTATAATAAAGTTTGTACATTTTACAGAAGTAAATGATAAAATAAACTAGTATTTACATATATTGTATATATTCATGACATACCTTTTTTTTTTCAATTTCTAGGTTACATAGTTCATCTGTTTTTTTTTTTAAGTTGTCCCAAATCTCTGAAAAAATTTCCAATATATTTACTGAAAGACATTCTCATATAAATGGACCTGCACAATTCAAACCCATGTTTTTCAAAGGTAAACTGTATATTGTCTGTGAATTGTATCATTACATTTACTAGATGAATTTCTAAGCTATACCATCCAAGCAGCTTTTTAGCATTATTCCTGGGAGACAGTTCCCTAGGCCACAACACAAACAGCACATCCAACAAATTCAACAAGCTATTTTTTTAAAAACATGAAAAGCACGAATAATTATTAAGTATTGCCCTTACTAATAAACAGTTAAATATATTTTGTTAGAAAATAATGAAGTCTCTTCTTCATTGTTTTACAAATATATTAATAGTCTGCAGTAGCTGTTTCTATCTTTAAGTCCCCTCTGATGTAAAGAACAGGAAGGGATTACCATTATAATGTAAAATTAAGCAGAAAGGTAGAAATAAAAGGAGGACTAAGGGTGTGATGGGACCAAATCCCGGCCTAATTTGGTAATATTTCTTAAAAATAGAGAGAGGTCAACATTGTAGGCAGGTATTTCTCACTGTAAACAAGTACCTCAGGCTTAAAAGTAAAAATGTATTGCTGTATCTCATGATTTCCCTAAACTCAGTAGCACTGGGCAAACTAATAGCACTAGTGAGACAACTGGAACAGAAAAAGTGTCGCTGGTTGTATTTTTAACTCATTATTCTCCAAACATTTCATTATAACTTGGCCAGCTTTTAAGTTCAAAGGGAGAACATTCTGAACAAAATGAATATACAATGAGAGAACCACCATATGCCTAGAAAATTCATCTAAGCTGTAATTATAAGTGAAATTAATAAATCAGTGATTTTGACATTTTGTTGTCCAGTGGGAAGAGAAAATTAACACAATAAACAGATAAAGAGAAAAAAATTTCATATGACAAAAACATATGGAAGGAAACTGAAATGGGAAAACTTTGGAATAACAACTTTGATTTTACGTTTTCTTAAACTTGTCCTGTGCTTTGTTTGAATTCATCTATCACTTAGCAAATGCTTAAGAAACCCAAATTTCAGTAATTAATAATTGAGTAAGAATCCAAAAATATTACAGTTGTGATACCCCAATGCATATTAAGAAGAAAAAGAAATGATTCAAATGTTTAACTTCATATATTTATTTGAGTTAACTAACAGATTATATATCCATTACTTTAAGTAGAAAGGATAATTATATAATTAATGAATCAAATCAAATTTGTGGTTGTATTCTGACATAAAATCATTTGATAATTTCAGTAAATTTCTATCAATAGAAAACATTTTTGTCAGAATAATATATTAATATTACTGTTAATTTTAAAAACAAGTTTCAATATCCCATTGGTATATTTTTATATTTCATTGGTAATTGTGGATTTATTTAAAACAGAACATCTCACTTAAAGTAAATAATTTGTCTTGATAAAGCAACTTGAGTTGGGTTGCTAATTAGTAGCATCTTTGTTTTGTCCTGAAAAAAATTAGAAGTAGAGAAACTTGGATATTGAGTTCTGCCATCAACTATCTGAGTGATAAGAGCAAGTTGCTAGAGTTTGTAATTTCTTCATAAAATAAGAATTATCGAGGCAGAGCAGATCCAAAGGAATCTGAATATGGAATTTATTTCTCTTAAAAAGGAACAAACTTTTATCATGTCCAAATAAGATATTGATTCCAATTGATGACATTAGTTCCATATTACTGCTATAGGAACACTACTTATTACCAATTTTAATTAAATGAGAGCACTGAAGCGCATGTTATACTATACATTAGGAGTTTGTTAATCAGTATTTTCATATTTATGATTTGTCAGACTACTTACTTTTTGATAAAATGTATTTGAAATGTAGTCCTTCCATGGATATTTGTTCTTTATGTCATGTGTACTAGGCATAATGCTAAGCTCCAGAGATAAGCGGAATGACAGACATTAAAAATTTCAAAATTTGCTTAAATTCTTAAATGAATTGAAGAGTTGGTATTAAGAAAGAAAATAGATTATGATGAAGTACAAGTTTCTTTGCTTGTGTCATATATAGTAAATTATCTCAGTGTGCAGCTTTGTTGTTTGCCTATTGGAGAGGAATGAACAACTGGGAAATAAATCATCTTTTTGGCATTGCCCTTTTATCTTTATCCTGTTTCAAGTACCTCATTCCAGGCGACACTTACAAAACAACAAATTCCACTTGGCATTTTGCTATAAAATATCAGATTTGCTTTCAGTTCTCAGTATAGAATATGAGTTTCTAATCTCAGGAGATATAATTAATTATCACTGTGTTTGCAGTAATTTCAGATTGCCATATCAAAAAGAGCATATGACATTCAACTCATCTCATTTATTATTGTTTAGATTTCTAGCATCGCTATGGCTAATGATCTCTCAGTATCTTGTTAGTAACACCCTTTTAAAAGTAACTGTAATTCAACTAGAGAGGAAATGAATCTGTTTGGGGACTCAAGCTAAAATCTAGTAAATCAACTTTTAGATGAATCACATTTTTTACTTCATCATTCACTTTAAATCAGTTGAAATATTAAGATTAAGATAAATTTGTTCTGATAGTGTAAGTACTGTCATGTATAATCTCAAAGGCTAAATTCTAAAATACTATTGGCTACAAAGCATTTTACAGTGAATAAATGGCTTTAATAAAAAGTAATATAAATCATGTCAGATACTGCACTAAGTCATTTGCATGTTTTTTATTGATTCAATACATTTTATTGATTGAAGAAACTTTGAGGGCCTAGTATATGTTATGTCTGCATAAGACAGTAAGTAAGAATAATGATGAGAACAAAGACAGAAGATTTCTGTGATACTCACAGCTTGTGGGGAAATATTAACATCATAAATATATATAAAATTATAACTGCTGTAAAAAAATCAATGTATGCTACTCTGAGAAAGCATAACCTCATATTAACATTCCGATTATATAAACGAGAAGTGGTATTACATTTTCCAGATGAAAAGGCAAATTTATTTAACCTCTGTAATGTAAATTACCAAAAATTAGTAAATTCAAGATTCAAAGAGAAGGTATATTTAATGCCAAAACTAGAGCTTGTGTGAAGTAAATCATAGTGGCTTTTAGATTTTCCATGGCTGTGAAAAACAATATTATGTATGTTCATTCAGTTCAGACACAGGCTGAGATGCACATGCATGACATTTGACTAAACATAGTTGAAGACAAAGGTTTGAATCGCAAAGAGTACTTTTTTTTTTTTTTTTTGAGACTGAGTTTTGCTCTTGTTGCCCAGGCTGGAGTGCAATGGCGCGATCTCGGCTCACTGCAACCTCCACCTTCCCAGTTCAAGTGATTCTCCTGCCTCAGACTCCTGAGTAGCTAGGATTACAGGCATGTGCCACCATGCCCAGCTAATTTTTGTATTCTTAGTAGAGACAGAGTTTCACCATGTTGGTCAGGCTGGTCTTGAACTCCTGACCTCAGGTGATCCACCCACCTTGGCTTCCCAAAGTGTTGGGATTACAGGCGTGAGCCACTGCTCCCAGCCAAGAGTACATTTTTTTAAAAATAATCAAATAAATATATATTTGCAGTTCTTAGATGGGACTATAATTAGTTATACAATTAAGTTACTCAAACTTTTTTAAATAAATCAAGTGAAAGTGTCAGAATATTCCAAAATTCTACCAATAGTAAATACTAATTTCTTTGTATTATTTTTGCAAAGGTACACATCTATAATTGTGAGAGACTATTTATGTTCAGTCTTTTAGTGTAATGCCATCAAAATGACATGCAAGACTATTAAAAAATAAATTTTTCTATTTTCTGCAACTATATCACAAAAATAAAATTGGATTTTTTTCCCCCAACCAATTTGTAAAGATTGCATGACAAGGTATATGTAAGGTTATGTGGTACACATGAAATTCACTGTTGGAGAGAGGTGTGATTTCAGAACAATTTATATCAAAAGTCTCAAAAGGTAGATGCTGTGAATTGCTAGGGTTAATTTGAAAATTGAAGCTTCTTCTTATACATGCAACTCAAAGTAGCATATTTCAGGAAAAGTAGCAGCAGGAACTTAATTATTTAACCAAGGTAAATAATTATCATGAGCAACACTAACTAAGCTTACTTCCTTGCAGGTATGAGGATACTGACAAAGATACAGTACCACAGTATGAAGGTATCCATGTTGTCTTCTTTATACTAAACGATCACAAATTCCATGTCTTATCTATAAAGTGGAAATAATATTTTCTCCTAAAGTGAGGTTACAAAGCAATATTAAGGGAAATAAATATTACATTTTACAATGAATTTTACTGTACCTGTTCTTTGAAGTCAGGCTGAAAAGAACTCCATCTATTGAGATCTTCATACATAATAAAAACTGAATATCTTCATTAAGTCTGAATAACCATATAATTCAGATACAGTTTTCATGGTTCAGAAGGGGTTTTTTTAGCTTCATTTTTTAAATTAATTGATTCTTTCATTTGGCAAGGAAAAACTGTGCATGTTTGTTATATGCATCATGACGTTTTCAGATATAGACATATTGTGGAATAGCTAAACCAAAATTATTAGCATTTATATTAACTCACATATCTTTTGGGGGGTAAGAACACTTAAATTTACTCTTAATAATTTTCAAAAATACAATACTTTGTTAATTACCATGACTGTGTTGTACAATAGATCTCTTTAACTTATTTTTCCTATCTAAATGAAAAAATTTATTTGACCGACATCTACCCAATGTGCCCTGCAGCCACTTTCCACCATTCCCTAGCCCTTACATGCTACTTTCTGCTTCAACGAATCCAACATTTTTAGATTCCACGTATAAGTGAGATGATACAGTATTGGTGTTTCTGTGACTAGCCCATTTCATTCAGCATTATATCCTCCAGGCTAACCTATGTTGTCACAAATGACAGGATCTTTTCTTCCTTTTTAAGGCTGTACAGTGACCACCATGTGGAAATAAATTTGTTGAAAATCAATTGACCATAAATGCATGAACTTCCGTATGGATGTTCTTTTCTGTTTTATTAGTCTATATTTCTGTCTTTATAGCAGTGCCATACTGTTTTGATTACTGTAGCCTCAGAGTATAATTTGAAGTCAGGTATTGAGATACTTTCAGCTTTGATCTTTTTGCTCAAGATTACTTTGAATATTTGGGGTCTTTAGTGGTTCCATATGAATTCTAGGAATTTTTTTATTCCTGTGAAAAATATCATTGGAATTTTGATAGGGATGGCCTGAAATCTATAGATTGCCTTGGTTAGTATAAACTTTTTAACAATATTAATTCTTCTAATCAAGAATCATGGGATATCTTTTGATTTATTTGTATCCTTCAATATCTTTCACCAATGTTTCATAGTATTCACTGTATAGGTTTTTCTCTTCCTTGGTTAAATTTATTTCTATATGGTTTTTAAAATGTTAGCATGTATGGAATTGTTTTCTTAATTTCTTTTCAGATAGTTTGTTATTAATGTAAACAAAGCTACTTTATTATTTCTGTTTTTGCTTGTTGATTTGTTTAAGTTGCTTATAGATTCTGGATGTTAGAACTTTGTCAAATACGTGTTTTGCAAATCTTTTCTAGTTTGTCTGTTTACTCTCTTGATAGTTTCTGTTGCTGTGCAGAAGCTCTTCAGTTTAATTAGGCCCTGTTTGTCAACTTTTTTTTTTTTTCTTTGCAACTGCTTTTGAGAATGTAGCCATAAATTCTCTGCCAAGGCTGATGTCAAAAAGGATATTTCCTAGATTTTCTTCTGGGATTTGTATAGTTTGAAATGTTACATTTAAGTATTTAATACATTTTAAGTTAATGTTTATATATGGTGATAGGTAGGGGTTCAGTTTTATTATTCTGCTTATGGCTAGCCAATTTATATCCCATATCCAAGCATCATTTATTAAATAGACTGTCCTTTCGCCATTGCTTGTTTTTGTTGACTTAAAAAAAATCAGATGGCTGTAGGTGTATGGCTTTATTTCTAGGTTCTCTATTTTGCTCCATTGGTCTATGTGTCTGTTTTTATTCCAGTACTATGCTGTTTTGATTGCTGTTGTCTTGTAACATGCACACAAACTAGAAAATGTAGAGGAAATGGATAAATTCCCATTAACACGCAATCTCTCAAGTTTGAACCTGGAAGAAATTGAAACCATGAATAGACTACTAATGAATCCCAAAATTACATTAGTAATGAAAAACCTACCAAACAAAATGTCCCCGGGCCAAATGGAGTCACGGCTAAAGAGCACATATCAATGTTAGTGAAATTATTCCAAAATAATTGAGGAGGAGAGACTCCTCCCTAACTTATCCTGCAAAGCCAGAATCAATCTCATAAAAGCTGGAAATTCTAGGCCAATATCCCTGTTGAACATAGACACAAAAATCCTCAGCAAAATACTGGCAAACTGAATAAAGCAGCACATCAAAAAGTTAATTCACCATGATCAGGTAGGCTTATTCCTGAGATGCAAGTCTGGTCCAATAGATGCAAATCAATAAATGTGATTCACCAGATAAACAGAATTAAAAACAAAAATTATATGATCATCTCAATATATATAGAAAAATATTTTGATAAGCTCCAGCATCCCTTCATGATACAAAGCCTCAACAAACTAGGCATCAAAAAACATACCTCAAAATAATAAGAATCGTCTATGACAAAACAACAGTCAACTCATACTGAAAAGGTTAAAGGCAAAAGCATTCCTATTGAGAACTGGCACTAGAAAAGAATGTCCTCTCCACCAACCCTAGTCAATGTAATTCTAGAGGTGCTAGCCAGAGCAATCAGGAAAGAGAAAAAAAAAAATAAAAGACATCCAAATAGGGAAATAAGTCAAACTGACTCTCTTCGCTGAAGGTATGATTCTGTACTTAGAAAATCCTAAAGACCCTGCCAAAAGACTCCCAGTACTGATAAATAAATTCAGTGAACTTCTAGGATATAAAATCAATATATACAAATCAGTAGCATTTCTGATACCAATAATATTAAATATTTAAATGTTAAATAATGAACACCAATAATGTTAAAGCTGAGGGGCAAATAAAAAATGCAATCCCAAAGACACACCCCCCCCAAAAAAAATACCTATGGATACATCTAACTGAAGAGGTCAAAGACATCTACAAAGGGAAGTATAAAACACTACTAAAAGAAATCATAGATGACACAAACAAATGGAAAAACATTACATGCTCATGGATTGGAAGAATCATTATTCTTAAAATGGCCATACTGAACAAAGCAATCTACAGATTCAACGCTATTCCTATCAAAGTACACATGTTATGTTTTACATAATTAGAAAAGCTATTATTTATTTCATATGGAACCAAAAACAAGCCTGGAAAGCCAAAGCAATGCTAAGCAAAAACAAAACAAAAACAAAGACAGCTGCATCATATTACCACTTTATATCTTTTGATTGAAGAATTTAATCAATTTGTATTCAAGGTAATTATGGATAGACAAGTACACATTCCTGTCATTTCCTTAATGATTTCCTGCTTGTTTTGTAGATCTTTTGTCCTGTTCCATTTTCCTTGCTGGCCCAGTGCTGGGGATGGTCTGGAGCTCAGGGCCTCTAGGGTTAGCTAGGCTCTGTGGTAGGCTTAGAGAAGTCTGTGAGAGCAGGCCTGGAAGAAGTCGGACCAGATCCCCAGGCAGCTGGGACTGACTCAATGCTGTGGCCAGTCCAGAGCCAATGCATTCCAGGACCTGGGACCACTAAAGTCAGCATACTGCTGTGGCAGCCCCAGGGACCTAGTTCCTGGGACCTGGAGCTGAATAGCCCTGGGACCTGGAGCTACGGGTTCCAGCATGAGGCTGGGTCAGTCCTGGAAGCTCAGTCTGTGGGTGCCAGCCTGAAGTCTGGGGTTTTGGGAGTCTTTTCAGTGCTGAATTTTAGTGGGATGGGCCTGTATGTTGGGGTACAAGGCAAAGTCTGATGCTCACCTCTCTCTCCTTTTTTCTTTATTTTTTTTTGAGACGGAGTCTCGCTCTGTCGCCCAGGCTGGAGTGCAGTGGCCGGATCTCAGCTCACTGCAAGCTCCGCCTCCCGGGTTCACGCCATTCTCCTGCCTCAGCCTCCCGAGTAGCTGGGACTACAGGCGCCCGCCACCTCGCCTGGCTAGTTTTTTGTATTTTTTAGTAGAGACGGGGTTTCACCGTGTTAGCCAGGATGGTCTGGATCTCCTGACCTCGTGATCCACCCGTTTCGGCCTCCCAAAGTGCTGACATTACAGGCTTGAGTCACCGCGCCCGGCCCTCTCTCCTTTTTTCTAAGTAAAAGGTAGATCTCTCTATGGTGTACTGCCCCGGGTTAGATGAGGGGTGACATGGGTAATGTAAAATGGTTCTTCCTACCCTATTCAGTGTGTTTCAATTTCTTAAAATGTTTCTGGCACCCTGAATTTTGGTAACCTTTCACTGGATTTCCTTACATTTCATCAAGGTATTTTTGTACATGAATAATTGTTCAAGTTGATGTTTCTGTGCACAAACATGAGGGAATCCTATTCTACTACCTTGCTTGGATACCCTCCAAAGTAAAATAGTTACTTTAGTTAAATAATGTAGATATTGCTCCACTAACTAAGGCATCAGATAAAACGGAGAGTTTGTGGAAAGTGTGAATATTTATTCCTCTTTATATGTGCTTTGACAAATGTCGAAGAAAATGTTCAGCTGATATTAAAAACATTATTTCTGATGGTGTGATTTTGGATATATTGCATTTTTGTTGCATTTTACAACCTTAATATTTATAAAAAGAATATATTTCAAAATAAAATAAAGCCTTTCCTTAAAGAGGAAAGAATAAAAGTAGTAAGGAACATGGATAGAAATAGATTCATTGGGAAAGCATAAAATATATTGGAGGAAAATGCACACAAAAATAAGGAGTACTTGTTTCATAAACTAAAGAAAAGCTTCCATGCCAAGCTGAAATGTTTGAACAAAGATGAATTGTCAGTTAAAAAAAGAAATAATTGGAACATTTTATATAGAGTAATAGAGTAAGGTATGTTCTTCAAGAGAATTCATATGCCAGGCATGGCCGGAGGGAAGAATTCACGTAAAAACATAAGAGAGAGGTGTTTGGAATAGCAAGAAAAATTACAGTTTGCCTTTTTCAGTTGATATGAAATAGGTAATGAGGCCTGAACTGAAAAAAATAAAAAAAGATTTTGGTTTTTGATTTGTTTTTATTTTCTATTTTTCTCTCTAGCAACTTCCTGACCTAAATGCCATATGGAGAATATCAAACGTATGGAAAATAAAAGTTATGATTTGTTCCCTTTCCCTAGCTCTAGATTAAGTGATTAAAAATGCATTGCAAATGTTTTAACAAATTATGCCACCCAGGACAATGAAATAAAAGTAATATATCACTTAAGAAGTTGTATTTTTAGGTATTTTGGCCAGAAAAGAGCCAGTGCTGGTGTCTCAAGACACAGGTGGTTTAACTCATGGCTGGAAAACTAAATAAACATCATTTTTATTGCACACATTCCATTTGGTGTTTGAAGTATACTTCAGCATAGATGTAAAGTACTTAAATATTTTAAAGAAAACCATTTAATTCTTTTACCTAACAACAATGCAATGTCTGGAACATTCTCAAATGTCAAACATGTTACATAGCTGTCTCATCCTTAAGAACCTTAAGCCTGCTCTATCCTAAGGTTTTAGGATTGTGTTCTACAGCAGTATTGTCTGGTCAGAGGAACTTATAACCTAAAAAAATTTTTGCAAAACTATAAATAATTTTGCAAATTATTTATAATTTGATATAATATATATATCTGATATATAATATATAATATATAATATATAATATATATTATATTATATATAAATGATATAATAATATATATATATATCTCATATATATACACACACACCTGATATATATATATATATATCAGGCATAGTAAGGATTTATTGTCATAGGAGTGGTGGGAGAGACTGTTGTAAAATAATTGGTAGAAGTATAGAATGCTACAGAATTTCTGCTTGATCCCCACAGTGGCAATGATGGGGATCATCTCTCTTCCACTGCACTTCAAGGCAAGTGATGGAGGCATCAAGAGAGCCCTCCCCAAGACTGTGGATGCTTGCTAGAGGGGAAGAGTATATCGTGCAACCTGAAAAAAATACCAATGGAGCTCCTGAAACTTCAGGTTGGCCACAGAAGTCACTAGAGCAGAATTCAAGAGTGCTTTGAGAGAAAATTACGTATAAAAGTTGGAAGTGGAACACAGCTAATTGTAACAGCTTTTATCTAGAACATTCTGACAAGAAGCAACCTTGGGAAGCCTGCCAAGAAAGACAGAACAGTAACGGGAGAAAGCTGCACTCTTAGTGTTGGTGGCAAAAAGTACGTTGGTTCTCTCAAGCTAAGTGCATATCACTAAGATAGACAGAATTGGCATATAATAAAAGGACATTGCCCAAAAGGAGCATCTATTGAACAAAGGGGTCTGTAATGCATTCATATCATTATGGTGTTGCCTTGGCATCCATTGTGAGTATAACTTGGACTTTCTCATACCAGAAGTGGGTCACAGTCACCCATGAGACAGTTTTCAACTCATCAGCTCACTCCCCATCAAACCCTGCCAGTTCCTCATTGTGGTATTATACAACTGCCTTATACAACTTCCTCTTCATGACCACCTGTCTGTGGGACAGCTAGATAAAACATACTTCAGCAGTCTCACTGATCCCCTCATGGACTGTGTAGGTATTTTCACAGTAACCACGTTTCAGTCACAGCATGACCTTCTGGAACTTGTGCCTCCTTGCTTCAAACCTACCCATTAAAACTTGCTGCAGGAACCTTGTTTGGATAATGCCCTAGACTCAATAAAAGGATTGGCTCACAGATTGCTATCCCTCTCTTTCCTGGTGCTGACTCACCTCCATTATGGCATGGTGTGTACCTCCAGGGCCTGTAAGCAAAAACATTTTAATTTTCAACTTGTATTTTTCTTAATCATTGAAAAGGTACTCAGCACCTTAAAGTTCCCAAATTAATACAGAATGCCAGCAAAAGAGAATTTATATGGAATTCCATCACAAGGTAACAGCCGTGGGTTGACAAATACGCAGTCACAGAGCATATTACCATAAAAGTGGACAGTGAAATTCAGAGGACTTTGAAAGAACCTACTACTAATACCACTCAGAAAAGCAAAAACTAGAACTCTTTGAAAAAGAGTTTTTACCAGCTAATACTAAATCACACTTATCAGCTAAGTGCAGAGATGTTTGCCCTTATTCTTCTCAACTGTGCAGTAGCCAGAAGCTGAGTGCAAGGAGAAGAGTTAAAAGAAACAAGAAGGTCCAAAACAGACTACAACATCCTCCCTCACTGCTTGCCCTAAAAAAGCAGATCAAGTGTGAGCTGAGAGTTCAAGGAGAAGACTGGAAATAAATGTGAGAACAAGACTTGACTTAAATATTAATTTCAGAAAATGAAGTTATTTTAATGTCTGAAAATGAAGAGAATGTTATGAGATCTACCCAAGATATTAACAAGTGTATGGGGAATTAGTATCTGATAAACTCTGTTTGAAAGAAGTGGCCAGAAAAAAAATAAAGTAATTCCCTGATCATAACTATCCTATTCAGCATGTTTAGTAGCTATTGAATGGAAAATGTGGTGAACTATGAAAGATAACTTATCAGAATAATTCACCCATGATTTTGAAACTTTGTTCTTCTACAGATTGACTTTTAATGTCATCAAAAAAGGAGAAATTTATATTCTTATTTACAACCTAAAAATGTTTTATATAAAAGCTTAAATCTCAAATGTTATAACATCATAGAATTTATAAAGCCTTACTTTTTAAAATAATCATATAGGAACCAGTTTTATCTGCCTTAAAATGTAAAGTCCAAACTTAACCTAATTAGACAACTTTTCAGTTATATAACATAGTTTGGCTAATGGGGCTTTTCTCATAGGAATTTAAGAATAAAATGTGTGTTTCTGTGCGAGTAGAAAAGAACAAGGAAGAATATTCCAGAGGTGGCTTAGTTAGGACTAATATAAACTCACCAAGGCGTAAAAACTAGTCCTTCCTGGGACTAATTAATAGCTCAAATCATTAAATCTCCAGGGGCTTAGAAAACCCCTGGCCAGTCCAGACACCAGTGCCCACGTATCCACAAAGGAAACTAATAGAAATTGTCAAGACTGGAGGGGCTTTATGTCACTGGTTGTAGATATTTACATCTGGTGAAAGAACACCATCAAAGTGATGTACAATATTTATTAAGGCAGGATCCAGATCTAGATGAAGAAAGAAACTGCATAGGAATGGGGAGAGCTCTTAGCAATAAGCTTAGCTTTTTGCAACTGTTTGATAAACAGAAACCAAGGTTCACGGATGGACAAATTGGTCCAGAAAATAAGAGGTAAAATTAGGAATAGGAAAAACAGTCTGCCTTTAAGTATTTCACACATATATATTTTAAACATTGTATTGAAGTGTGATACAAAATGAAAGTGCAAATACTGTCAGTTTGATAACTACACAAATTAAATACACCTACATAATCAGGACCCAGAACAAGAAACAGAACATTATTGGGGTTCTAGACGTCACTTTAATGATGCCTTCCATCTACTACCATCTCTTTCAGGTCCCTTTTACTCCACACCTTAAAAGCATACTTTAGTGTTATCTGAGTTTTTTTATTTTTATAAATTAAATTATACAGTATGCATACTTTTGCATCTGACTTTTCTAATTCAAAAGTATTTTGTAACATTCATGAATATTTTTGTGTGTAGTTGTAGGTCATTAATTTTCATTGCTGAATAATACTCCCTGTGTCAATACACTACAATTTATCTATTCACTCTTTTCTTAATGGTCATATGGGTAATTTCTAGTGTGAAACAATTACGAATGGTGGCACTATAAACATACTAACTCATGTCTTTTGTTAAGCATATATACCTATTTCTATTTCTGTGGGTTTTTTTCTTGATACAGAATTGCTACATCATGAAATATGCAATTCAATCTTAGTAAATGTTGATTAACTGCTTTCCCAAGACACTGTAATAATTAATACACCCACAGCAATGTAGAAAAATTTTGTTTGGCTACACGTCTTCATCACACTTGACATTTTGAATTTTTTCATCTTAGCCATTCTAATGGCTTCACCTTAGAATTTTAATTTGCATTTCTTAATGACTAATGAAGTTGGACACCTTTTTATATCTATATTGGTCATTTGGTTATTTTCTTTATGGTGTCTTCACATTTTCTTCACATTTTACTATTAGATTGTTAGACTTTTTCTTACTTTTTAGGCATTCCTTATATATTCCAGATTATAATCTCTTCAGGCATATTTTTCCTACTCTTTGTGTTATTTTTGCACACTATTAATGGTGGTTTTTTATTGTAGAAGTTGTTAATTTTAGGGCCGGATTTGGTGTCTCACGCCTGTAATCCCAGCACTTTGGGAGGCTGAGGTGGGCAGATCACGAAGTCAGGAGGAGATCGAGACCATCCTGGCTAACACGGTGAAACCCTGTCTCTACTAAAAATACAAAAAATTAGCCAGGCATGGTGGTGGGTGCCTGTAGTCCCTGCTACTTGGGAGGCTGAGGCAGGAGAATGGTGTGAACCCGAGAGACTGAGCTTGCAGTGAGCCAACATTGCGCCACTGCACTCCAGCCAGGGTGACAGAGCGAGACTCCGTCTCAAAAAAAAAAAAAAAAAAAAAAGTATTAATTTTAATGTAATCCAATTTATCTTTTTAGAGATTTATGGTTAGTTATTTTTGTGTCTAGTTTAAGAAATCTTTGCCTGCCCCACAGTCACAAAAAATGTTCTGTAATTTGACCTCTAAAACTTGTACTGCCATACCCCAGGCATGTTTAAATATCACATAAGTAAACCTAGGGCACTAAGGCAAAAGGTTCTGTCTAAACCCTGTTGACTTGTATAGAAGTTTCTAATTTGCCATCAGATCAGGCAGGGATCTAGGTGCAGAGTCAAGACAGGGTTATGCCTACTTAAAGCAGGATTTTCAAACATCGATCTGAGCATGGAAGCTCTGGGCTAAGACTTTTGAAGAAAAGGTGCAAGCTGTTTCCAGTTCAGTTAATGTCTAGTTATGAACTGAGAAATATGAGAGTCGTATGGGTGAAATTTGTAAGAAATGTCAAAATAACTGTAATTATTACAACAGCACTGATTTCTATACCATGACATCAAGCTGTTTCAGACTCACCTGTAGCCTGAGGCACAAGCTATTAATGTACATGGGTATAGTGGTCTCCCTCTCTTGTTATCTTTCCAGACAGTTATTTGAATCTTCCATGTAGTGGAATTCAGGGTGGTATAGACATATTAGAAAATGCTTAATGTATACATCAGTGACTTAGCAACTAAGACAATCAATGGTTACTTGTTACAGATTGATGGCTTGATATACTGAGGAGCATTAAAAGTTTCTGTATTTAAATATATATATGTCAATTGGCCCCAATTATTTTGGTTTCTTTCAAAATTTTCAATGTTTAGCTTTAACCCTTTTGTGGCCATTTATTATCCCAATCTTATTTCCAAGAAATAGGATCATAAAAGATAGTCTGACATCGGGGAGTGCAGATTAGGGCAACTCATTTCAGCTATCACACTTTCATCAGGTGAAATTTAAAACTAATTGATCTTGGAAAACCTTGATGTGCCTTAGAGAAGCCAGATTTACAAAACCCAGATTTCAAAGATTTACATATCTAGGGGTTTTGACAAAAATAAAATTTGAAATATTTCTCATGCTCACCTAAGGTCAATTCATTTTTCCAATGATTAGATGCAAGGAAAGAAAGTGAAAGAAAACTTTCAGCAGTTAGTTCCAATTCACCTCATTCTCATTAGGCTCAAGAAATCTGTATTTTATAAGGCCTAATAAGTAATGTATAGAAGACAATGCATTTTATACATGGCCAAGACGTGTACATCCTCAATCACTATTAATTAGTACCTTTGCAAATCAAATTTATTTAAAATGGCATTTAATGTGTCCATAATATTTGTAATGAAGAACATCTGTATTATTCCATAAAATGCACATTGCTCACAGCTGCTCATGGTACTGCCTACAGTTGTGGGATAGTTTGCTTTGTAATGCCTAAGCTTCCTATTTTATCTGTGATAAGAAAAATCTGAAGCCCAGATGGCCCATATCAATTATGCTGTAAAAGTGTTGGCTCATTGCTCCTTCACAACAGGACATTCATTGATCTCAGCTCTGACATGATCTGATACAACGTTTGTGGAAAAGTCAATTTGTCTCTGTAAGTCTCATTTGCCTTAAACTAAAATGATGATGTCAGTTTTTAACCTGTGTTTTGCAAAGACCAGTGTTTGTGTGGTGCTGCAGAGGAGAAGTGCTAGGGGCAGGCAGGGAGTGAGAATGATTAACACAAGCAAAGTTCCACAAACTTCTGCCTCTCTTTCAGATCTTGTGATTCTAGGAATTATTTATTTCAATAAAATAATAGTTTTTAAACTTCTAAGTATGATTAACGATAACATTATCTCCCTTTTTAATAATCTTTGAACACCTGCTGTGAAGGGAAGGCTATTATTGTACGATGTTCAAAAACTCTGACTTTAATGCTTGCCAGAACTGAGATTTGATCATGGCTCTGCTATTCAACTAGCTTTAAGGGGAAAAACAAAACCTCTCTCTCTTTTAAACACTTCATCTATAAAAAAGGTGGATGACAATGATTAGTGCCTTATAAGGTTGCTTTGAATAGCAAATGAACTAATCTATGTGGAACATTTAGCACAGATCTTAGCACAGAGCAGGAACCCAAGAAATATCATCAATGCTCTTTCACATTTGTCTTACATAATATGCCCTCTCTTGATCAAATGTGGTAATAATATTAAAATGGAATTTATTTTGTCATTGATGATAGCATTTTTATAATAATAAGTCAAAGCTACAGTCAAATGTACAAGGACTCTGTATTAGTTTTCCAGAGCTCATAACAAACTACCACAAATTGTATTTTCAAACAACACAAAAGCATTCTCTTACAGAGGCTAGAAATCTGAAATCAAGGTGTCATCTGAGCCATGCTGCCTTAGGAGGTTCTACAAAACATTTATTCCTTGCCCTTTTCTGCCCTCTGGTAGTTGCCAACAGTCTTTGGCAACCATTGGTTTGTAGCTTTCTGCCTCCATTTTCACATGGCCATTTTGCGTCTTGCTGTCTCTCCTTTCTCTTAAAAAGACACCAGTCGTTGGATTTGGGGTCAATTCATATCCAGTAATGACATCATCTCAATTTGATTACATCTTCAAAGATTAATTTTAAATTTCACCAGCAAACATCTTGACAAAACCCCACAGTGAAGATAACCTGCTGGGAACTGAATCCAAAATGAGCAGCAATGATATGATGGAGAACATAAATGAGAAGATGTAGATTAAAGAGGCAAGGAGAGGAAATAGCTAGGAGATCTCTAAAAAGATTGTTCAAAAACTGCCACTTAAAACAACTGCATGGAAATAATACAAGAGGGAACTCTGTGAAGTTACAAAAACTATACTGTGGCTTACCATCAGACCTCCTGTAAACGTTCGGGTAGCTAATGCCTTGTAAAACTAAGCAACTAAAATAATTGTGTCAAATTCATTATAAAGTTATTTTTAAAGAACAGAAAGAATAAGTAGCAAATCAACAGCCCTGAAGACAGTAATCCTACGTGCATCCTGGCTTACAAAATATCACTCTGAAGAACCAAAGTTGGTTTGGCCCAACTCTGCTTTTTATAGCATGGAATATGAAGGGAAAATAGTAATAATAAATTCTTCAACAGAGATTTTCAATTTGTAAAAAACAGAATCAGGTTGGGAAAAATGAAAGTGTAATATGGAAGAGAGAAATAAAATTAGTGAATGGAAACTAGAACAGAAACAGAATTTTTAAAGGCTGATGAGATACTTCATTAAAAGCTATAAAGTACTTCATTTTAAATGACATAATTCCATTAAATTTTGTCTAGAATTCAGTAGAATTTTTCTTTTTCTTTCCTTTTACTTTAAAAACAATTTGTGAATACACAATTTCTGTTTGGGAAACTAAAACACTTTATAAATTAAATTTAAGACCATAGTTGTCATTTCCCATAACTCATAAATAAATAGCTACAATGATCATCATAAGAAGAGAGGAGGACCTTGAACAGTATGATTCCTTTTTATAAATGTGCCCATTTGCAATTTTTTCTGTGGTTGTTATTGTTTAAGAAGCTGCATTGCTAGTGTTCTATTAGAAATCTTCCTATTTGCTTGTATACTGCGTATATGCAGTGACTGAAAATAAGGAATAATAGAGTCTGCAGGAAATGGATTTCCTGCAAAAGTCATCCTAGCTAAAATTAGAAAATTATCTGTGAACAAAAGCAGGTTGTTCATCTTTTTATAAGGGTATTCCTCTAAAGTAATAGTGATTATTAAATGTCAATTAAAAGGCTTCCATTTTGTTGTTGTCAATGCACAATCTGTAGTTTGATTTGTATTACTCAGTAGTTATTAATACATAAAACTGTTGATGTTACACACTTAGCTACTTCTATAAATATAACATTAAAGTTGAAAGACTGTGCTTAGCTGTCAAGATATTTCAACAAGTCCTTAGTAAAAATATTTTTTAAATTGACTCAATAAAAAATGAATAATTTTAACATGAAAAGTGCACTCTTTTGGCTTTCCATCAACTTATTGCTACCCAGTGCAAAAGATACACCCCATGAAAGCTGCCAGAAAATTGGAATACTTTTCTCCTGACTCCCCCATTTTATTTCATAGACTCACTGCATAAGTAATAACATAAACCATGAAAATCCCATACTGTAACTTAACATACTGCACATTGATTACCAATCCTTATTAACCATTCTCCACATTTTTTCCACAGTTCTTTGTTTGGTAACCATCTTTTTTCTTTTAGCAGGTAATGATGATGATAATTCTAACAGTTGATTCATATTGACTGTATATCCTGTGCCAGGCAATGTTCTAAGCATTTTACACACATTACCATCCAACAACAACTATATGAGTAAAGTGATTTACTTACTTTATTTTAGAAATGACAAACCTGTGACCCAGAAAATTAAGTAACTTGCACAGTCACATAATGAATGAAAACAGAGATCGAATTTAAACTGAGATAGACAGACCTAAATGCCTTCTATCTAACCACTATCCCATGAAATAGACCTTACAGATACTAAAAAGCTATTTTTAATAAGTTTCAAACCTCAGATGGTGAATCTCAAATAATTACATCGGAATCTCATATAAAGACTTTAATTTAAACTTGTATATTATGACCCAGAGATTTCCTTTCTTCTATATGTTTAGGTTATT
Source organism: Theropithecus gelada (assembly GCF_003255815.1). Classification (NCBI taxonomy): domain Eukaryota; kingdom Metazoa; phylum Chordata; class Mammalia; order Primates; family Cercopithecidae; genus Theropithecus; species Theropithecus gelada. The sequence goes on from NC_037669.1 coordinate 129,621,982, forward strand.
TCACTCTTCTTGTTTTTGTTTTGTTTTGTTTGTTTGTTTTAAATTTGTTGTTGGAGATATTCTGATGTACCTTCTCTCAGAAAAATGTTTACATTTTCCACTTTAAACTTTATTTTCCCTTTTTTTAAACTCAAGGTATACAAGAAACATATTCTTCAATAGGATTTGTAGAGGTGAGCCTGTAAGTCTCTGCAACTTTTCACAGAAAAACATCAGATCAAAAAGATGATCTCCTCTTCATTTCCACTGCCTTTGATCACAAATCTGAAATGCTTACACACTTTCCAAAATTATGTGGCAATTCTGGGGAGGGCAGACTGAAATTTAGAGAGAAACAGGGTTGTCCCATTTAGAAAATAAAAATACGGTACTCTTGGTTAAATTTCAATTTCAAATAAACAATTAATAATATTGTGTTGCATTTTATCTGGAAGCCCTAAAAAAGAGGCATAGAAAAAGTGAAATAAAAAAGACAGCTCAACATTCTGGACTACCTTGGAATATTTATTAGTTAGAAGATGTTACTAGAAGTCAACACAGCCACATAAACCACTGCCACAGGCAGGTATCTACAACAAATATAGGCTAAGCTAAAGGCCAGTTTGGCAGCTTCTGGTGATCAGTTTTATAAAGGAAGCTAAACATTATAGGGCCCTAGGTAGAAGACTGGGAGTGTAACAGTAAGGAACTTAAATCCATATGCCAGAATTATTCTCAGAGGGAGAACCATGTGATTGAAAGAATAATGTGAGATGCTGCTTTAGGTCCCATGGCGTTTGTTAAACTGCCGCTTAGGAGAGTAATATGGTTAGTAGCATTACTTTATTGATTTATTTTTTCATTTATTTATTTATTTATTTTTGCGATGGAGTAGGAATGCCTGGAAAAGTGCCAAATTACTTAGTGTATAGAAAAGCTTACGATTATCAAGTGCATATATAACTTTCCACCCTTTTCATACCCAAAACTCAGTAGTCTCACTAAATTAACACTAAAAAATACTGTAAGAATATTTGTTTGAATGAATACCTCAGTATTATCTTGACTGGGCCACCATTTTGAAGTCAACTTGTTATACCTAGTGGTGTTCTGGAAAAGCAGCTGGGGAGGAATATAGGGAGATGATTTTCAACATGTATCAACTTCCAACATGTGACTATTCCCACCATGACCAATTGCAAGCTCCCAAACCAGCTTGCAAAATTCTTAAATATTTAATAAACAATTCTCACAAGACTAAATGGGCAGTTGCAGCACATGTCTTCATTTCACATTCCACCTCAGAGTAAGCATAATTAATACTTGTTTAAATATGTATTATGACAAAATATGTGCTCTAGGAGGACATGGATAGATTTCACTCTTATTTATGTCTCCAAATGTTTCCCAGTCCCTGGCATATAGTAGGCAGTAAACAAAATAAATCTTGGTGAAACTGAGTATTAAAAAATCCTTAAATTGTTTAGAAAAAGATCCAGTGCTTATAGGATTCTTATCATTTCAATTTTAATTCCCCCACCCCCCCCCAAAAAAACAGCAGTAATTTGTCATCCTTATCAGGATGTCAAGTAAACTGACTTTTATGCTTTCATTATTGCCATCCATTCCAAATGTTAACAGAATTTCCTTTTTGAAGGTGAACAAGCTTAATTTAATTATCTCTTTGGTGAACTCTCAGAATCAGCATTTTTCAGTATATAGTCTCTATGACTCAGGTAAACACATTTCAACAGGGGTCAAATCTTGTTATGAAAATGTCAAATTAACACATACTGATGTATTGCATACAAGCCCAGCTTGCAATTGATAAAAGTGGTCTGTCAGTGAAAGACTAATGAGAATGAATTTCATTTCAGGTCTTATACCTAGCTAATGATGTGAAGAAAAAGAGAGCATAAATAGTTAATTTACTAAATTTTTAAATATGATTCTATAAAGTAATATAGTTCCCATTAAAATCAAACATATTGTTTTCATTCTTAATGTTCACAAAAGATTTTCATTTTCTTAAGGAGTAAAGCAAGGAAAAACCAAGAAACTTTAAATCATGCCATAACCATTTTCAAATATTTTTTCATGCAACTTTTGTGATATAGTGGCATGTTTGTGGCCTCTGTATATAATATTGAACTGTACTTCAAATAAAGATGACAACAATCTTCTGCTTAAACTGGAGTTGTTGAGAAAAGTAATCTCAAAAAAAGTAGTTTATGAAGCACAATCACTCAAACTCCAGTAGTCATAGGTGAAGCAGAAACATAAAAGACAATGCTCATCTCAAAGTATTTATCCACTTATAATCCATACATGTAATATGAACATAGTGTTTGTATACAATTTTGTTAAATTAAAGCTTATGGCATAAGTCATCTAGAAAAAGTGGAAATAATTTCTCATTAATTTAATTAGCTATAAATATGCTTGTCAAAATGGGTTCAAAGCAAACAAATTTATGCAAATTTTATCACATTGTAAGAATAAAATAGCCAAAAGCAACATTGTCAAATTAATTACCTGCAATAGATGGGTTTATTATTAACTCAATTGTTTACATTTGACATTTTAAAATATTATACCAGAACTTTAATTTTACTTTTATCAAAGTGTAGATATCTAGGAACTCCAGAGAATGAACAGCCAACCTAGCTTAAATATTAAACTACATAGAGAAGACATGATTCAGAAACCAAAAGAGATACCAATTCTTGAAGATGAATTTAAAATGAAGCTGATGATCTGAATATAGATATGAATCATAAAAAGTAAACATATTGCTGAGCAACCAATGGGTCAATATACAAATAAAAATAAAAAATACTTTGAAACAAATTAAAATGGAAACACAACATACTAACATATTTGAAATATAACAAAACCAGTACCCAGAGGAATATTTATAGCAATAAAGACGTATATAAAAAACAGAAATAGAATGATGTCAGATAAATAACCTAACTGTACACCTCAAGGAAATAGGAAAGCAAAGACAAACAAAACCCCAAATTAGTAAATAGAAATAGTTAATATCAGATCACAACTAAACAATAGAAAGACTAAAAAAATACAAAGGAAAACCAAAATGAGACATTAATTTGTTGAAAAGATAAATGAAATTGACAAATCATCAACTGGACAAGCTAAGAAAAAAGTAAAACCACAGACAAAAAAGAAGACATTACAACTGACAGAATGGAAATATAAAGGATTATTAGATACCATTATAACTATACACCCAATAATTGGAAAACTTAGAACAAATGTATACATTTCTGGACATATACAACCTAGCAAGATTGAAGCATGAAGAAATAGAAAACATAAACAGATAGGTGCTAACTAATTAGATAATTAAAAAGTCTCCCATTAAAAAAATTAGGACTGTTGCTTCACTCCTGAATTCTATGAAATATTTAAAAAATAACTAATACCAATTATTATTGAACTATTCCAAACAATTGAAGAGAAGGAAATACATCCAAATATATTTTATGAGGCCAGCATTACCCTAATAGCAAAAAAAAAAAAAAAAAAAAACCAGAAAAATAGAAAACTACAGGCCAATATCTCTGTTAAAATAGGTGCAAAATTTGTACACAAATCACTACTGTACCTAATTTAACGATATATTGAAAATATCATTTATTATAATCAATTGGTATTTATCCCAGGGATGCAAGGATAGTTCAAAATATGCAAATTCATAAATTTGATAGATCACATCAACAGATTCAGGACAAACACCATATGACTATTGCAAAATATGCTGAAGATATTTGATAAAATTTAATGTCCTTTTATGATAAAAACTCACAACAAGTTGGATATGCCAGAAACAAACCACAAAATGATAATATGACAAATCTATAGCTAGTACCATACTAAACAGAGAAAAACTGAATGCCTTCTCACTAAGATCTGGAACAAGACAAGAATGCTTCCATTCATCGCTTTTTAATATAAATATATATTATTAAAATACACATATATCTTACTGGAAATGGAGGGAGATTTTTTCACTTGATAACATGTATTTTCCTAAAATATCAATATCAAACCTAATATAAGATTTTAGAAGAATTCCCTTTCAAACAAAGGTAAGTTTTCTACCACAAACAATTCTGTTTAACGTTTTTCTTAACCAATGTTGTCTAATCAAAGTACTGATAATATTTAGTGTTGGCAAAGATGTGAGGAAGCAGAAGCTCTCACATCCTGCTGAGGAGATATTTTCTCCAAAGTAATTGAACCCATTAAATCATTTTGGAGAAAACTCTTGCATTGTTCAGCAATGTTCAAGCACTTCTACTTTTCAACCTGTTCCCTCAGAGATATGGTCTAAGGAGAAATGCTTAAGCTTAGTTGGAATACCATTGCAGGCAGTAGTGATATTTTATTTTTAGATTTTTACCTCCAATTCCTTTATTTTTTTATGGCTTTATTTCTTAGTGTATAGACACACACACACACACATACACACACGAGCAGCAGAATTTCTTAGTTTATGAAAATGCATATTATAAACAACTACACATTAATTTCAAAAGACTTTTGTACCAAAATAAACTCATACTAACAAAATATGTATGCATAGGATCTAGTTTGAGGTATTAAGAAAGATAAAACATCAGTTTGAAAAGTGCCCCTATCAGAGCAACATGAATTCTGCTAAAATCAAAGCAAGAATAAACATTAAATTTGTGTTAAAACTTGGTTGGAAGAATAGTGAAATCATTGATGTTTTACAAAATGTTTAAAGAGACAATGCCCAAAAGAAATCAGGGGTTTACAAAGGAGTAACACATTTTAAGAAGGGATGAGAGGATATTGAACATGAAGCCCACAGTGGCAGACCATCCACATGAATTTGCAAGGACAAAAATCATCTTGTTCATGCCCTGAATGAAGCATATCAATGATTAACAGAAGAAATAATAGCCAACACTATTGACATCTCAATTGATTCAGCTTACACAATTCTTACTGAAAAATTGATGTTGAGCAAACTTTTCACTCAATGAGTGCCAAACTGTTGTAGTCAGATCAGCCGCAGACAAGAGTAAAGCTTCCAATTGAAATTTAAACCAGTGGGGTCAAAATCCTAGGCTTTACTAGCATGATCCCAATGATAAAGCACAATCAAAGCAATGGCTATCAAGAGGTGAAACTGTTCTAGTCAAAGCAAAAGTGGACTAATCAAGGGCAAAGATTTTGGCAACTGTTTCTTGGAATTCTCAAGCCATTTTGCTTGTTGGCTTTCTGGAGGTACAAACAATGATAACATCTCATCTCGTTATGAGAGTGTTTTGAGAAAGTTAGCCAAAGTTTTAGCAAAAAAACACCCAGGAAAACGTCACCAGAGTCTCTCTCCACCATAACATTGTTCTTGCTCATTCCTCTCATCAAGCAAGGGTAATTTTGTGAACGTTTCCATGGGAAATCATTAGGCAGTCTCCCTATAGTCCTGATTTGGCTGTTTTTGACTTCTTGTTTTCTAATATTAAAAAAAAATTTAAGGACAACCATTTCTCTTCAGTGCATAATATAAAAAAGAATGAATTAACATGGATAAATTCCCAGGATGTTCACCTCTTTAGGGATGAACTAAATTGCTGGTATCATCATTTACAAAAGTGTCTTAAACTTGATGGAGCTTATGTTGAGAAAATCAATTTACATTTTTTATTTTTATTTTTTAATTTCATTTTTTTGAACTTTTGACATCCTCTTGTGTGTGTATTCATATACATATATATATACCCATATAAATATGCACATTCTTAGTGTAAATGTGTCTTCATGTGTAGTGTACATGTCTTACAAATTTAGCTTCAAAGTTTTTAGAAAGTTACACAAAAAATGAAGTCTTATTTGCACTCAGTAACAGTTTCATTTATTTATTAACATCTCTGAAAACTCCCATAATGAGTTTGACATGTATTCTTTCAGTTCCTGATTATTTCTGCCACATTTAAATGTATTAATAAACTATATATATGTATATCTATACCATGTATGTGTGTATGTGTGTGTCAGTGTCTGTGCTCACTAACCTGCTTTCCTATTCAGCATTATATTTTCCTATTATCTCTAGTAGTTCATGTAAAATAATATATTCATTTAAACTGCCAGATAGTAAACAATAATAGGAATATTCAGTGTTTCATAAATGCATTCCTTTACTGAGGAACACTTAGGTTATTCCATTTATTTATTTATTTACTGCTGAAAAGCTATTAACTATAAGCCTCTGCTCAGAGTAAGTGTGAAAATCTCTTTGCTATCCAAATTTTCAGTTGATATGCAGTTCCTTTTCGATGTTCAAAGCACACTATGATGATGTTCCCTATTAACCCCATTCTAACTGATTAGCAAATGAGTCTCAGAAACAGTAAATAATTTTCCCAAGATCATCAAGCTATCTGGGGAGCCAATATCTGTATACAGGTCTATCTCATTCTGGAAACTGTGTTCTAATCAAAGCATTGCATAATATATATTCAATTCACAGAATTAGATTGTGATATCAATTATTTTTCTGTTTCACAAAGCTTGTTTTTCCCAACCTTATAATTTGCGGCAATGATGATGTATACTATTGCCTGAATAAGCTAATATCCAGTTAAGAAGAAGTTTTATACCAGTGCAATGGCTCACACCTATAATCCCAATACTTTGGGAAGTAGAAGTGGGAGGATCACTTGGGCCTAGGAGTTTGAGACCAGCCTAGCCAGGTAACATAGCAAGAACCCATTTCTACAAAAAATGAGAAAAAGATTGCTGAGCATGGTGGCACACAGCATAGTCCCAGCTAATCAGGAGGCTGAGGTGGAAGGATCACTTGAGCCTGGGAGGTTGAGGCTGCAGTGAAGTGCAATCTAGCCACTGCACTCCACCTTGGGCAACAGAGGGAGACTCTGTCCAAAAAAAAAAAAAAAAAGGTATACTTTAAAAAATACTTTAACTTGTTTTAAAAGTTTTGATTACGACCAGGCATGGTGGCTCATGCCTGTAATCCTTGCACTTTGGGAGGCTGAGGTGGGCGGATCACGAGGTCAGGAGATCGAGACCATCCTGGCTAACATGGTGAAACCCCGTCTCTACTAAAAATACAAAAAATCAGCCTGGTGTCGTGGCGGGTGCCTGTAGTCCCAGCTACTTGGGAGTCTGAGGCAGGAGAATGGCATGAACCCGGGAGACAGAGCTTGCAGTGAGCCAATATCGGGCCACTGCACTCCAGTCTGGGAAACAGAGCGAGACTCTGTCTAAAAAAAAAAAAAATTACAAAAAAAGATAAGTTTTGACATATGTAGTGAAAGACTAAGTCCGTTTAAGACAATCAGATTATAAACTCATGAGATTGCTACGGAATCTCATGTGTGAAGGAAATACAAGGTTATCACATTGTGGTCAAAAGTTTGAACCTTTGCCAGCCTAATGCTGACTGAAAATCATTTCTCCTCTGACAGCTACTGCCTTTTACCTTTTTTCAAATCACGAAACAGTAAGTATCACCGTTTATATATCTGTAAGAAAAAGCTCAAGTTACAAAAATAAATAAATAAATAAATAAATAAAGTGATGATCAGAGCTTTTTCTCTAAAAACCAGAAAAGCACAGGGAAGAAAAAAAATGTGTTTGCGATTAATAAAAATTCCATATAATATATGTGTTTACAATTAATAAAAGTTTCAAGAAAAAAATGTTCAGCTTGTGTCCATGTGTTGGAGGTAGGAGTTTATGAGTGTGCTAAGAAATCCTGTACAACAATGAAAATACAGAAAAATTGAGTTCCACACAGAAGGATATTGCTACGAACCTTGAAATAGTTCCTCTCTACATTTGCCAGTAACCAGAAATTCCATCGCTCTTATCTTACATTCACTTTCATCAGAAAAAGTAAAGCAGGAAGCAGCCAAAATCTCCCTTTGCAGGGGGCCGTAAGGAGCAGATGTATGTCTACTAGTAATTTCATATTGTAAATCTGGCTAATAATTTCTTACATGTATTTTGTTGGGTACTATGTTTTATTCAAAAATATATGACACTAACCATATTATCAACATGAAAAAATGTAAAATATTATCAAAATGAAACTTCTTAATATTAATACTTTCAAGCTAACCTTAAGATATCACTGCAGGCTTTCCTATAGAGAAATTTTATTTCCTTCTTAAATAACTTTGCTTTTCAAATGAATATAGAAAAATTTTGAAAAATTAAAACATATTTAAGAATGCTTCATTCACATAAAGGACTTTTTTTTAAAGTGACTTTCCTAAAAGTACTGCTGATCAGGGTAAAGCCAAGAATATATGTGCCACATATATAAACAAACAAATAATTTGTATAGCAAATAATTAACTCATGTAAATCTATAAGACATGAAACAGTAGAGAAACTAAAAGAAACACATAGATATTCTACAGAATCTAACATGTAAATGATGAATGAATTAAGATGGTCGACTTCATTAAAATTTAGAGCGGTGCTAATTAAAACAAAAATGAGTAATTGTTGAAACCTACCAGGTTACCCAACTCAAAATGTTTAACAATAACATTAGTCTAGGATATGGAGCACCAAAATTCTCATTAGTTGCAGGTAGGAGAGAAACTTGATACAGCTACTTTGAAAAGCAGTTTCCCATTGCCTAGTAAAAATATGGTCAAACATCCGGAGTCAGCAAAATAACATCAAGCATATAACATAGAGAAACCCTTGCCCTTGTTAACCAAAGACCTGTACAAGAATGATCATAACAGTAATGCCTATAATAACAAGAAACCAAAAATAACTGAATTGTGTATCAAAAGGAGAATTGTATATCAAAAGTGATATATTCATAAATAAAATATGGTACAGCAACAAAAATGAGTGCACTACATCTTACACACTAATGTAGTTGCATCTCAAAAAACATGAGCAATCAAATGTCTCAGAGGAATACTATATGTATAATACTGCTTACATTTTAAAGTTTCAAAGCGTAGAAAATTAACATCACATATTTTATTCACAAATACACATGTAGTAAATGATAAAGGAGAGAAAGGAAATGACAAATCAACTTTCAAATTAGCAATTATTATTGGGTTAAAGGATCTGAAATGTACATATTAATGGATACACAGAGACTTTCAAAAATCTTGTTCATATCATTATCCTATTTCTTAATCACTTTTAAAAATACATAACTGGCCGGGCGCGGTGGCTCAAGCCTGTAATCCCAGCACTTTGGGAGGCCGAGACGGGTGGATCACGAGGTCAGGAGATCGAGACCATCCTGGCTAACACGGTGAAACCCCGTCTCTACTAAAAAATACAAAAAAAAAAAAAACTAGCCGGGCGCGGTGGTGGGCGCCTGTAGTCCCAGCTACTCGGGAGGCTGAGGCAGGAGAATGGCGTAAACCTGGGAGGCGGAGCTTGCAGTGAGCTGAGATCCGGCCACTGCACTCCAGCCTGGGCTACAGAGCGAGACTCCGTCTCAAAAAAAAAAAAAAAAAAAAAAAAAAAAAAAAAAAAAAAAAAAAAAAATACATAACTAAAAAAACAAAAACAGATACACCAACAAGTAAATGAATGAAACCAAAAGTTAGAATACTGTCATTTATAAATTTTGTGGCTTTGGTGAAGGTTTTCCACCTTCCTACCTGCAATTATTTATTAATTAAATGACATGGGAACATACTTTAGAGTCTCTTAGGGTTCTAATATTCTTTGATTTTATATTTCTGTGACATGACACTTTTGGTAAATGTAGGCAATGTATCAGCAAATGGTTTATAAGTACAAACATAACCTTTTGTTATTTTCTTCATTAATTGAGCCTTTACTTTACCTTTATCTGTAAAATAAGTGTGTAATAAAGACACAAAATTCATTCCACTTCTATAAAGATTAAGAAATGTTACAGTTATTGATTTATGTGTGAGCTAATATAATATCACACTTAAAGATATAAAACATTGTAATTTTTGGTGTAAACAGTGAGAAATTTGCAAGTATTATGCTTCAAAATTTTAAAAGAAGTTATAAAATTATTGTGTTTACAATCAGCTTTTGCTATGAGAAATAATAACACTTGCTTTATTCTACTCTCATTTAAGTTTCCTTTGCTCTCTAGAAGTTATTCTGTATCTTGCTGAAGAGGCTTATTACCAACTTTAAGTCTGTAATGAAAGACACCTACTCAGATTTTCACAGGTGCATTAGGCTTCATTCAAAATGAAAACCATAATATACATGAGCTTAAAAAGCCAATTATTGGAATAAATTAGTTCTTTATCTTGGAGGGGCAGCTGATATTTCAAATAGAGGTTGAACATATTTTTTTAAAACTACCTTTCCTCATAAAGTCTTTTTGGCATTAAAGTTGAAAATATTCAATTCTGAATCCATACATGGCACATAATTCTTGTGCATAGCAGAAAAATATGCCACTAATCAGCAAAGAATGTATGTGAGTACTAGTCAAATATTCCTTTTGCCTTTTAAAGAAAAGACAGTTTTAGTTGATAAATGACATTAGGAATTGAAAGGAAAGGCTGAATGCATAAAAGCCTGTAAAAATATGTATTTTTATGCTCATGATAGAATAAAACACTGTGAAAATTCATGTCAATCCTGTTAGTTTGAGTCTCTTTTTCTATGTACTACCATAGATTTTAGTTAACAAGAGTGTAAGGCCACCATTGCTACTGTAATTAGGGAAAAACGTGCAACTCGTGGCCAAATGAAAAAAATAAATTGCTTTATGGAATTTCATAACTGACATATTCATAGGGTCCTTGACCAAAACTAATTTTATAGGGAGAGTTCTTTTTTCTCTCTCTCAAAAAATAAAATGTTCTACTTTAAAATTTAAAGCACATATAAGACCTATTGACCAAGATCCTGGCTGCTTTCAGGAGCTGGTGTTGAGTGTCTGTGGCTTTTCCAGGTGCACCGTGCAAGCAGTTGGTGGATCTACCATTCTTGGGTCAGGAGAATGGTGATCCTCTTCTCACAGCTTAACTAGGCAGTGCTGCAAGTGGGGAATCTGTGTGAGGGCTCTGACCCCATATTTACCTTTGGCAATGCCCTAGCAGAGGTTCTCCATGAGGGCTCTGCCCCTGCAGCACACCTCTAAAATCTAGGCAGTGGTTCCCATACCTCAATCCTTGACTTCTATGCACCCGCAGGCTCAACATCACATGGAAGCTGCCAAGGCTTAGGACTCGTATCCTCTGAAGCCATGGCCCTAGCTGTACCTTGAACCATTTTACCCGCAGCTGGAGCAGCAGGGACATAGGGCACCAAGTCTCCAGGTTGCACACAGCCCCAGGCTGCACACAGCAGGGGGGTCCTAGGTCCCACCCACGACACCATTTTTTCTTCCTGGACTTCCAGACCTGTGATTGGAGGGACTACTGCAAAGGTCTCTGACATGCCCAGGAACCATTTTCCCCATTCTCTTGGTAATTATCATCCAGCTGCTTGTTACTTATGCAAATGACTGCAGCAGGCTTGAATTTCTCCCTAGAAAATGGGTTTTTCTTTTCTATCACATTGTCAGGCTCTAAATTTTTCAAATGTCTATGCTTTGCTTCCTCTTAAATGCTTTGCTGCTTAGAAATTTCTTTCACAAGATACCCCCAAATCATCTCTCTCAAGTTCAAAATTCCACAGATCTCTAGAGCTGCGACAAAATGCCTCCAGTCACTTTACTAAAGCATAACAAGAGTCAACTTTGCTCCAGTTCCCAACAAGTTCCTCATTCCCATCTGAGACCACCTCAGCCTGGATTTTATTGTTCATATCACTATCAGCATTTTGGTCAGAGCCATTCAACAACTCTCTAGGAAGTTTCAAACTTTCTCACATTTTCCTATAATCTTCTGAGCCCTCTACACCTTTCCAACCTCTGCCTGTTACCCCGTTCTATAGTGGCTTCTACATCTGTGGGTGTCTTTACAAAGCAGTCCTCCACTACCCACTACTAATTTACTGTATTAGTCCATTCTCATGCTGCTAATAAAGACATACCTACGACTGGGTAATTTATAAAGAAAAGAGGTTTAATTGCCTCACAGTTCAGCATGGCCTGGGAGGACTCAGGAAACTTACAGTCATGGCAGAAGAGGAAGCAAATATGTCCTTCTTCACATGGCAGCAGAAGAGAGAAGTGCAGGGGAACCGCCCTTTTAAAACCATCAGATCTTGTGAGACTTATACACTATTGTGACAACACCATGAAGAAAACTTGCCCCCATGATTCAATTACCTCCCACTGGGTTTCTCCCACAACATGTGGGGATTATAAGAGCTAAAATTCAAGATGAGATTTGGGTGGGGACACAGCTAAACCATATCACACAGCACTATATATATATATAAAATATATAGTTTATATATGTGTGTGTACATATAATTTTTATGTGTGTGTGTGTATATATATATAATTTTTAAAAGAATTTTGAAAACACACAGTTATTCACAGTTTACATATGAGGCAACTAGGGTGGCTATAGCTCATGTTTCACAGCAAATGAAATGGCAGACATGGCAGAGCTCAGGCATGCTTTCCGTTTCCAAAATATATTTGTATACATTTGCCAAACTTTAAATATACTACGATTTCTATTCATCCTGATTGATTAAAACTGTCTCAAGCTCCAATAATTTTTTTTAAGAAAGGAGGGCAATTATCTTTTGGAACATAAGATGTATGGAACTATGTTACACATATAACACAATTAAAATGTAGCCATTTCTTTCTAATCTCTTTTCTGAGCTCCCTACCTTGCATAGAAGCTTTAAATTTGAGAATCTCAGCATTTGCAGGTTATTATTGTCTCTACTGAATGATTGATTTTTTTCAGGTACATATGCAGACATTTCATGTTCAACTTCAACTTATTACCCTGTATGGTACTGGATGCCAGAGAAAGTGTATGAGTCTATGTGTGCTGGAAAGAGGTGGTGGGATTTATATACATTATTCTTTAACCATGGGTAGTTAAGCAGGTGTCCTTGACAGAAATCTCTAATCATCATGTTTCTTTCTATGTCTTTTTGATATAACATAATCTATGACTGGACTTCTGCCACAATACTGCTCCTGGTCATCAGAGAAGATCCTCTTTATATTTGTGTGAAATAGAAGTTCAATATACACATCTCACATCTCTCAAGCAGGTACACAAGTGCACATGAATTCCTGCACACAGGATCTGGAAAGTCAGAAACTCATATCTAATCACCTTACACCTTTCTTATCTCACATGGCCACATGAAGGGCTTCTCCTAGAATCATAGTTCTCAAATTTGGACGAAAATTAGAATCACCGAGGAAGCATAATAAACTATCAATTCTGGTAGCTACTGTCCAAGACTGATTCAATCAGATTCTTCATTCAAAAAAATTAAGTCATACTATCAAGGGATGAAGCATAACATTGATACTTTTCAATAGTGCTCAGTTAATGTTAATGTACAGCAAGGAGCACACACCTAGATGAGAAGCCCGCCCTGGTCTACTTCCAGGAATGATTATCCTAGTCTTCCTAGGTGTGGCAGTTCTAGATTTCTCATACTCCTGTATTATTTAACTGCAGTATATGCCTCCTTTCTCTGCTTTACCATGGATTCTGACAGGGAAAGAAATAGAGGAAAGGTTTGACCACTTCACTTTATGTATTTGATTAAGCATCAGACTTCAGCTTTAGAGATTTTTTTAATGAGAACTATTCATGGTATTTAAAAAATGCTATCCATATTAGTCACTTGTCAGAACTAGTTAAAAGTCCTATGTAAGCATTTATTCCCAAATAAATCAAGTCAAAAAAATTACAGAAACTCACCCCACAGTTAAAGTTTTTTTCTCCCAAAGAAAACTTAATCCCAGGCTCACCCTGAGTAAATTATAATACAATAAATGCAAAGGAATAAGATGATGAAAAAAGGAGTAATAATGTGATTATTTGTCCACCGAATAAAATAAAATAAATAAGTTGTACATAAATAGAAGTGATGCAGCAGGAATATGGACTAGAAAGCTCCAGACCATTCTGTCTTGGAAGAGAGACTGAATTAATAACCATATACAGACTAGAATACCTCCATTTATACTGTAGAAACTAGTTGAGAAGGTACAGTACCCAGGTCAATGTAAAACCAAAAAGGATTCCAGAGAAAGGGGTAGAAAATTTGCAATGTTTTGAAGCTATGCCTATGCTCTTCCCCCATACAGCACAGCATATACAACTAGAAAGAAACTTCCCAAGCTTGGGTTCTTTCATTGTGTTAAAAACAAAATAGTGAAGAATTCCTTCTTTTGACCCTATCTTAAGTTAGAAACATTCATTCTTTTGCCCCTATCTTAAGGTAGAAACAAAAGACGAGGCACATATATCTTGGGAATTTTAGAATTTTAGAAATAGAGAAGGAGACATTATTACTTTTTATTTGAGAGAGAGTTTATTTGAGAAATAATGACCTCAAGCTCCTTAAATTTGAGGAGTTAAATGGACATAAAAAATAGAAAAGCTGAAAGAACTGTAGGACATGTGCAAGGAAAACCACACTCAGACATTGTAATAAAACTGTCTAGAGTAAAAAGAAAAACATTGAAATCAACAAAGAAAAAAGTCATCACGTACAAGAAAATTTACACACAAGAATCAGTGAATTTTTTAGCAGAAATATTGCAGGCCAGAAGGAAGTAGAAGATATATTAAGGTGCTGAAACAACAACAATCCCTATCATCCAAGAATCTTGTATCCAGTAAAACTGTTCTTTAAAAGTGAAAGAGGATTTAAGACTTTCCTCAATAAATAAAAGTTGAGAAAGTGCACTACACTAAATCTTCTCCACATAAACACTGATGGAAATCCTGCAAGTTGAAATGAAGAAATGCTAGAAAGCAATACAAAGCCAAAAGGAAAATTAAAATTCAAGAGTAAAGGTAAATATAGGAACAAATTTAGTAGCCTGTACAATTTCAATATCGATTCATAAAATTTTAATGACAAAAACTGTAAATATAAGCTAATTAGACAACACAAAGAATTTGTGACACTAATAACATAATGTGTGGAGTGGAGCTGTGAAGCAGAGTTTTTGCATGAAATTTAATTGCAATTGCTATTAGTTTAAAAGAGAATGGTGTAACTTTAGGATCTTTTGTGTAATTTTAATGGTAATCTCAAAGAAAATATCTACAGAATATATGCAAATGAAAATGAGAAGACAAAGATTTTCACTATAAAAAGTTATTAATACACAAAAGATGACAGCTAAAGAGTAAAGAGAAACTAAAGCTAAAAGAAATACAGTAAATAATTAACAAAATGGCATTAAGTCTTTGCCTATCAGTAATTTCATTATTTTATTATTTATTTTTCTTTTTTTGAGAAAGAATCTCACTCTATCACCCAGGCTGGAGTGCAGTGGCATGATCTCAGCTCACTGCAAACTCTGTGCCCGGGTTCAAGTGATTCTCGAGCCTCAGCCTCCCAAGTAGTTGGAACTGCAGGTGTACACCACCATGCCTGGCTAATTTTTGTATTGTTAGTAGAGATGAGATTTCACCATGTTGGCCAGACTGGTCTTGAACTCCTGACCTTAAGTGATCCACCCACCTCGGCCTCCCAAAGTGCTGGGATTACAAGTGTGAGTCATTATGCTCAAGCTGTCAGTAATTATTTTAAATGCAAATACATTTAATTTCCCTTTCAAAACACATAGATTGACTGAACTATTTTTTAAGGATATTACCCTAACGCCTTCTCTAAAGAGATTAATTTTAGATCTAAAAATAAACATAGGCTGGAAGTGATAGAATTTAAACAAAAAACAGGCATTCTGCATAAAAGGCAACAAAAACACAATAAAGGTGGCTATGCAATTTTTAGACAGAATAGACTTTGAGTGAAAAAATGTTATAATAGAAAAAAGAGCATTACACAATGAAAAATATGGTCAGTCCACTCAAAGGCTGTAACAGTTATAAATACTTATGTGCCAAACTACAGAGCTCTTAAACATATGAAGCAGACATTGAGAGAATTGAAGAGAGAAGTAGAAAGCAACATAGTAAGAACAGGATACTTTACTACTCCACTTTCAATAATAGATATAACAACCAAACAGAATACCAGTAAGAAAACAGAGGGCTTGAATAAGGGAGGAGACCACCCTTCATGTTGTCTTATGCCCAACTTCTGCCTCCAAAGAAAGAAGAAGTAAAAACTAGAAGGCAGAAATGAAATCCACAGGCAGACACCCCAGAGCCGCACCCTGGGCCTGGTAGTTAAAGATCAACCCCTGACCTAATTGGTTATGTTATCTATAGATTAC
This sequence comes from Theropithecus gelada, assembly GCF_003255815.1. Classification (NCBI taxonomy): domain Eukaryota; kingdom Metazoa; phylum Chordata; class Mammalia; order Primates; family Cercopithecidae; genus Theropithecus; species Theropithecus gelada. The sequence goes on from NC_037669.1 coordinate 129,638,321, forward strand.
AGACATTGTATAGAAATGCACTGTGAAAATCCCTATCTTGTTTTGTTCCGATCTAATTACCGGTACAAGCAGTCCCCAGTCACATATCCGCTGCTTGCTCAATCAATCATGACCCTCTCACACGCACCCCCTTAGAGTTGTGAGCCCTTAAAAGGGACAGGAATTGCTCACTTGGGGGCTTGACTCTTGAGACAAGAGTCTTGCTGATGCCCCCAGCTGAATAAACCCCTTCCTTCTTTAACTGGGTGTCTGAGGAGTTTTGTCTGTGGCTCGTCCTGCTACAGAACAACAATGTAGATCAATTAGACCTTACAGATATATGTATGTGTGTATATATATATATATATATATATATATATATATATGATATTTTACCCAATAATAGAAACGGTATTTCTTAAGTACACATGAAACATTATTCAGTATCAACCAAATATTAGGTCACTGTTATAATCTGAATATTTGTTCTTCCAAAACTCATGTTAAAATTTAACTGACATTGTAACAGTATTAAAAGGGGAACTTTGGGATGTGATGGGTCATGATGGTCCCACCCACATAGGTAAGATTATTGCCATCATCAGAGAATGAGTTTGTTCCCCTTTTATCTTTTTGCCCTTTTCCTTTTGTATCATGTGATGACACAGCAAAAAGCCCTCACCAAATATTGGTGCTTTGCTATTGAACTTCTCAACTTCCAAATCTTTGATCCCATAAATTTCTGTTGATTGTGAATATTATTTCCTGTGGTATTATGCTAAAGCAGTACAAAATAAAATAGGATAGCCATAAAAGAAGTCTCAACAATTTGAAAAAGGTTAAAATCATGCAAATGGCTTTTTCAGATCACAATGGAATAAAGCTAAAAATCAGCAGCAAAAGAAAAACTGGAAAAATTCTCAGATATATGGAAATTATGAAACACATTCTTAAAAATAAATAAACCAAAGAAATCATAACCAAAAAAAAAAAAAAAAGAAAATCCTGAAACAAACAAAAACAGAATTATAACATAACAAAACTTATGGAACACAGAAAAACAATACTAAGAGGGAGGTTTATAGTTGTAAGAGGGTTTAATAAAAAACAGAAAGATCTCACATCAGCAACCTAACTGTACACCTCAAGAAACTAGAAAATAAAGAACAAACTACACCCATAGCTAGCAGAATACGTGAAATAAAAATTAGAGAAGAGAAAATAAAAAGGAAAAACAATAGAAAAAAATGAAACTAAAAGTTAGTTTTTAGAAAATATCTATAAAATTGACAAATGTTTATCTAGATTCACTAAAAAAAAGACAAGTTTCAATGAACTAAAATTAGAAGATGAAAGAGAAAAAATTGAAACCATAACAAAGAAATAAATAAATTATAAGAGAATATTATGAACAATTGTACTTCAACAAACTAGATGACGAAGATGAAATCAACAAATTTCTAGAAACACACAAAATACCGAAGTTGAACCAGACCAATAAATAGTAACAAAATTACTCATAATTTACAAACCTCCATGCAAAGAAAAGTCCAGGAGCTGATGGCTTCACTGGAAAACTCTACCAAACATTTCCTCTACCAAACAATTACCAAATACTTATCACAGAATACTTAATACCAATCTTCCTGAATTCTTTCAAAAAATTAAAAAGGAGCAATATTTTCAAACACCTACTATGAAGCTAACATAACCCTGATACCAAAGCCAGACAAAGATAGAAACAAAACAAAACAAAACAAAACAAAACAAAACAAAACAAAACTACAGATGAGTATAATTGATCAATATTGGTACAAAATTTCTCAATAAAATACTGGCAAACTAAATTCAACAGCATATGAAAAGGATTATAAACCATGACTAAGAAGGGTTTATTCCTAAAATACAAAGATGGTTCAACATACCAATCAATGTAATATACCATGTTAACCTAATCATGGATAAAAGCCATATGATAATCTCAATTTATACAGACAAAGCATTTGGGGGGAAAAGAAAAAAAGTCAGTATACTTTTATAATAAAAATTCCCCAACAAACTAGGAATAAAAGGAAACTACTGCAAGATAATATAGCCACATATGAAAATTTTATAGTCAATATTATAGTCAGTGGGGATAGACTGAAATCCTTTCCTGTAAGATGAGGAACAAGACAAGAATTCCTACTCTCATCACTTCTAGTCAACATAGTACTGGAAATCTTACCAAGAGCAATTAGACAAGAAGAAAAAAATCAAAAGCTTCCACACTGGAAAGGAAAAAGTCAAATTATCTCTGTCCACAGATGATATTATCTTATATGTAGAAAATCTTCAAGATTCTACATTAAAAAAATTAGAATTAATAAATGAGTTCACCACAGTAGCAGGATAAAAAGTCAACACACAAAAGTCAATTGCATTTTTTTCACTTTCAACTTTTATTTTAGAATCGGGGCTACATGTGCAAATTAGTTATGAAGGGATATTGTGTGATGCTGAGGTATAGCATATGAATGAATCCATCATATAGATAGCATAGTACAAATGGGTAGATTTTTTCAACTCTTACCCTGTCTCCCTCTCCTCTTTCATAATCCTCAGTGCCTATTGTTCCCATAAAAGTATTTTTTTTCTTAATTTTCTTCTCAGATTATTCATTGTAACTGTATAGAAATGCAGTTCAGTACACAGGGTCATTTGCATTTCATACACAATCAATGAACAATCTGAAAAGAAAATTAAGAAGACAATTACATTTAAAACAGCATATAAAAAAAGAAAATACTTTGAAATAAACCTAACCAAAGAGGTGAAAGGCTTGTACAAAAACTTTTAAACATCGTTAAAAGACATTTTTAAAGTCACAAATAAAAAAAGGATGTTATATTCTTAGATTGGAAAAAAATATTATTAAAATGTTTATACTACCTGAAGTAATCTTCAGATTTAATAAAACTGTATCAAAATTCTAATTGAATTTCTTGAAGAAATTTAAAAAAAATCTAAAATTTATATGAAATCTCATGAGATTCTAAACAACAAAAATTTTTAAAAAAAGATTCTAAACAACAAAAATTAAAAAAAAAAAGCCTAAAGACTCATGCTTTCTGATTTCAAAAATATTACAAAGCCACAGTAATAAAACCAACATGACACTGGCATAAAGACTGACAAATAGACCAAAGCAATAGAATACAGAGCCCAAGAGTTAGTATCAATCTACAACAGTATGAGTGCTGCCAACTTTTCTTAAATGGGAATGGCATATATGTCTCCTCTATCTTGATAAGATTATTGCCTAATTACAAGGAAACCTGCCAAGGTCAGCCATAGAGAACAAGTGCCTTAAATAATCCCATAAGAATTTTCTGCCAATACTCTAAAAAGGGACAGATCCAGGGCTCTATCTGACCACAAATGGGCTGTTCTTCCCTAAAGGCCTTAAATCAGAATCTCATAGAATATGACAATTGATATTCCCAGATATGGGTTACCACATGAACAATTAGGAAGGTATGTGTTAAGCAGGAAAACTTGTATCTAGAGAGATCTGCAATAAAAACTGTCCTTATATATCCTCTGCTGGGAGACAGAATTTTCCTCAGGGAAAAGAAAAATAATTAGTCCTGGAAATAATAAATGCTGGAGAGAATATGGATACAAATAATCTCTTATATATTGTTGATAGGAATATAAGTTAGTGCAAGCACTATGGAGAACAGTTTGGAGGTTCCTCAAAAACATAAAGATAGAACTGTTATATGATCCAGCAATCCCACTGTTAGGCACATACTCAAAGAAAGGAAATCAGGATTATTGCAGCTCTCTTCACAATAGCCAAGATTTGAAAGCAACGTAAGTGTCCATCAAGAGATGAATTGATAAAGAAAATGCGGTACATATACATAATGGAGTAGCATACAGCCATAAAAAAAGAACGGTATCCAGCCATTTAAAACAACATGGATGAAACTGGAGGTCATTATGTTAAGTGAAATAAGTTAGGCACAGAAAGGCAAAATTCATGTGTTCTTACTTATTTTTAGAATTTAAATTAAAATTATTGAACTTATGATGATAAGAATAGAAGAATGGTAACAGAGACTGAGAAAGGTAATGGTGGAGAGAGGAGTAGTGGAGATAGTTAATGAGTACAAAAAGTAGTTAGAAAGAATAAATAATACCTAATAATTGATAACACACAGCATGACTATAGTCAATAATAATTAAATTACCTATTTTAAAATAACTAAAAGAGTGTAATTAGATTATTTGTATACCAAAGATATATACTGGAGCTGATGGATACCCCATTTACCATGAGGTGATTAATATGTATTGCATGCCTGTGTTAAAATATTTCTTGTACTCCACAAATATATACACATACTATGTACCCACAAAAATTAAAAATGAAAGAAGAATACAGATCCCAGAAGTAAACTGTCTTGTATAGTCAAATTACCTTTAATATTTAACATCAAAATATCTAATATCAAGATATTATATATCAAGACTATACAGTGTGGAATCATCTCTTCATCAAAAGGTATCAGAAAAGATGGATTTGTCCATGCAAAACAATGAAGTTGGACCCTAATTTTACAAGATACACAAAAATTAAGATGAATAAAATACTTATATGTAAAACCACAAATCATACCATCCCTGGAAGAAAATATAAGAAAGATGCTTTAGAACATAGGACTTCGCAATTATTTCTTGGATATGACAATAAAAGTATAAGTGACAAAGGCAGAAATAGACAAATAAGATTACCAGCTTACTAAAATCTTTTGTGCATTAAAGGAAAAATCCACAATGATAAGGCAATCTATACAATACGAGAAAATATTTACAAAGCATATACATATAAAAAGATGTTAACACCCAGAATATGTAAAGAACTCCTATAGCACAATATAAACACATAGTTGTTATATAGTTATATATATATGTATATACACACGTATACATATATACACATGTACATATATACACATGTATATATACATATACATATATATAACTATATAACAATTATATATTTATAATACACATACATATATGTATATGTGTAGGTACACATGTATATATGTACATACATATAATTAGCAAAGGACTTGAAAAGATATTTTTCAAAGAGGGCCAGAGGGAATTTCATTGCCATGAAGGGTGAGTCCCAAGACAGGCAGCATTCACCACAAGCCAACTTAAAAGACTTTAGGCCTTAAGGGAATACCAGCGGTAGTCTAGCAGAACTTTGCATGGTCTCCGATGGTGATGAGTACAAGGTGAGGCTCCTCTGCCTTTAGAAAGTGGAGGGAAGACTGGGAAGGACTCTATTTTGTGGTTTGAGGGCTAGCACAGCATCAGTACAATAAAATATCAGATAGACTTCTAAGGTTTTTGAATCTAGTCCCTGACTCCTGGAATGCACCTCCAGACTTACCCAGGGGCTGGGGCCCTCACTGCTCTAAACAGAAGGACAAAGGCTTTCCCATGCAGCTGGCTTTGCCACCTGCTGATTGTAGCACACCAGGGCTTTGAGCAAATACAAGCAGCAGTCAAAGAGAAAGCAGAATAAAAGACAGGGGTAGAAAGTTTATTAAAAGGAATAATTATAGAGAATTTCCCAAACCTAGAGAAATATATCAATATTCAAATCCAAGAAGGTTATACAACATCAAGCAAATTTAACCCAGAAAAGACTATCCCAAGGGATCTAATAATCAAACTTCTAGAAATCAAGAATGAAAAAGGCTCCTAAAGCAGCAAGAGAAAGAAAGAAAGAAATGTACAATGAAGTTCCAATACATCTGGCAACAGACTTTTTATTAGAAATCTTTCTGGCCACGAGAAAGTGACATGACACATTTAGGGCTGAAAGAAAAGAAAAATTTACCCTAGAAAAGTATATCTGGCAAAAATAACCTTCAAGTATAAAGGGGAAATAAATATTTTCCCACACAAACCAAAAACTAAGGGATTTCACTAACACCAGATCTGTCATACAATAATTGGTAAAGGGAATACTTTAATTAGAAACAAACAAAAGCAAAAGAATGTTAATAAAGAATAAATAATCATCCAAAGGTACAAAACTCACTAGTAATAGTAAATACACAGACAAACACAGAGTATTGCAACACTGTAACTGTAGGGTATAAATTACTCATTCAAACCAGAAAGAACCAATCAAAAATAATAACTACACCAACTTTTCAAGACATAGACAGTACCATAAGATATAAATAGAAACAACAAAAAGTTAAAAAGTAGTGGGGATAAAGTTAAGGCATAGAATTTTAATTGTTTTCTTTTTGTCTGGTTGTCTATAGAAACAATATTAAATTCTTATCAGGTTAAAATAATGGGTTGTAACGTACTATTTGCAAGCCTCATAATAACCTGAAGCAAAAAACATACAATGAATACACAAAAAATAAAAAGCAAGAAACTAATTCATGTCTCCAGAAAAGATCACCATCACTAAAGGAAGACAGGAAACAAAGAAAAAAGGAAGAGAAGATCACCAAAAAAAAAAAAAAAAAAACCAGAAAATGAACAAAACAGCAGGAGTAAGTCCTTATTTATCAATAATAACATTAAATATAAATGGACTAAACCTTCCAACAGCCAAAATATATAGACTGGTTGAATGGATACAAAAACAAGACCCATTCATCTGTTGCCTACAAGAAACACATTTCACCTATAAAGACACACATAGACTGAAAAAATAAATAAATAAATAAATAAAGACTGGAAAAAGATATTCCAACAGAAATGAAAAAAGAGGAGGAGTTGCCATACTTTTTACAGCCAAAATAGATTTCAAGACAAATCTATAAGAAGAGACAAAGAAGGTCACTATGTAATGATAAAGGGGTCAATTTAGCAAGAGGATATAACAATTTTAAATATATATATATGCACCCAACACTGAAGGACTTAGATATATAAAGAAATCATTATAAGAGCTAGCTGGAGACTTTGACATCCCAGGTTGAAAATTAGACATATCTTCCAGACAGAAGAGCAACAGAAAAAATCAAACTTAACCTGCACTATAGGCTAAATGGATCTAATGTTTACAGAACATTAATTAAATGGTTATAGAACACAAATTATTTTACTCAGCAGATGGATCATTCTCAATAATAAACCATATTTTAGGTCACAAAAAAAGTTTTAACACATTCAAAAAATTGGAAAAATATCAAGCATCTTCTCTGTTCCAAATGGAATAAACCAAAAAATTAATAACAAGAAAACTGTGGAAACTACACAAATATATGGAAATCAAACAATATGCTCCCAAATGACCAGTAAGTCAATGAAAAAATTAAGAAATAAATTGAAAACTTTCATGCAACAAATGAGCATTCCAAAACCAATGGGCTATAGCAAAAGCAGTACTCAGAGGGAAGTTTATACTTCCCTCTTTTTGATGTGCCTACATCAAAAAGAAGGAAAGACTTCTGATAAATAATCTAATTATGCATCTTCCTTAGAGACTTACAAAGAGACTTAGACTCCCATAAAATAATAATGGGAGACTTCAACACCCCACTGTCAACATTAGACAGATCAATGAGACAGAAAGTTAACAAGGATATCCAGGAATTGAACTCAACTGTGCACCAAGTGGAACTAATAGACATCTGCAGAATTCTCCACTCCAAATCAACAGAATATACATTCTTCTCATCACCACATTGCACTTATTCCAAAATTGACCACATAGTTGGAAGTAAAGCACTCCTCAGCAAATGTAAAAGAACAGAAATTATAACAAACTGTCTCTCAGACCACAGTGAAATCAAACTAGAATTCAGGATTAAGAAACTCACTCAGAACCACTCAACTACATGGAAACAGAACAACCTGCTCTTGAATGACTACTGGGTACATAATGAAATGAAGGCAGAAATAAAGATGTTCTTTGAAACCAATGAGAACAAAGATACAACATACCAGAATTTCTGGGACACATTTAAAGCAGTCTGTAGAAGGAAATTTATAGCATTAAATGCCCACAAGAGAAAGTAGGAAAGATCTAAAATTGACACCCTAATATCACAATCAAAAGAACTAGAGAAGCAAGAGCAAACACATTCAAAAGCTAGCAGAAGGCAAGAAATAACTAAGATCAGAGCACAACTGAAGGAGAGAGAGACACAAAAAACTCTCCAAAAAATCAATGAATCCAGGAGCTGGTTTTTTGAAAAGATCAACAAAATTGATAGACTGCTAGCAAGATTAATAAAGAAGAAAAGAGAGAAGAATCAAATAGACGAAAGAAAAAATGGTAAAGGGGACATCACCACGGACCCCAGAGAAATACAAACTACCATCAGAGAATACTATAAACACCTCTATGCAAATAAACTAAACCTAGAAGAAATGGATAATTTCCTGGACACTTACACTCTCCCAAGACTAAACCAGGAAGAAGCTGAATCCCTGAATAGACCAATAGCAGGCTCTGAAATTGAGGCAATAATTAATAGCCTACCAACCAAAAAAAGTCCGGGACCAGACGGATTCACAGCCGAATTCTACCAGAGGTTCAATGAGGAGCTGGTACCATTCCTTCTGAAACTATTCCAATCAATAGAAAAAGAAGGAATCCTCCCTAACTCATTTTAGGAGGCCAACATCATCCTGACACCAAAGCCTGGCAGAGACACAACAAAAAAAGAGAATTTTAGACCAATATTCCTGATGAACATCGATGCAAAAATCCTCAATAAAACACTGGCAAACCGAATCCAGCAGCACATCAAAAAGCTTATCCACCATGATCAAGTGGGCTTCATCCCTGGGATGCAAGGCTGGTTCAACATACGCAAAACAATAAACGTAATCCAGCATATAAACAGAGCCAAAAACAAAAACCACATGATTATCTCAACAGATGCAGAAAAGGCCTTTGACAAAATTCAGCAGCCCTTCATGCTAAACACTCTCAATAAATTCGGTATCGATGGAACATATCTCAAAATAATAAGAGCTATTTATGACAAACCCATAGCCAATATCATACTGAATAGGCAAAAACTGGAAGCATTCCCTTTGAAACCTGGCACAAGGTGGGGATGCCCTCTCTCACCACTCCTATTCAACATAGTGTTGGAAGTTCTGGCTAGGGCAATCAGACAAGAGAAAGAAATGAAGGGTATACACTTAGGAAAAGAAGAAGTCAAATTGTCCCTGTTTGCAGATGACATGATTGTATATTTAGAAAACCCCATCATCTCAGTCCAAAATATCCTGAAGCTGATAAGCAACTTCAGCAAAGTGTCAGGATGCAAAATTAATGTGCAAAAATCACAAGCATTCTTATACACCAGTAACAGAAAAACAGAGAGCCAAATCATGAATGAACTTGCATTCACAATTGCTTCAAAGAGAATAAAATACCTAGGAATCCAACTTACAAGGTATATAAAAGACCTCTTCAAGGAGAACTACAAACCACTGCTCAGTGAAACAAAAGAGGACACAAACAAATGGAAGAACATATCACGCTCATGGATAGAAAGAATCAATATTGTGAAAATGGCCATACTGCCCAAGGTAATTTATAGATTCAATGCCATCCCCATTAAGCTACCAATGACTTTCTTCACTGAATTGGAAAAAGCTACTTTAAAGTTCATATGGAACCAAAGAAGATCCTGCATTGCCAAGATAATCCTAAGTCAAAAGAACAAAGCTGGAGGCATCACGCTACCTGACTTCAAATTATACTACAAGGCTACAGTAACAAAAACAGCATAGTACTGGTATCAAAACAGAGATATAGACCAATGGAACAGAACAGAGCCCTCAGAAATAATACCACACATCTACAGCCATCTCCTGTTTGACGAACCTGAGAAAAACAAGAAATGGGGAAAGGATTCCCTATTTAATAAATGGTGCTGGGATAATTGGCTAGCCATAAGTAGAAAGCTGAAACTGGATCCTTTCCTTACTCCTTATACGAAAATTAATTCAAGATGGATTAGAGACTTAAATGTCAGACCTAATACCATAAAAACCCTAGAAGAAAACCTAAGCTGTACCATTCAGAGCATAGGCATGGGCCAGGACTTCATGCCTAAAACACTAAAAGCAATGGCAACAAAAGCCAAAATTGACAAATGGGATCTAATTAAACTAAAGAGCTTCTGCACAGCAAAGAAACTACCATCAGAGTGAACAGGCAACCTACAGAATGGGAGAACAATTTTGCAATCTACTCATCAGACAAAGGGCTAATATCCAGAGCATACAAAGAACTCACACAAATTTACCAGAAAAAATCAAACAACCCCATCAAAAAGTGGGTGAAGTATATGAACAGACATTTCTCAAAAGAAGACATTTATGCAGCCAACAGACCCATGAAAAATTGCTTATCATCACTGGCCATCAGAGAAATGCAAATCAAAACCACAATGAGATACCATCTTACACCAGTTAGAATGGCAATCTTTAAAAAGTCAGGAAACAACAGGTGTCGGAGAGGATGTGGAAAAATAGGAACACTTTTACATTGTTGGTGGGATTGTAAACTAGTTCAACCATTGTGGAAAACAGTATGGCAATTCCTCAAGGATCTAGAACTAGAAGTACCATATGACCCAGCCATCCCATTGCTCGGTATATACCCAAAGGATTCTAAATAATGCTGCTGTAAAGACACATGCACATGTATGTTTATTGTGGCACTATTCACAATAGCAAAAACTTGGAATCAACCCAAATGTCCATCAGTGACAGACTGGATTAAGAAAATGTGGCATATATACACCATGTAATACTATGCAGCCATTAAAAAACGATGAGTTCGTGTCCTTTGTAGGGACATGGATGCAGCTGGAAACCATCATTCTCAGCAAACTATTACAAGAACAGAAAACCAAACGCCACATGTTCTCACTCATAGGTGGAAATTGAACAATGAGATCCCTTGGACACGGGAAGGGGAACATCACACACTGGGGCCTATTGTGGGGGGAGGGATGGCATTGAGAGTTATACCTGATGTGAATGATGAGTTGATGGGTGCAGCACACCAAAATGGCACATGTATACATGTGTGACAAACCTGCATGTTGTGCACACGTACCCTAGAACTTAAAGTATAATAAAAAAAAGAACTGGAAAAACATGATTAAATCAATCCCAAAGTTAGTAGAAGAAAAATATATAATAAATATCAGAGCAGAAGTAAATGAAATTCCATTGAAGAAAACAATACAAAAAGGAAATAAATAAAAAGTTTTTTTATTTTATTATTATTATTTTTTTTTTTTTTAAGTAGGCCTTGCATGGTGACTAATGCCTGTAATCCCAGCACTCTGGGAGGCCTAGGCGGTGGATCACGATTTCGAGAGATCAAGACTATCTTGGTCAATATGGTGAAACCCCATCTCTACTAAAAACACAAAAATTAGCTGGGAGTGGTGGTGCATGCCTGTAGTCCCAGTTACTCAGGAGACTGAGGCGGGAGAATCACTTGAACCCGGGAGGTGGAGGTTGCAGTGAGCCAAGATCATGCCATTGCACTCAAGTCTGGGGACAGAGCAAGATTCCATCTCAAAAAAAAAAAAAAAAAGTAAAACAAAATGGACCGACCTTTAGCCAGACTAAGAAAAAAAGGGAGATCTAAATAAATAAAATCAGAAATGAAAAAGAGACATTACAACTAATACTCCAGAAATTCAAAGGATTATTATTGTCCACTATGAGTAACTATATACCAAGAAATTGGAAAATCTAGAAAACATAGGCAAATTCCCAGACACATACAATCTACCAAAGTTTAAACAGGATGAAATACAAGACTTGAACAAATCAATTACAGGTAATGAGATTGAAGCCAAAATAAAACACCTGCCAATAAAGAAAAACACAGGAAGAGCAAATCAAATGCAACAATACATTATAAAGATCATTCATCATGACCAAGTGGGATGGCTTCACTGCTGAACTCGATCAAACAATTAAAGAAGAACTAATACCAATCCTACTCAAATTATTCTAAAAAATACAGCTGGAAGGAATGTTTCCACATTTGTGGTACAAAGTCATTACCCTGATGCCAGAACTAGACAAAGACACATCACAAAAAGAAAACTACAAGCCAATATATCCGATGAATATTGATGCAAAAGTACTCAACAAAAAACTAGCAAATCAATTTCAACAATACATTATAAAAATCATTCACCACGACCAAGTAGAATTTATCTCTGGAATGTAAGAACAGTTCAATATATGCCAATCAGTCAACATGATACATATCAACAGAATGGAGGATAAAAACTGTATGATCATTTCAAGTGTTCCTGAAAAAGCACTTGATAACATTCAACATCCATTAATGACAAGGAAAAAAAAAACCCTCAAAAAACTGGGGATTGTTTCCAATTCTGTGAAGAAACTCATTGGTAGCTTGATGGGGATGGCATTGAATCTATAAATTACCTCGGGCAGTATGGCCATTTTCACAATATTGATTCTTCCTATCCATGAGCATGGTATGTTCTTCCATTTGTTTATGTCCTCTTTTATTTCACTGAGAAGTGGTTTGTAGCTCTCCTTGAAGAGGTCCTTTACATACCTTGTAAGTTGGATTCCTAGGTATTTTATTCTCTTTGAAGCAATTGTGAATGGAAGTTCATTCATGATTTGGCTCTCTGTTTTTCTGTTACTGGTGTATAAGAATGCTTGAGATTTTTGCACATTAATTTTGCATCCTGATACTTTGCTGAAGTTTCTTACCACCTTAAGGAGATTTTGGGCTGAGACAATGGGGTTTTCTAAATATACAATCATGTCATCTGCAAACAGGGACAATTTGACTTCTTCTTTTCCTAATTGAATACCCTTTATTTCTTTCTCTTGTCTGATTGCCCTAGTCAGAACTTCCAACACTATGTTGAATAGGAGTGGTGAGAGAGGGCATCCCTGTCTTGTGCCAGTTTTCAAAGGGAATTTTTCCAGTTTTTGCCCATTCAGTATGATATAGGCTGTGGGTTTGTCATAAATAGCTCTTATTATTTTGAGATACGTTCCATCAACACCGAATTTATTGAGAGTGTTTAGCATGAAGGGCTGCTGAATTTTGTCAAAGGCTTTTTCTGCATCTGTTGAGATAATCATGTGGTTTTTGTCTTTGATTCTGTTTATATGCTGCATTACGTTTATTGATTTGCGTATGTTGAACCAGCCTTGCATCCCAGGGATGAAGCCCACTTGATCATGGTGGATAAGCTTTTTGATGTGCTGCTGGATCTGGTTTGCCAGTAGTTCATATGGAACCAAAAAAGAGCCCGCATCTCCAAGACAATCCTAAGTCAAAAGAACAAAGCTGGAGGCATCACGCTACCTGACTTCAAATTATACTACAAGGCTACAGTAACCAAAACAGCACGGTACTGGTACCAAAACAGAGATATAGACCAATGGAACAGAACAGAGCCCTCAGAAATAATACCACACATCTACAACCATCTGATCTTTTATAAACCTGAGAAAAACAAGAAATGGGAAAAGGATTCCCTATTTAATAAATGGTGCTGGGATAATTGGCGAGCCATTAGTAGAAAGCTGAAACTGGATCCTTTCCTCACTCCTTATACAAAAATTAATTCAAGATGGATTAGAGACTTAAATGTTAGACCTAATACCATAAAAACCCTAGAAGAAAACCTAGGTAATACCATTCAGGACATAGGCATGGGCAAGGACTTCATGTCTAAAACACCAAAAGCAACGGCAACAAAAGCCAAAATTGACAAATGGGATCTCATTAAACTAAAGAGCTTCTACACAGCAAAAGAAACTACCATCAGAGTGAACAGGCAACCTACAGAATGGGAGAACATTTTTGCAATCTACTCATCTGACAAAGGGCTAATATCCAGAACCTACAAAGAACTCAAACAAATTTACAAGAAAAAAAACAAACAACCCCATCAAAAAGTGGGCAAAGGATATGAATAGACATTTCTCAAAAGAGGACATTCATACAGCCAACAGATGCATGAAAAAATGCTCATCATCACTGGCCATCAGAGAAATGCAAATCAAAACCACAATGAGATACCATCTCACACCAGTTAGAATGGCAATCTTTAAAAAGTCAGGAAACAACAGGTGTTGGAGAGGATGTGGAGAAATAGGAACACTTTTACACTGTTGGTGGGATTGTAAACTAGTTCAACCATTATGGAAAACAGTATGGCGATTCCTCAAGGATCTAGAACTAGAAGTACCATATGACCCAGCCATCCCATTACTGGGTATATACCCAAAGGATTATAAATCATGCTGCTATAAAGACACATGCACACATATGTTTATTGCGGCACTATTCACAATAGCAAAGACTTGGAATCAACCCAAATGTCCATCAGTGACAGACTGGATTAAGAAAATGTAGCACATATACACCATGGAATACTATGCAGCCATAAAAAAGGATGAGTTTGTGTCCTTTGTCGGGACATGGATGCAGCTGGAAACCATCATTCTCAGCAAACCATCGCAAGAAAAGAAAACCAAACACCGCATGTTCTCACTCATAGGTGGGAACTGAACAATGAGATCACTTGGGCTTGGGAAGGGGAACATCACACACTGGGGCCTATCACGGGGAGGGGGGATGGGGGAGGGATTGCATTGGGAGTTATACCTGATGTAAATGACGAGTTGATGGGTGCTGACGAGTTGATGGGTGCAGCACAGCAACATGGCACAAGTATACATATGTAACAAACCTGCACGTTATGCACATGTACCGTAGAACTTAAACTATAATAAAAACAAACAAACAAACAAACAAAAAAAACCTGGGGATTGAAAGAACATACACCTCAGTGTAATACAATCTATATATGACAGGCCCACATGTAGTACAATATTGAATGGAGAAAAATGGAAAACCTTTAATGTAAGATATGAAACACAAGTATGCCCAGTTTCACCACTGTTATTCACCATAGTACTGGAATTCATGAGCCATATAGAAAACTAAACAAAAAAGTAATCCCAGCACTTTGGGAGGCCAAGGCAGGTAGATTACTTGAAACCAAGAGTTTGAGACCAACCTGGGAAACATGGTAAAACTCAATCTACACACATACAAAATACAAAAATCCAAAAATTTATCAGGCTTTGTGGTACATGACTATAGTCCCAGTTGCTAGGGAGATTGAGAGGTGGGAGGATCACTTATGTACATAAGGTCGAGGCTGCAGTGAATCATGTTCATGACATTGCACCCCAGCCTAGGTGATAGAGTGAGACAATGTCTCCAGAAAAAAAAAAAAAAAAAAATCCTATTTACAATAGCTTCAAATATAATTAAATTAACCAAAAAAGTGAAGGAGTCTTATAATGAAAACTATAAAACACTGATAAAAAGAAGTGAAGAGGACACACAAAAAAAATGGAAAAAATTCCAGGTTCATGAATTGAAAGAATATTAGTAAATGTAAATGCCATCCAAAGAAATTTACAGATTCAATTCAATCACTATCCAAATACCAATGACATGCTTCAGAGAAATAGAAAAGAAATTCTAAAATTTTTATGGAATGAGAAAAGACCCAGATTAGCCAAAGTTATCCCAAGGAAGGAAAACAAAACTGAAAAAATAATATTACCTAACTTCAAGTTGTACTACAGAGCTGTAATAACCAAGACAGCATGTTACTGTCATAAAAACAGACACATACATCAAAGTAACAGAATAAAGAACCCAGATGGGTAGTTTGTAAATATTTTCTCCCATTTTATGGGTTGTCTCTTCATTATTTTCATCATTTCCTTTGCTATGAAGAAGTTTTAAAGTTGATCGAGCCCATTTGCTCATTTTTGCTTTGGTTGGCTGTGATTCTAGGTTATTGCTCAAAAATGTTTTGCCAAGACCAATGTCTTGGAGATTTTCTCCAATATTTTCTGGTAGGAGTTTCCTAGTTTGAAGTTTTAGATTGATTTTTGAGTATGCTAAGAGATAGGGTGGGTATGCTAAGAGATGGGGGGGTAGTTTCATTTTTCTTCACATATATATATATACAGATATATGAACTGAATATATATATATATATTTTTTTCCAGTTTTCCCAAGGTCATTTGTTGAAGAGACTATCTTTTCCCCAAGATATGTTCTTGGCACCTTTTTCAAAAATGAGTTCACTGTAAGTGTATGGATTTGTTTCTGGGTTCTCTATTCTGCACATTTATTTCTGGGTACATAGCCAACAGTATTGAAAGCATGATCTCAAAGAGATGAATGCACACTCATATTAATAATAGCACCATTCACAATCATCAAGGGTTGAAAGCGATTCTAATATCCATTAATGGACGAAGAGACAAATGAAGTGTGGTATATACATACTATGGAATATTATTGTCTTGAAAGGAAGAAAATTCTATCATATTCTAAAATATGAAAAATAAGGACATTATGTTTAGTAAAATAAACTAGTCATGAAAAGACAAATGCTGTACAATTTCACCTATTTGAAGTATCTAAAGTATCCATAGAATTTAAAAGTACAAGTGATTACTATGGTCTTAGGGAAAGGGACAAATAAGAGTTGTGGTTTAATGGCTACATGGTTTCAGATTTGCAAGATGAAAATGCTTTTGAGATCTGTTTCCCAACCCACGTTAATATACTTAACACTACTGAATTATAGATTAAAAATGATTAAGATGGTAAAATATCTATCTCTCCATTTCTTTATCTATCTCTACATCTATATCTACACCACCCAAAATATTTCACTTTGGCATAATGATTATTTTGAGCTAGAGACATTTGGGATTCAAGAGATGCAGAAACCATGCCAAAGCTCCCCTTATCTGCCTAAAAGAAGAAACTCCTTACAAACAAGGACTGATATAAATAACCTCTTTCAGGGAAGGTTTGTGGCTATGAAGAACACAGAAAGTTAACACGGAGATGGCCTTGTGCAAATAAAAGTAGCTGAGATAGTCTTTATATTCCATTAGTTTTCACCATATATTTACCTTCCCACAGTTTGCTGCCCTTGGGAGCCCCAAAACTTTTACTTTGTGTTGTGACATCTCCACAATGTATTGTACTTTGTCAAAAATAGTATGTAAGTTTTTAGGTCAAATGCTTTTTCAGGTCTTCTTCTCTAAGAAGGCATTTGTGTCACGTAAAAATTGACATCACATAAAATTTGCATGCTGTTTCTACTGTTAATCCTTTATCAGTCTAATTTATAGGGCTCCAGCCAGTAAACCTAAAGAGGGTAATGAAAAAAGTGCTTAACTACCCTATGATATATAGATCTGAGAAGTTTTGTTGTTGTTTCTTTTTGTGTGTATGTATGTATGGATGGATGGATGAATTTTGAGTCAGAGTCTTTATCACCCAGGCTAGAAAGCAGTGACACCATCTCTGCTCACAGCAACTTCCACCTCTCAGATTCAAGCAATTCTCGTGCCTCAGCCACCTAAGTAGCTGGGATTACAGGCATTTTGCCACCACATTCAGCTAATGTGTGTGTGTGTGTGTGCGCGCGCGCGCGCGTGTGTGTGTGTATGTGTACGTTTTCAGTAGAGATGGAGTTTTGCCATGTTGGACAGGCTTATCTTGAACTCCTGGCCTCAAGTGATCTGCCTGTCTTGAAGATCTGAGGTTTTTTTTAAAAAAATACTTTAAATTGACTTACATATAAAATTAAATTAATTTACATTTCACTTTTAACCAGAAAATAAATTTATTCTGAATTTATTATTCATGAAAGTGGATGGAGTTCCATATTTGCTCTCTTAGACACAGGTCATTTTCTCTGGAGCGCTCTGTAAGCACATTAGTTATATACTTCTTCTATTATGCCAAGGATCAAATATCACCTTACAATTAAGGACCATTTCTTGATGCCTAAGTTATTTATAAGGAATACTGTTCTCATTTTCTACCATTATCTCTGCCCCTTCACATTTCCTTTTCCTCTGACAGCATAGCATTTTTACTGGAATAATGAAAAATTTTCCTTGTTCTGCAATCATTATATATTTCTAAGCTGGTTTTGTCATTAGTATTTAATTTTTCTGTTTTAAAAAGACAAAAATCTTTCTGTACCTCGAAATACTTTAGTCTATTCATTTATGAAATGTATGTGTTAAACAACTTACATAAAATATATATGCAGGTAAATATACATATGCGTATATATGGCTCCTCCAGATCTGCTTTTCTACAAGTACAAGTGGAATTTCATGATGAAGCTGAAGGAACAATCAAGTTAATAAAGAAAAAAAGATTTATTTTAATGTTCGATTTGAATTTCTAATTTACCAGGTTCTGTTTACCTTTTTCATATCAACTCAAAATAAATAATATGTTGCTTTGGTACTTCTGTCACTCTTCATCAAAAAAAAAAAAGGGAAAAAAAAACTCTTGTAAAAAGCAAACACCACTATAGTCAGTAATACATAAAATTTATATTATTATAATTCAATTTTGATGAAACTTTGACATTCTGAGAGTTCAAGTTAGGAAAATAGCAGTTTCCCTGATTGATGGGCCAAATGGTTTGTGTATACTCCTTATGTCCTTTGACTGTATTGCTGCTACTATTACATAAAGAAAAAAATGATGACTTAAGGCTAGAACAAAATTTTCTTGACTTCTTATGATACAATAATTTCTTTTTCTTCTATCTGAAGGTTAAGCTGTCAGCAAACAAATATATGCCCCTTGTATTAGTATTTATGAGGATATTAAATTTCCCATGAGTTATCTATTATAGAATAAATCTATTCTTAGTAAAACTTAATGGCAAATAACATTTTGCATTTTCCAATAAGTAGTTTATACTTATTTTGCTATTAAAATAAAACATGATCAGAATTTTTTTCCATGGCAATAACATAGCTTTAGAACAACCTAAAGTTTATTAATTTAGAATCAAGAATGTAAAACTATATATAATTTGAACTTTTAATAAAACATTTGCTGTTTGATATTAGAAACTGCACTTGATAAAAGAGCATTAAGCAGACTCAAGTTTGTGATGAGCAATCATGTTGTATTTTGCTGCAGTTGTAATGACACAGAAAATTGTTTCTTTTTCCATCATCTTGTATTTTGGATTCATTAGAACTGAGATGCTCATCTATTTAATCAGCATGATTTAAATAGCATTAGCTTCTCACATATTGCCACATGTTGAACTAATTTGCAAACAGTGACATGATGAATTATAGATTTTTTTTAAAGCAACACTCAAAAGGTTTCCTGCTTGAATAGAAGTACCTGTCCATGGAATATTGTCTTCAACTCTGCTGAAGAGCTAATTGTTGTAGTGTAATATATTTGTAATGTAATGTAATTAAATACATTTTAAAGACTATTTTCGGAGAAGTGACATAAGCAAGATGGTGGAATAACAGTTTCCAGTGCTCACTCCTCAGAAAAACCAATTTTAACAACCATCCTTAAAGTATGAGTTAAGAAAATACAAATTGATGAGAGCAGGAAAAACATGTTCAATTACCTTCATTGCCTCTTCCTTATTTTCTAGGCCCAAGGTCAGTCCCCATGACTTCAGGCACCATTCTTGCACTTGTGGACTCAGGCATCAGGGCATTCTCATGGAATCAGGTCCAAGCCTACTTTTGCAGGTCAAGGAACAAGGTTTGCCTCAGTGGCAACCCAGTCCCTGAAGACTAAGACTTATATGCCTTACTGCCACATCTGACTCCATAAACCCAGGACTCAGGCTGGGCTGTCTTGGCCAAGTCTTAATGCCTGCTCCCACAGTCTCAGCAGCTAGGACCACTCCATGGGACTCTACTGTCTGTCTGGCCCTTGCAGACCCAGGTTCCCTACCCATCTCCATGGACTCAGGCTCTCTGACTACCACCACAGACCCAGGCAACAGGCCAATCTTTATGGACCCGGACACAATACCTGCTCACACACACTGACATAGGCACTAGACCAGTCTGCTCAAGGATTCCACTAGCAGGTCTGCCCACAGATCCCCACAGTCGCCCCACTCAAAATCTCTGAATGGGCTGAATGCTGACAGGATTCTCCTGCCAAGGCCAATCTTTGAAGACTGAAAATGGAACTTACTCTTTAAAGAGTACACATCAAAACAGAAACAGAATAATAAATAACCAGGGAAATACGGTAACATGAAAGAAACAAAACAAAGCACCAGTAACTGACCCAATGGAGATCTATGAACTTCCTGACAAAGATTTTAAAATAACCATCTTAAAGAAGCTCAGTGAGCTACAAGAGAATACACTAAATAAAATCTAAATAAATTCAGGAAAGCAAAACATGAAAATGATGAGAAGTTCAACAAAGATAAACTGCCATAAAAATAAAGAGAAACTCTGAAACTGAAGAATACCACTGGGTGAAAAATTGTACAGAAAGCTGAGATAACAGACTGAATAAAGGAGAGAAGAGAATCAGAGACTTAAAAATACTTAAAAATAAGTCATTTAAAATTACCTAGTCAGTGGAACAACAACAAAAAAGAAGGAAGAATGAAAAATAGTGAAGAAAGTCTGTGAGACTCACAGGACACCATTAAAATATAAATATATACATATACGCACACATACACATACATACACATTATGGGAGTACCAGAATGAGCAGAGAAAGAAAAACCAATGACTGAAAACTTGTTGAAGTAATGATGACAGAAAGTTTTCCAAATTTGGGGGGGGCGGGGGCGGGGAAAGAACATTAAGATTCATTAATCTCAGAGAATCCCAAATGGATTAAACGTAACTTCACCAACATAAAGTATAAACAAATTCTCAAAATTCCAAAGAAAGTTTTAAAAGCAACAAGAAAAAAGTGATCCATAACATAGAAAGAAGTGCCAGGAGGCTGTGAACAGATTTCTCAGCAGAAATCTGCTTGCAGACATAGAGTGAATAGGAGGTAACATTTAAAGATCTGAGAGAAAAAAAAAAAAATCTGCCAAACAAAAACTATACCTAGAAAATCCCTCCTACAGAAATGATAGAGGGGTAAATACTCTCCAACAAAACATCAGGGAGTTGCTTTTTTTACACTACATCTGCTTTACCAGAAACTAAAAGAAGTTCTTAAGTTAAAATAAGATGCTCACTAACAACAGTAAAATGTATGAATGTATACAACTCACTTTAATAGTAAGAACACAGTAAAATTCAGAATCTTTGAATACTATAATGGTGGTCTATAAATCACTTTTGATTACAGTATGAAAGTTAAAAAGGAAAGATATTAAAAATAGCTATAGCTACAATAACTTCTTAAATGATTCACTATAAAAAGATGTCAATTATGATATCAATAATAAACAATGTGGAAAGAGAAGTTAAAGTGTAGACCTTTCATATGTGGCTTAAGTTAAATGATTAGCAGCTTGAGACAGGTTGTTTGAACTACATGACGCTTTATGTGAGCCTCAAAGTATCCAGAAAGAAAACAAACTGTTGCTGACACACAAGATAAAGGGCATGGAGTCAATGCACACAAAGTCATCAAATAATAAAGGAAGATACCAATAGAGCAGGAAAGAAGTACAAAAACTATAATAAACAGCCAAAAACAACAAAATGGAAATAATAAGTCTCATCTATCAATAATTACTTAAATTGTTAGATTACATTTTCCAATCGGTCAAATTCACTGCCTGAAAGAGTTAATAGCTCAGGATTCCAGTGATTCAGGTAAAAAGTGGCTAAAGAGATCAATAAATGATTCTTCTAATGGTCTCACTGTCTGCAGCAAGTAGATCTGCACACTGGAAAATCTCTTTGACTTATCTTTATAATTCTTGAGACATTGATCCAGCAGGAGGTACTGACAACTACACACACTCCTCCCAGTTGGATCGAGCAATTCTGCCTAGCAATTAAAGTCTAGAACAATTATGTTCTTTAAAATACTCTTCCTTTTGGAGTTGAGGGATGTCTACTGAGCTGCCAAAGCAGTGGCAGTGGAAGAAGTAATATCTGCAATGGATGGGGACAGATTTCTTATCACTTTTTTTTTTTTTTTTTTGAGACAGAGTCTTGCTCTGTCACCCAGGCTGGAGTGCAGTGGCTGGATCTCAGCTCACTGCAAGCTCCGCCTCCCAGGTTTACGCCATTCTCCTGTCTCAGCCTCCCGAGTAGCTGGGACTACAGGTGCCCGCCACCTCGCCCGGCTAGTTTTTTGTATTTTTTAGTAGAGACAGGGTTTCACCGTGCTAGCCAGGATGGTCTCGATCTCCTGACCTCGTGATCCGCTTTTTTAAATCACTTCTCACTGACTCCTATGTATAATACCAAAGATCTCATAAAAGACATAAATGAACTATACTTGGTTTGATGGGTCTCTAGTAAGCCTGATGTACTCTCGTAGGCAGCATAAACTTGGATTACTTTTATTTGTCTGTGTGTTTTCTGATTCATTCAGCAATTTATCTATTTAGCCACTTTCTACCTGAATCACTAGAATCCTGAGCTATTCACTGTTTCAGGCAGGCCTGATCATCCTGTTTGTGACAGTGATATTCATGGCCCTAGTGAAATACATCTGCCTATGGCTCAATGATGTTGAAAAGAGATTGCATTAATCAAGGTGTACATCAATCTAATGGGACAAACTTCTGCCTCAAATTGAGGAAAGTTAGCATGCATGCAAAATACACTGTTTTTTATACATGCAATATTAAAGATGAGAGGTGAATTGCTGGAGGATAGCCCACTGAATGGCCTTGACCCAGTTATTTACCTCATCCTGCTTATAGTTGTCAGAATAACTAGAATGTGCCAAAAATGCAGTATCCTAAGATAAGGAGTAATGTTATGGAACATCCTACTCTGTTTTCCTCGGTTCCAGAGCAGAGTGGCTTACAATACTTTGTCCTAGTCATCCAAGTGTCACTTGGGATATGAAACCCAGAGTAGAGTGCTTTCAGGGTACCTCAACTATGTTACAAAATGGGGCATGTGTTTATGAGGCTCCAGCCATCTTAGCTCTTCTAAGCCTGGGGAAATTGGCTTGCCATGGATTCCAGACTTCCGTTGACTGTTGTGAATAATAAAGTTGCTTTGCTAGACTGGAGTGAGGGTTCTTTCTTACCAGACTAGACCTAAGAATGCAAGTTGTAGAAGTATAAATACTGAGGTAGCTGGGTCTGCTTTGATCCCCTGTCTCAAGAATTCTTGCAATGGATGTTAATTATGTTAATTGTGGTAATACACATGCATATATATACACACATATGTATGCGTAATATATATACGTACACCAAAACATCATGTTGTAATATCTTAAGTATATACAATCATTATTTTCCAATTATGCCTCAATAACCCAATAACCCTGGTGGAAAAAACATAACTTTGAAATAAATTATTTAAATTTAGAAAATATAGCATAATACACTGGCTTTTCATTTTATTCTTTAAATCCTCATTTCTGGTATACAGATGCAGTAATCATTGTAGTATAATTTTTAAGAGTCATTAAAATACAAATATATGGTCTTCAAAACAAGCTAAATCGTGTAGATTTTTCCATTTACACACATTGTACAGTCTTCTATTCTTCCCTATATTTATTTATATTTAAATAATTATATTTCTAATTGTACCATCATTATTATGTGTATATTTGCTTCTATTTCTCTACTAATTCAATGAAACATTTACTACAACTACATTTTAAAAGTTTTTTTTTTTTTCTTATTGGCATAATATTCCATTTGCTTTTTAATATTTTTATCTTGGCTTTAAAAAAAGTTATCTTTGAGAAAGCTATTTAAATACATTGTTTCTTATATTAATTTTTCTACCTTTATTTCCTATGGGAAAATGAAGTACCTTTTGGGAACAATGTAAGATAGCAAAAATAGGAAAGAAAATAAAGGATAAATATATTAAATATAAATAACCTAAAATATGTAACTGCTAAAAAATGTATTTGCTAAATAAGTAATAAATAAATCACTAAACAATCAAAACAACAGCAAAGTAATAGCAATATTATATATTATATCACATGTATTATATGTTATTCTATGAATGTGTATATGTGTGTGTGTGTGTGTGTGTGTGTGTGTATATATATATATATATATATATATATATATATATATATACACCAGCCCTTTGATTTACTTTTCTCTCACTTCCTTGTATGCCAATTGGTATTTAAATGATACATCTCCCTTTATACTGCCCTCATTATTTTGGTTCTCTTTTATGAGGAAAAAAAACCTCAGATAGTTATCTACTTATTTGAAAAATACTATTTAAACTCCAATATACTAAATATATTCTATTAGAATTATTTTACTCCTTCACAATTATACACCACAGCAGAAATATTTAGCATTCACATTAAGAGGAACCTCCTCAAAGATGGTGTTCAAATATGAGTTGTATTGTCTAAATAATAAATCTTTCTTTCCAGAAGTGCTTAAGAATAAACTTGATGAGTCAATAAAGAAATTGTTAATTAATATTAGGATTCCATGTCATTTTGTGATTCTATTGTTAGCAGTAGCAAAACTATACGGGTCTTGAGGCACCTCAATTCCTGACTCTTCGAAAGAAAGAATTTGACCAAGGGACATAAGGCAGAGTGAGAGGCTGAGGCAAGTTTTAGAGCAGAAGTGAAAGTTTATTAAAAATTTTTAGGGCAAGAAGTAAGTAAAGTACACTGGGAAGAGGACCAAGTGGATGACTTGAGATTTTCAAGTGTGTGGTTTGACCTTTGACTTGGGGTTTGATGTGTTGGCGTGCTTCCACGGTTGTGTATCTCTCCCCTAACTTTTTCCTTGGGGTGGGCTGTCTGCCTGTGCAGTGGTCTGCCAGCACATGGGAGGGGCCACATGTGCAGTGTATTTCCGAAAGTTGCACACATGTTCACTTGAGGCATTCTTCCCTTACTAGTCAAGTGTTCCTAGAGGAAAGTCATATACCAGTTAAATCCTGCCATTTTGCCTCTTAGCACACATCCTTGACCTCACTCACTCAACTTCTGAGATCTTATGGGGAAGCTGTTAATCACCAGCTTTGGGTGTTTTCTACCTATTGAGAGTCTGCATTTCCCCAGCACAGGCTGCAAACTATTATTATTCTAGAGAGACAGTTTAACAGCTGCTTGACCCTCACCTGATGGTCACCTGACATTCCTGGTTGGTCAGGGAGGGTCCTCTCCTGCCCTACTCATGTGTATGGAGCTACCTACTCTACCACTATAATTTATACTAAATAATACATTGATTTGTGCATATATCTTACCTTAACTCATATTGTAACAGAGCATTAGATTATCAGTACATTTTTTTCTGAGAAAGGCACTTTTTTAAAAATATAACTTTGTCTCTAAAATGAAAATTATTTAAAAACCTTATATTTGCTATAATTAAATTGTTTTGATTTCTAATAACTGCTTACATATCTAGAATATTTTTCAGTGTTTACAAAAATAAGAAGTTATACATTCTAGTCTTTTTGTTTCTATTCTAGATTAAAAAGAAAAACATCAGGCTGGGAGCAGTGGTCACATCTGTAATCCAGGCAATTTGGGAGGCTGGGGCAGGTGGATCACTTGAGGTCAGGAGTTCGAGAACAGCCTGGCCAACATGGTTGAGACCCACATCTCTACTAAAAATACAAAAATTAGCCGGCTGTGGTGCTGGGCACCTGTAATCCCAGCTACTCAGGAGGCTGAGGCATGAGAATCACTTGAACCCAGGAGGCAGAGGTTGCAGTGAGCCGAGATGGAGCCACTGCACTCCACCCTGGGCAACAGAGCAAGACCCCATCTCAAAAAAAAAAAAAAAGAAGAAGAAAAGAAAGAAAACCATCACTCTGTTGTCAATTTTATTTTTCATGTGAGTGAAACTTCTAAAAGCTTGTGCTATTAAAGTATAACCTAGGCAGGGATCATGAGTACTGATGGCGATAATTTAATGGTCCTATCAGTAAAAGTGGAGTCACATCATTTTCAGTCAATAGTGAGCCCCTCTTCCAAGGTATTCCTTAATATGCAATCTTCTTGATTAAAATCTAGACTTTTCCTAAAGCTATCTTTGGCATCCAATCAGAATATTGCCTTCATCTTATTGTAGCTCCTTTATTTAAAGCATTCTTAATTTTTATGAAGATGGCATGACTTAAGATATTTTTCAAAACAAAATAGCAAATACTAAAACCAGATAATTTTTCTGTCTAATGTAGATATGAGTGGTTTTCTTTATTCTTCCTCTTTGTACCTGTGGCTATTTATCTTAATGGTCACTCAACTCAGTCATTTTATTATAATGCCATAATTCTCTTCCTAAATTATATCAACGTAATATTGCAATGCAGGTTAACCACTGTCAAAATTAAATGGTGTTCTATTTAATCCACAGTTTCAAGGTAGTTTATAATAAATCTATTTAATATAAATTTAAATTAAATATATAAACATATTACATAAATAAATTATAATATATTTAAGTACTTATAGAAGTAAATATTATTAAGTAAAAAAAGTACTCTTATAAATACAAATTTACTGGGACATTTTTCTGAGACAAGATTTCCATGACTTTCTTCATTGAGAAAAGCAATTCAACTTAAATGTATTTTATCTTGGCTGTCCTTTAAAGTCACTATTTACATAATAAAAGGATTTCATAAAAACATGTCTTCAGCTTATAAGGGGCCCCACAGTATGCCTTCCCACCTTCAGTTTGATAAAGGGGAGGCTGTTAGCCTAGTGAAGCAAATAGTCGGTGTCCCCTACTAGTGAGCTGTATCACTTGGGGCAACTACTTTTCCTTCTAAGGAATCTGACAGAATTTATTACTAGGCTTGGTCAGCACTGCACAACAAAGCAGTTAAATCACTGGGACAGTGCATCAGCCCATGCCTGGCTCATATTGGTCTAGTAACAACCTCAATCAGAGATTGTATGCTTTCCAGCTAAACAATTTGTTGGGGAATGGAGTTGGGGTGGAAGATGTAAAGTGCAAGGCCACCTTCAAGAATGCCTTTAATGAAGGTGCTATAGTGCTCAGGAGTGTCTAACTTATTGACTAATGATGCTTATCAGAAGACAAACTAGGGTTTAAATTAGTCTTGATATCCAGATTCCCACATGAAAATGTATTGCAAAATGCATTTTCTGTTTTTTTTTTTTTTACATAAAGTGTAAGCTCAATAAACTTAAACATACTCTATTTGAGTATATCTGTCTTTGCATATCCATATGTCCTAATATACTCTGATTCCTCGGTTGTGTTTTATACTGATATGTTTGCTCTCTTTATAAAGGATTAGGAAGCATCAAAGTATAAAGTGGAGGTTCACATGCACACATATGTTTATTGCGGCACTATTCACAATAGCAAAGACTTGGAATCAACCCAAATGTCCATCAGTGACAGACTGGATTAAGAAAATGTAGCACATATACACCATGGAATACTATGCAGCCATAAAAAAGGATGAGTTTGTGTCCTTTGTAGGGACATGGATGCAGCTGGAAACCATCATTCTCAGCAAACTATCGCAAGAACAGAAAACCAAACACTGCATGTTCTCATTCATAGGTGGGAACTGAACAATGAGATCACTTGGACTCGGGAAGGGGAACATCACACACCGGGGCCTATCATGGGGAGGGGGGAGGGGGGAGGGGGGAGGGATTGCATTGGGAGTTATACTTGATGTAAATGATGAGTTGGTGGGTGCTGACGAGTTGATGGGTGCAGCACAGCAACATGGCACAAGTATACATATGTAACAAACCTGCACGTTGTGCACATGTACCCTAGAACTTACAGTATAATAATAATAAAATTTAAAAAAAAAGAAAAGAAAAACAAAGTGGAGGTTCACTTAGTGGCTGTGAAGTACACATCAACGTGTATCTACATCTTGTGCCTGTGAGACATGCCTGCAAGAGCAAGAGAGTGTGGAAGTGAAAGGGACCGGATTTAGTGCTAACCAGACCATTCTTATACCTTCTTAACACTCTGATGAGGAAAGTCACTTATTCTCACAGCCTCAATTTCTACATCTGTAACATGGTCAATTCTCTTTCTCTCTTTCTCTTTCTCTCTCTCTCCCTCTCCCCTCCTTGTCTCTCCCATTCCCTCACCATACTCTTGCCTCATTCTGAGCCTTCCTTGAGAAAAGTCTCTTTTGAAATGCAGGGCAGATCATTACAGGTTACTATTTTCCTGTGTCTGGCTAGCTAAGTTTTAAGAACCCAAATTCCCTTATTGGAAAGTTCTAATGTTGACATTTTAGGGGAAAATACATGAAGCCTGGGGCCCAATAAAATTCTTAAATACAGCTTTATGAACAACAAAGGGCTCAGGATACTTTAGGTGTCACTTAGCTCCTTAATGTATTGCTCTATTGTTCAGTTTCTGGAGGGTGAACAAATGAGATTCAAAGAACTTCTATTATTCATGTGAATAAATTAGTTTCATATGAGCATGCCAATTATTCAGATTGGAGAACTATACATTTTCTATATTCAGAATATTGAAATATTACCTTAATGAATGAGCTAATGTTGTTTACCAAGTTTTCTAATTTATATCTTAGTGAGATATTATGAAACTATACTTAAAAAATAAAGCCAAGGCTAACATGCAGTAAGGCTGTGATCATTTTATTCAAATTAACTTAAGTAAAGTAATTGTTTCGAATCAGAGTACTGAGAGAGTTTCAGTATTAAGTAAAGGCTGCCGTTCATCATAGAACATCAGTATTAGATTATAATTTAGATGGATTCTATTCCAACTTCTCCTTGTTATAGATGTAATTGAGGTTCAGGGAGGTTAAGAGACTTGCCCAAAGTCACCTAGCTAATGAGGCTGAGGTGAGAAAAGTAGATCCATGGCTGATAAAGCTGGACTAACTGAAGTATGTGCCGCACAGCTCCAGGAGTACGTGTGTAATGGATCAAACAGGAACCTTAATTATACAATTAAAGCAGAATCATTCTGATTAGCTATTAATAGAATAGTACTTTTTCAGGATGAATATTTTAGTTATGAAAATTTAAACCACAACAAATATATTAAAGGTTCATGTCTAAGAGCCTAAACGTATATTTCAGATGGTTTCCACAGTGTAGAAATCTAGCTATGTTTATTGGTGAGTTTCAGAGATATCTACATCTGATATAAATAGCATTTATGTCACAGAAGTATTAGAACCTTTAAAGTCAGTATTTTATGTTTTCAAATAACTTGAAAATGTGTATTTTATTTCTACACACCAGTGACTTTGAAGATACGTGGCACAGCTTTTGAATGAATGTTCAGGTACCTTATGATTAATCATATAAAAACTTTTAAAGAGAATGAATAAAAAGCATAAAGTGGTTCTTGTTCCTGGAAATGATTGAGCACATTGAGATTTTACTACACACATTGTAATGGAAAGTGACTTAACAAGAAACAATTTAGCCATGATAATTTCCTATTTCCACTTCAGCTAGAAATGTTAATCACATGTACTGAAGAGAAGGATAAAAACATAGTGTATAATGACAGGGACTTTGAAACTTTAAATATTAAGATAGAAATATACATATTTTAACATAATTTTATTCAAAATTTTAATCTACATCCTAGTTACATTACAGAATGCCTCAAATCTACTTCTTCACCCATTTAAAGAGAGGTTGAGATCATATACAATAGCAGTATGCTATTCTGACTAGTGTCTTAGATTAATTTAAAAGGGTGAGGATGGCTATTTAAACAGTTTAACAGCTGTATTGTCCTTAAAATTGTCTTGGAAATTAACTTTTGACAGGAGGCCAAAATATCTACATGGTATTTTTAACGACAGCAAAACTTGAATATTTTATGAATGCATAAGAAATATTACTAAGTCATTTTCCATTGATAATAATAAAGAAGCACATAAGAAAAACAGATACACTTGGGAATGAGTAGTGGTAATAGAAAAATAAATGAAGGCAGATAGGAGAAGTAGTTTGGGGAAAATGACAGCCTTCAAAAGATTCACTCTTTGCTGCAATCATATGTTATACCTTGGAAAAATCTTCTCCATGAGAAATTCAATTTTTCTTTGTGGATTCAACCACTGATGTAATTTTCTCCTCTGTCTTAAGTCCACTGTGGATATACACAGTAGTCAGCCAGTCAACTTTCCAGCCCCCAGGAAATCTGGCTTGGTTGGTGACACAACAAGAACTGTGCAAATACAGCTGAGAAACAGGCATCTACCACTCTGTCTTGGAGTTGTCACCTAAAAGGCAATGGATCTGTGATATTTCACAACATTAGCAGCATTTCCTGGTTTACCTGCTCTTCTCCAGCTCCATAGCTAAGTGGAAGAAAACATATCTTTTTTTAGCCTCAAATAGCTTGCTGCATTTTTTGTTTTATATCATATATTTATGTTGTAATTTATTTATATGAATTTTCAGTGCCTGTGTCTCCTATGATAATATAAAATTAAATGGAGAAACAATTTTTGTTAAAACTACTTTACCCTTAGTCCTTAGCAAAAAGGTTAGCACAGTGATTAGCAAAATAAATATTTGTAGAATTATTTTAAACCAGTGAACAAATATTGGGCATCCTCATCCTTGAATCTTTTGACTATCCACAAATTTTCAAACTTTTTATAATTCCGAAATTCGATGGATATTGTTAACTTTGTCTGATTCTGTCTCTGGGAGTCTGTAACTAATTTCTAGCCCCTCTTGTTTCATATTATATTGGGTTCCTTGATAAACAATATTAACTGCAGTTGATAGAGAGTCTGCAGTTTCCGGAAACCAGAGGTCACTGATCTCGTAAAGAGCTATTTCTTTTATGTTGACACATGCCTGAAATTGAACTGGAACTTTGTGACACTCCTGGAAACTTGGCTGTTGTAAATGTGGGTAGCTCAGGAGAACAGGGAAAGTGGGTTCAGAGAGAAGCAGTACTACTTTTATCCTACAATATTTTTCCCATTAGAACTTGCTGTTATTCCCATCTCATCTCTTCATATCCTCAACATTTGGTTGATGCAACAGTGTAAAGCAACATTGAATAGCCAATGATCAGTTACATCAAGAATTAAATGCAATTTATTTATACTTTCAAGATATATAATTAGTTCCATATACCTACCTTTCTTTTGTACTAGAAATCGTGAAAATGAAATTAGATAATCTACAGAGTTTTTAGACATTTAATAACCTCAGCCTCATCTTTTGTAGCATCAATTATTCATCATTGTATTAAACTGATGTTAGATTTTACACATATTTAGAGACTTTAACAATTTTAACTCTTCATTATTTCTGTGTGTGTGTGTGTGTGTGTGTGTCTGTAATGACTCTTGTGGTTGAAGAGATTTTTGAATTATCTTATGAAGGTGTTTATATTTTTAGCTCAGAAACTACGGTTCTCAAATATGCAGTAAGTTTCTCAAATGTGCAGTAAGAGAATCTAATCTTTGTGTCTCTGCTATCTGGATAACCAACAACTAAACTTTGAAATGAAATAATAACTTGGTGGCCTCCCAGAATTTGAAACATAGAGGAGATAAATATATTGTTATGAGTGGTACATAAAACATGAAATCGAAAACTGTAATAGAATCTGAGTGAATAAAACTTGGATGGAACATCAAGAAAACTTTTCAATAAAGACTATTGTCACAGATTCTTAAGACTCATAGTGAAGGAGGTAGAAACTAAAGTCTACAATATGGGGCATGCTAAAAAATGTGCCTTATTTCTTTGTTTGCTTTGTTTATCTTGGCCTTTGGGAGAAAAAGAAAAGTTCATAATATTGCAAGGGAATTTAGACCATAAGAAACATCCAGTTTCCTTCCTGCTTCACAGCAAGGAATGCATTTAGACGTATGTGAGAACCATTCAGTGTTTCAACCCCAGGCAGAGAGCTTCTGGACAGCAAACAGAGAAGAAGCTGGAAGTACAGCAGGGGTAGCTATTTTTTCACTTGTTCGGACATGATAATGTTTATTTTTAAAAAGCCAACTAACACTGCATGACAGTATTCTGGCACCTTGGGCAAGTGCACATTTCATAATCCCAGGTATCGGCCATAAAGCCTAGGTCTCTCTAATGGATTGGAAACTTTTTGAAGAAGATCAAAAGACTCTTTATAAAAATAACAACAACAAAAGTCTAATTCTGTTCCAGAAATGAAGAGAAAGATAAGGAAAAAAATGATACCGATTTATTTCACTAACTTATATTCATTCTAAATTTTTAACTTCAAGCTTTTTAAAACTTAATTTTCCAATGCCTTGCACTAAGTAAGTGTTCAATCGGTGTTAAATAAATTACATAGCAAATCAATATTGGGAATATTTTAATAACACATAGAATATTTTATAGTCAAAGACCAGTTACATCAATAATTAAACAATATTCACCGATACCGAAGTGTTTGAGACTCCTAACATAAAGCAGAATTAAACATTATATTCCCATTTAATAAGTGTAAAAGTTAGAGCATGGAAATATTTAAACTAAATCATGGTATTTTCTTTCAACTATTTAGCCGTGAATGTCCTAGTTATAAGTGTAAAGTAAATGAAGTTTGTCTTCCTTCCTTTCCTTCCTCATGCTGCTCTTTCAGAACAATTTTCTATACAAATACCTGTCCCAGACATCATAAAACTTAAATCCTACTGTTTTTGTTTCTGCCTGGAATTTTCATTTTTATGCATTTGAAATCTCTGCCCTCCACCTTTTTCACACCTTTAAAATATATTAAAGCTTTGCTTCATGTATTCTGGGGCTCCAAAGAGGTCAGTGTGCTAAACTAATCTTGCATTCACTAGGAAGGGGACAGCTTTTTGAAGCAATAAGTATGTCTGACCTTACCTTAGACAAACCTTTAATTATTTAGCCTAGCTACCAGAAAGAATGTACTGAATTGTTCATTCTATATTTTCACTGATGGGTTTATATAAATGCCTCATAAGAAATATTTGTGTTTAATAACGAAGGGCAGAAGTGAGACGTTTAAAAGGTTTATTTTAGCAATTACCCAGGGGATTTCCTGGCCAATTTTATGTTGTCTTGTCCTGTTACTCATAAAGATATGCAAGAAAATTCCTAGGTTATCAAGTCACAGGCTACTGCTGACTATCTAAAGAGCTAGTCATCAGGTTTCCACAATAAAGGCAAGCATAAAATCACAAAATCATCTGTGGGAAATTATGTGGACTTAACATGACCACACATTTTTTTTGAAATTTCTTGCATTGAGAGGTGGTGGCTGTTCTTGTGTCTAGGCTGGCTGGTAACTGCCTCCAATAGCAGAGTATAATAAGTAAACCACTGCTGTGAATGAAGCTCTTGGCTCTGCCTTTAGGGGTAGCAACAGATTCTGCTTTGATCTTTTGGAGCTTTGAGCCACCATTTAAAATGTCTGCTACCATTATAGGGGAATCAGTTATAGAGGACACATTATAGAGGACACATTTCTTCTGTCCCCAAAAAGATACCAGGTATTTGAGTGAAACAGGCAGGGACCCAGTAGATGAGCTCAGTTGTTAGCCAAACAGCACCAAATTATATCTGCCATGCTACATGGGGAAGAACTATAATCCATTTGTACTCATCTCAATTTCCTTGCCCACAAAATATACAGAAAAATAAAAAATATAAAATGGTTATTATTTTAAGCTACTAAGTATGGGGACAGTTCATTATGCAATTGAAACCTTAAATGAGAGAATGCATTGTGTCATTTTCAGCAGACTGGGTAATCTGTTCTTTGTACCTACCTGGAATAGTTCTAATATTTTTCAAAGAGATTCATCAAATCTATGCAGAGCTTGAGATGTCTCCTGACATCATACTAAGAAGACTCTGCACTAGGGTCTTCTAAGTGACAAAGCTCTTTAAATGATTATCTGATTGCCTAATGAGCAAAAATAATTGTTGTGAGGGATAAAGTTAAATAATATACATGAACTTCCTTTGCACAGTATAAACTACAATCCACAAAAACGTACCATCATACCACCATTGTGAAGATTTTATGAATGCTCCCTCTCCATGAAGAATTTTCATCTGGAAAATTGTATTTAGCCTGGAGTCAAGGGAATGATATTGTTATGAGAAAAGCACTGTTTATTTTTTTTTTTTTTTTTTTTTTTTTTTTTTTTTTTTTTTTTTTTTTTTGAGACGGAGTCTCGCCGTGTCGCCCAGGCTGGAGTGCAGTGGCGCGATCTCGGCTCACTGCAAGCTCTGCCTCCCGGGTTCACGCCATTCTCCCGCCTCAGCCTCCGAGTAGCTGGGACTACAGGCGCCCGCCACCACGCCCGGCTAGTTTTTTGTATTTTTAGTAGAGACGGGGTTTCACCATGTTAGCCAGGATGGTCTCGATCTCCTGACCTCGTGATCCACCCGCCTCGGCCTCCCAAAGTGCTGGGATTACAGGCTTGAGCCACCGCGCCCGGCCGAAAAGCACTGTTTAAACAAACAAATATCTTAAAAAAAAATAGAAAACTTTCAAATAAATCTGAAAAAAATTATTAAATTTTCTTTAAGATATAATTGATATACCTTAAAAATGACCTCTTAATGTATACCTTTCAGTCACTTTTACTATATTCACAAAGTTGTGCAGCTATCACCAGTAATTCTGGAACATTTTCATTACCTAAAATAAATCCTGTAACTAAATGTTATCTTTTAGAAATAATAAAAATGGTGATGATAGTAATAATAAAAAAATAATTGAGGACAAATCCATATATTCAAACATAACAGAAAATAAATCAATGAAGTTGCAAGCTTGGAAGAGACAGATCCTGTGTGCAGAAAAAGGCTAACATAGCAGGCCTGAGAAACTATCGTTGAAAAAGTCTGCTCCAAAGTTGGCCCTTGGTTTGCACCTGAGAACTGGGCTGGTAAAGTTAACGACACTGACATAAAACTTTCTCTAATTGATGAGAGTGTATGACTGTGAATAAACTTTTTATAAAAATAACATGATTTATAGACTCCTGGGAGTCTAGAATTTTGGCACATGATAACTAAAGTGCCTACATGGCTATCCCAGTAAAAAACTTGGATGCTTAAATTCTACCAGATATAAAAAGAAGATCTAATACCAATACCCTTGAATGTCTCCAAAAAATAGAGAACGAACTCCTCCCTAACTCATTCTATGAAGGCAGCATGATCCTGATACTGAAAGCTGGCAAAGACACAAGGAAAAAAGAAAACTATATGCCAATATCTCTTATGAACATAGCAGCAAAAATGCTCAACAGAATACTAGCAAACTGAATCCAACAGATCATCAAAATGTTAATTCACCATAATCAAGTAGGCTTAATTCCCAGGACGACAGGTTGACTCAGAATACACAAATCAATGAATGTGATTCACCACATGAACAGAATTAAAACAAAAATTATATGATCATCTCAATAGATGTGGGAAAAGCTTTCAATAAAATCCAATACCACTTCATGATAAAAACCCTCAAGAAACTAGACATCAAAAGAACATACCTCAAAATAATAAGAACCATGTGTGTTGAACCCACAGCCATCATCATACTAAATGGGAAAATAGTGGAAGTATTCCCCTTGAACTGAAACAAAATAAGGACGCTCACTCTCACCCCTCATACTCAACATATTACTGGAAGGGCTAGCCAGAGCAATCAGGCAAGAGAAAGAAATGAAAAGCATCCTAATTGGAAAACAAAAAGTCAAACTATTTTTCTTCATGGAAAATATGATTATATGCCTAGAAAACACTAAAGACTCCACCAAAAGTCTCCTGGAACAGATAAATGATTTCAATAAAGTTACAGGATACAAAATCAATGTACACAAATCAGTAGTACTTCTATATATGAATAGCATTAAAGCAAAAAGCAAAAAAAGAACACAATTTTATTTATAATAGCCACAAAAAATGAAATATTGAGGAGTACAGCTAATAAAGGAGGTGAATGATCTCTACAATGAGAACTATACAACGCTGCTAAAAGAAATTATAGATGAAACAAAGAAATGAAAAACACATTCCATGCTCATGGATTAGAAGAATCAATATCATTAAAATGGTCACACTGCCCAAAGCAATCCACACTCCCAACGTTATTCCTATAAAAAAATCAATGTCATGTTTCACTGAACCAGACAAAACTATGCTAAAATTCATATAGAACCTGAAAATAAGGGCCCGAATAGCCAAAACGATCTTAAGCAAAAAGAACAAAGCTAGAGATATCATATTACACACTTCAAACTAATCTCTAAGGCTACAGTAGCAAAAACAACATGGAACTTGTCCAAAAGCAGACACATAGAGCAGTGGAACAGAAGACAGAATCCAGGGGTAAAGGCATAGAATTACAGTCATCTGATATTTCACAAAGTTGACAAAAATAAACAATGAAGAAAGGACTCCCTATTCAACCAATGGTGCTGAGATAACTGGCTATCCATATGCAGAAGTATAAAACTGGACCACTACCTTTCACCATATGCAAAAGTGATCCCAAGATGGACTGTAGATTTCAATGTCAGACCTAAAACTATAAAAATACTAAAAGAAAACCAAAGAAACACCATTGTGAACATCAGCTTTGGGAAACAGTTTATAACTAAGTCCTCAAAAACAATTGTGACAAAAAATAGAAATTGACAAGTGGGACCTAAATAAACTAAAGAGCTTCTGGGGCCAGGTGCGGTGGCTCAAGCCTGTAATCCCAGCACTTTGGGAGTCCGAGACAGGCGGATCACGAGGTCAGGAGATGGAGACCATCCTGGCTAACCCGGTGAAACCCCGTCTCTACTAAAAAAATACAAAAAACTAGTCGGGCGAGGTGGCGGGCACCTGTAGTCCCAGCTACTCGGGAGGCTGAGGCGGGAGAATGGCCTAAACCTGGGAGGCAAAGCTTGCAGTGAGCTGAGATCCGCCCACTGCACTCCAGCCTGGGCAACAGAGCGAGACTCCGTCTCAAAACAAACAAACAAACAAACAAAAGAGCTTCTGCACTGAAAAAGAAGCTGTCAACAGAGTAAAAAGACAACCTGCAGAATGGGAGAAAATATTCTCAATTTACGCATCTGATAAAAGTCTAATATCTAGAATCTATAGAAACTTAGATGATTGAACAAGTCAACAACAAATATGCCCATCAAAAATGGGCAAAATACATGAACAGACACTTCTCAAAAGAAGACATACAAGTGAACAATAAACATATGAAACAATGCTTCACATGATAAATCATCAGAGAGTTGCAAATCAAAACCACATTGCAATATCATCTTCTTTCAGTCAGAATGACTATTATTAAAAAGTCAGAAAACAACAGATGCTGGCAAAGCTGTGGAGAAAAGGGAATGCTTATACATTTTTGGTAGGAATGTAAATTAGCTTTGCCACTGTGGAAAGCAGTTTGGAGATATCTCAAATAACTTAAAACAGAACTACCATTTGACCCAGCAATCTCAATACTGGGTATGCATCCAAATGGAAACAAATTGTTCTAACAAAGAGCACTTGTGGCTGGGCGCGGTGGCTCACGCCTGTAATCCCAGCACTTTGGGAGGCCAAGGAGGGTGGATCACGAAGACAAGAGATCGAGACCATCCTGGCTAACAAGGTGAAACCGGTCTCTACTAAAAATACAAAAAAAAAAAACAAAAACAAAATTAGCCAGGCGTGGTGGCAGGTGCCTGTGGTCCTAGCTACTTGGGAGGCTGAGGCTGGAGAATGGTGTGAACCTGGGAGGTGAGCTTGCAGTGAGCCGAGATCATGCCACTGCACTACAGAGCGAGACTCTGTCTAACAAAACAAAACAAAACAAAACACTTGCATGTTCATTACAGCACTATTCACAACAGCAAATACATGGATTCAACCTAGGTGCCCATCAACGTTGGACTGGATACAAAAATATGTAGTACATATACACCATAGAATATGACACAGCCATAAAAAAGAATGAAATCATGTCCTTTGCATCTGTATTGATACACTTGGATATTACTATCCTAAGCGAATTACTCCAGGTACAGATAACCAAATAATGCATGTTTCCACTTGTAAGTGGGGACTAATATCTGGGTACTTGTGGATACAAAGATGGCAAGCAACGATAGAAACTGGGAACTACTTAAGCAAGGAGTGAGAGAGAAAGGCAAAAGTCAAAAAACTACTAAGTACTATGCTTAGTACCTGAATGTCAGGATCATTTGTACCCAAAATGTCAGCATTGCACAATATACCTTGCTCACAAACCTTTACACAAACCCCCTGAATCTAAAAGAATAGTTGAAAAAAAAAAATGACAATCTTGGACAGTGTGTCTATAATGAGTTTCCAAAGAATACAAAGAAGCAAAATGAGCTCATTATAAGTGACTGTGAGTATGCCTATGATTTTATTGTTGACAAAGAAATAAATATTTGGGTTTATTTATTTAATAAATGTTGACTAAAACTGTAATATAAACTAGATGTTATATGATAAAAATTCAGTGGTAAACATGGCACAATGGCTGGCTCTTAAATTTCTAATAGAAGCCTACAAGTTTTCAATGCAAACTTTGAATTAATATTTGCCTCCTAAACATAAAAGCATCTACTACTACCTTTATACAAATGATTTAAAAATGTGTGTTATAAGAAAGTGGCTGATAGAGACACATGGACAAGGAACACAGTGTTATAAATGTTACCTATAAGATTATATGACAGGTGGTCATGGAATAAAATGATCACAGAAAATACAGTGATATGTCTCATTAATTATTGTCTATGCATAATTGATGAACTTCTTATGAGCAAAAAGTGATTAAATATCCTAGATGTAATTATAATTCAAGCAATATTTTTGAAATGTTAAGCAACCACTGAACACTAATACCTTGGCATATTCTGTATCTAATACATTTGTCTAAATGACTTTTGCAGACAAGTAAGGCTGATGAGGACTTATATCTAGAAAATGTGTATAGAAAAAATACGTTTAGACTCCTCCCCAGAAAGAAACCCTACCGAATTCTAGAGGTGAAATCCAGAAGCTTTATTCCTTGAATGATCTGAGACTGCCAATAATCTCCCTGTCAAACATCAGC
The DNA here is from genome assembly GCF_003255815.1 of Theropithecus gelada. Lineage (NCBI taxonomy): Eukaryota > Metazoa > Chordata > Mammalia > Primates > Cercopithecidae > Theropithecus > Theropithecus gelada. Next base: position 129,677,440 of record NC_037669.1, read on the forward strand.
ACTGAAACCGTATAAACCCTTGTTGAATAGATAGAAATTACTTATGTTCATCTCAGAGAGCTACACAGTCTTTGCTCTGTGGGATATTCCCAAAGTTTTAAGGCCATCGTGTATTATCTAGGCATTTAGAATTAGTTCAATTTTTTTTTTCTTTCACCAGTTCCCTATTTCTATATTATAGGACACCAAGCCTAAGATACAGTCATGAGAAGTTTTTCACACTACTACAGGTAAGGGAGAATAATACAACGACTTATCTATTTTTAAACTTCATTTTGCACCGTAATACTATTCAATATTCCACTTGATCAGCCTCATATAGATGGGGAGTAGGTGGGGACATCACAGTGTGTCTGGAGTTTCTTCCTTCTGGTGGGTTCATGGTCTCGCTGGCCTCAGGAGTGAAGCTGTGCACCCTTGTAGTGAGTGTTACAGTTCATAAAGGTGATGCATCCGGAGTTCTTCGTTCCTCCCGCTTGTGATCTCGCTGGCCTTAGGAGTGAAGCTGCAAACCTCCGCAGGGAGTGTTACAGCTCATAAAAGTGGTGTGGACCCAAAGAGTGAACAACAGCAAGACTGATTGCAAACGGCGAAAGAACGAAGCTTCCACAGCATGGAAGACGACCTGAACTGGTTGCCAATGCTGGCTCTGAAGGCCTTTTATTCCCTTATCTGGCCCTACCACATCCTACTGATTGTTCCATTTTGCATAGAGTTGATTGGTCCATTTTACAGAGAGTTGATTGGTCCATTTACAGAGATCTGATTGGCCTGTTTTGACAGAGCACTGATTGGTGCATTTACAAACCTTTAGCTAGACACAGAGTGCTGATTGGTGCATTTACAATCCTTCAGCTAGACACAGAGTGCTGATTGGTGCATTTACAAACTTTTAACTAGACACAGAGTGCTGTTTGGTGCATTTTCAAACCTTTAGCTAGACAGAAAAGTTCTCCAGAACTGACCCAGAAGCCCAGCTGGCTCCACCTCTCAATGGCATTCACCACCTGACTTTGCAGCACCTAGCCCAGGCACTCTAGCAGCCCAGAGAGAGCTCCTCCTGCAATCAAGCCTAGCATGTGGGGCCTACCAAGCCCGCATCCACCTGGAACCCGTGCAGGCCTGTGAACCCCATGTGCAGCCTTAGGTCCCGCCTGCGCCTCTCCCTCCACATCTTCCCAGGAGCAGAGGGAGCCGGCTCCAGCCTCGGCCAGCCCCAGAGAGGGGTCCCCACAGCTCAGCGGTGGGCTGAACGGTTCTTCAAGCATGGCAAGAGTGGAGGCTGAGGCCAAGGAGGCACTGAGAGTGAGCGAGGGCTGCTAGTGAGAGGTGACAAAGTGCTGGAGGCCCTTGCTCACTCTCAGCACCTCCTCAGCCTCAGCATACACTCTGGCCAGGCTTGAGGAGCCCTTCAGCCCACTGCTGCACTGTGGGAGCCCCTCTCTGGGCTGGCTGAGGCTGGAGCTGGCTCCCTCTGCTTGCCGGGCAGGTGTGAACGGAGAGGTGCCAGCAGAATTGGGGCTGTGCAGCAGGGCTCCCACGCTGGCACAGGTTCTGGATGGGCGTGGGCTCTGTGGGCTGGGAACAGCTGGCCAGCACCGCTAACCCTGGGCAGTGAGGGGCTTACCACCCAGCCCTGGCAGCTGTGGGGGGGTGCACCGGGTCCCCAGCACTGCCAGCCCACCCATGCCATGCTCGAATTTCCACTGGGCCTCAGCCACCTTCCCGCAGGGCAGGGCTTGGGACCTGCAGCCCACCATGCCTGAGCCCCCTGGCAGGGGGCACAGGAGCCTCCCTGACAGGTGCTGCCCCCTGGTCCGCAGTGCTTGGTCCCATCAACCACCCAAGAACTGAGGAGTGCAGGCATGTGGCATGGGACTGGCAGGCAGCTCCACCCACAACACTGGCACAGGATCCACTAGGCAAAGCCAACTGGGCTCCTGAGTTGGGTGGCGACTTGGAGAACTTTTATGTCTAGCCAGAGGATTGTAAATGCACCAATCATCACTCTGTGTCTAACTAAAGGTTTGTAAATGCACCAATCAGCACTCTGTGTCTACTTCATAGTTTGTAAACTCACCAATCAATGCTCTGTGTCTAGCTAATCTAGTGGGGACTTGGAGAACTTTTGTGTCTAGCTAGAGGATTGTAAATGCACCAATCAGCACTCTGTGTCTAGCTCAGAGATTGTAAATGCACCAATCAGCACCCTGTCAAAACAGACCAATCAGCTCTCTGTAAAACAGACCAATCAGTTCTCTGTAAAATGGACCAATCAGCAGGATGTGGTGGGTCAGATAAGGGAATAAAAGCAGGCTGCCAGGGCACCAGCAGTGGCAAACCGGTCAGGTGCCTTTCCACACTGTGGAAGCTTTGTTCTTTCACTCTTTGCAATAAAGCGTGCTGCTCACGCTTTTGGTCCGTACTGCCTTTATGAGCTGTAACACTCATTGGGGAGGTCTGCAGCTTCACGCCTGTAGGCAGCAAGACCCCGAACAGGCCAGAAGGGCTGAACAACTCTGGAGGGGAGAAACGAACAACTCCAGACATGCCACCTTTAAGAGCTGTAACACTCACCACGAAGGTCTGCAGCTTCACACCTGAGGTCAGCGAGACCACAAACCCACCAGAAGGAAGAAACTCCGGTCACATCTGAACATCTGAAGGAACAAACTCTGTACACACCATCTTTTAAGAACTGTAATACTCACGGTGAGGGTCTCGGCTTCATTCTTGAAGTCAGTGAGATGAAGAACCCACCAATTCCGGACACATCAGCATGTTTTCACCTCTCAACGGTACTTACTAATTTAAGAAGTAATTAATTACTAATTACTATGATGTAAGTACTGATTACTTAAAGTTTTCTCCATCATCTTTGGATGTAATCATTAAAATAGTACTCCGGGAATGTAAATAAGGAGACCTTACCTAATCTTATATTTGTTTGTGGAAAAAGTAGTAATAAAATGATTATCCATACATTCACTGTAAACTGATTAATACTTAGATTCTGAAGAAATACAACAGCTGTTGTAGAATTAATTCTCCTTCTGATGTTCTCTTTCATATAGTGGATATTCTATTACTATAATACGGCTTCTCTCCTTCATAAACATTTTATAAACACTTTTCAAAAAACTATTAAAATATTCAAATATTTGCTCAGCTGATAGAAGTGTGGAGTCACTAAAATGTTGAGTATTGCTATAATATTATTTAGTGTTTCAGGCTCTTGAAACTTGGAGAGATTAAAGGATATGAGCAAAATAGAATACTCATCAATGTCTACAGAATGAGAAGAGTGTAGGGCAGAAAATTGGGTACCCTGGGGGTCTCTTACTCTTTGTGTTGTGAACAATAGCCCTTTCTTTAGGGAAGAGTTTATCCATTGTTTGTGGTCCTAGTGTGGTTGTCAGAGCAATCTCTTCCCCAGAATATAAAGCTGGTTTCTGACTCAAGCTCAGAAATTTTAATGCCCTAGACTGCTGATAATTGTTATCAATCTATTGACAAGTAACCTAAATATGTTCAATCACTTTGTTCTCTAAGTCTGGAAATATGCTTGCCAGGAGTAAAACACCATTTTATCTCTAGAACTACTTACTTGAGTGATAGAAAACTGGATTTGCCAATTATCATTGTTTCTGCCATGTGGACAGAGACGGTATACAAAATTAATAGGAGTGAAGACAGAAAAATAAAAATATTTCTGGTAGCACTGAAACCCTGGTTCTAATCTGTGAGGCTCTTTTGTGTATTCTGAACTATTTCTACTTCCTTTCCAACTTCATGAATCAGAACATTTCCTTTTCCATTTTTTTTTTTATTCGGTTCCCGCCAATAATGAAACTTAAGTATTTGAGGAATAATCAGAGCTAGAGGTATCTACAAAAGACACACACACCCCATAGAGTTTAATAACTTTAACAAAAGCCTAAATGCTGACCACATCAATTAAATAACTCTCATGATGCTCCTTATGCTAGCCATAGAAGCGAGAGTAAAATAATGCAATAGAAAACATGACTGAGAAGCCCAGAAGGGAAGGGAAGATATCAGTGCTCACCTCTGTGCAGGGTGTAAGAAAATTGTGAGAAGACATTACAACAATTTAAGATTTACATATAATCAACAAAAATTGGTAAATAGCACTGAGGAGTGTTTCAGTTAAAAATTTATGGGACTATAGGCTATTTTTTCTTCATATAAAATCCAATAATAAATGATTATTTCTTTCAATAATATTTCTTTCTGAAATACTATGGCCAGAATTTTGGCAAGAAGTTTGCTTTTTTTAATTATTATTTTTTTGTGCTGGTGCTAGAGCCAACTGATTTTGCCTTTGTGCCAAAATTTTTTCTAGCCTTAGGGATACATAATAAGCACATCTCTACTAAAATGAAACTCAGGTTTCTCATTTCAAAATGAGTATTTCTAATACATAGTAATAATCTTAGTGCTGAGATTTCCCAAGAGATCTTAACAAAGTAGATAATTTAAATATTAAAATATTATAATTTTGAGTATATTAGCAATTTCAGGGCTGATAGGAAGTTCTTTATAAAAACTGAACCTCAGAATATCTGAGTTCCAATTTCTGAATTCTGTTTCTGAAACAGCACAATAATAAAACATTTTTAGCCACCTAGAGGGCACCTCTGGCCATTGAGTCATTTCTATGTATACTGACAGTTTCCACATTGTGCTTTTCTAAGGGAAAAATGCTACAATTTCCAGATTCCCTTAAAGCTGGGATGCAGTCACGTGATCTGTTTCACCAACCCTACTGTACTCCCTGAAATGAAGATGTGAAAGGGAGCAACATGAAGTAATGACTGTGTGAGGGAGAGTTGTCTTCTAGTAAGAAAGGTAGCAAATGTATCTGCTTCTAGGATCACTCCACATGCCCATCCCAATGTGATAAGCACTGAGCTGCAACTGTTGACAAAACAGTCCTGTGGTGTGATGGTGTCTGTTGCAGATGAGTTTGTTTTGAGTGTAGATTCAAGCCTATCTTTCCTAATCACTGCAAGGCCCATGAGGTATCATCACATAAACCCCTAAATCAGCAAGAATGAACTCAGTTGTTCCAATTAAAAACTCATAATTAGGACAGGAGCAGTGACTTATGCCTGTAATCCCAGCACTTTGGGAGGCCGAGGTGGGTGGATTCCTTAAGGTCAGAAGTTCAAGACCAACCTGGTCAACATGCTGAATCCCTGTCTGTACTAAAAATACAAAAAATAGCTGGGCATGGTGGTGGATGCTTGTAATCCCAGCTACCTGGGAGGCTGAGGTGGGAGAATCGCTTGAACTGGGGAGGCTGAGGTTACAGTGAGCCGAGATGGTGCCACTGCACTCTAGCCTGGATGACTGAGCTAGACTCTGTCTCAAAAACAAAACAAACCAAAACAGTAATCTTCACAACTGTCGGTGTGAAGTTAACAAAAAGACAGAAAAAAAAATAACTCTCTGAGGCAGATAGGACAGAAATTTTGTACATATGTACAAATGAGGAAACTAGGATACAATTTCCATTCATTTAATAAAAGATTTAATATATTTGTTTTAGAAAAGAAAGAATACGTGTAAAAATGCTCAGTGAACATGTATGCACCATATGAATAAAAGCTGTCACTGTGATTATCACATGCCCTTAAATAATTCCTATGTGTGACTCTACTATACTTTTATTTTATATGCTTCTTAAAAACAATGAAGCAAAATATGTATATATTTCATAAAAATTTCAATTACGCTAGATTGCTTAACCTTTTTTTCTTTACTATTTCTTTCTTTATAATAGCTTAGCAATCATGAATATTAGCAGGTGTAGACGTAGGACAAATTTGTCCCAATATTTTTAAATATCAAGTCTAAAATCATTCAGTAAAATGAAGAACAAGGAATGCCATGACTTAACAATGCTTTCCGCTAAGTATGAAAGTGAGAAGGACAAGAGTGTCTCTGACAAGCTCATGCATCTTAAATTCAGCACCACTCAATGCTCCTTCCCAAGAGGATGCCTAAATAGCACTAGGTAATGGAGATATCCAGTAATAGGGTGCATTGATACAGAAACTTTACAATGCATGTAAATGAGAACACTCAATTCCTAAAGGAATCAACTAGGGACCAGTATTGTCACTCCTTGAAAAAAGNGAAACTTCGAAGTGTGAAAGTGAGAAGGGTAAGAGTGACTCTGACAAGCTCATGCATGTTAAATTCAGCACCATTCAATGTTCCTTCCCTAGAGGATGCGTAAATAGCATGAGACAATGGAGATATCCAGTAATAAGGTGAATTGATAGAAAAATATTACAGTGAATGTGAATGAGAACAGTCACCTCCCAAAAGAATCTGCTAGGGACCAGGCTTGCTATTTCTTGTAAAAAGTAAATTTACACACATTTCCTACCTTTAACTACATGCAAAAATGAACTCAAGATGGATTATAGATTTAAACACAAAACCTCAAACTATAAAAATCCTGGAAAAGTACAAAACAAAACAAGGAAACACCATTCTGAACATCGGCCTTGGGAAAGAATTTATGATTAAGTCCACAAAAAAAATTTCAGCAAAAACAAAATTGACAAGTGGGACCTAATTAAACTAAAGTGCTTCTACACAGCAAAAGAAACTACCAACAGAGTAAAAAGACAACCTACACAATGGGAGAAAATATTCTCAAACTATGCATCTAACAAAGGTCTAATACCTAAAATCTATAAGAAACCTAAACAATGTTTTCGTTGAACAAACTAGGAACATATATGCCCATCAAAAATGGACAAAACACATGAACAGACACTTCTCAAAAGAAGACATACAAGCAGCCAACAAACATATAAAAATTTCTTCACATCACTAATAATCAGAGAAATGCAAATCAAAACCACATGGCGATACCATCTCCCACCAGTCAGAATGACTATTGTTAATTGATAACTATTATTAAAAAGTGAAAAAAGTACAGATGCTAACACAGCTGTGAAAAACGGGAATGCTTATACATTTTTATTGCAAATATAAAATAGTTCTGCCACTGTGAAAAGCACTTTGGAAATTTCTCAAAGAACTTAAAACAGAACACCATTTGACTCAGCAATTCCATTACTGGGTATAAATCTAAAAGGAAACAAATTGTTCTACCAAAAAGACACATGAACTTGCATGTTCATTGCAGCGCTATTCACAACAGCAAGGACACAGAATCAACCGAGGTGTCCATCAATGTTGGATTGGATTTTTTAAAAAGTGTGTACATCTACACTATAGAATACCATGTAGCCAGAAAAATAAGAAAATCGTGTCTTTTGCAGCCACATGGGTGCAAGTGGAGGCCATTATCTTGAGTAAATTAACAGAGGAACAGAAAATCAAATTCAATATGTTCTCATTTATATGTGGGAGCTAAATATTGGGGAATCACAAATATAAAATGGCAACAAGAGACACTGGGAACTACCCAGAGGGAAAGAGGAGAGCCATGAGTGGAAAAACTATTGGGCACTATACTACTAGAAGAACTATTGGGCACTATACTTAGATGGGATAACTTATGTTCCAAACGTCAGCATCAACACAATGTACCTAGGTAACAAATTTACACATATATCCTCTGAATCTAAAATAAAAGTAGAAAAAGGAAACATACAGATAAATGAAGCCAGGGCTTTGAGGGTATTCTATGTTCACATAGAAAGCCCTTCTCTTTCTCAGGTAACCTCTCCAAGAGGAAGTGGTTTTGTGTAGAATTTTCATGAATACAATGAAAGTCAAAACACTCCCAGCTAAAATGTGCATTCTATTATTTTCAAATTAAATTGTCCTCTCTGCCTCAGCATGCTCTCCTTGTGCATCGTGATGATTAATTTCAATTGCTCAATGATGCAGGTTTCTAGATGAATTGCAGAGTCCACTCTGGGTTCCAAGTATGTACTTCTGGAGTCTGCTCACCTTTAGAAAAGAGATCATATACTAACTTAAAATAATGAGGATTTTAAAAGCGGCTCACTTACAATCAAAGCCACATCTTGCAAAATGTTCTACTCATACTAGCTTTTCTTCTTTCAGTTGGCAGCTTCCTGTCCCTTTCTACTCATTTTCCATCTGATACCATGTGACTCAAGTGGGATTCACAATCAAAATGAACATATTTACTGCATAATTCCAGATTTTACAGTATTTTCTAAGCCAACAGGAGCAACCAGGATTCACATGAGTCTTTGAGTTGATGTTTGATAGGCACCTGAGTGACGCTTACCCACCAGAAATTTCCAAGTTGATTGCCATCATAAATACTACTAAGCTTCCTCTAGTGAAAAAAATCTTATTCCATTTGTCATCACTCCCAAAGGCAATGAAATATGTAATATAAAAGCTGGTCAGAAATTGAAAAAAATTAAAAATATGGTATATTGAATTTTATCTTTTTGTTTAAAGATTTATACTGTAGCTTTATTTTTATAATTAATTTTCATATTGTTCAATTATTTTATATCCATCTTTCTACTGAGTGTTTTAAAAATTATCTTATTCAAACTTCCCAACAGTTGTGAGGCTCAGAGTACATTTTGTAAAAGCAAATACCTAATTTGTGTTAGATAGGCAAGTAGTTTTACATTTAACTTTTACTCCTGCTAAATCCCTATTTTTATCCCAACTTTGAACAACTATGTCAAAAAACAAACAAAAAAATTATGTGTTATTTTGTAATCAAGAAAATATTACTGCATTTAAAAGTGCTACAACATTTTAACTAGTAAAGCATGCTTATAGGTTTCATGTATAATACAACTTACGTACTGTAAGTACTCATATAGCAGTTTTTGGTCAACTTTCCTCTAACAATTAATTTAACTAATGCCAGTAGTACTCCAGCTATCTTAGATTATGAGCCCATGAGGTGAGTTTAGCAGCACCAGCTGTTCCACTCACATATTACTTAATCTCATTTCAAAATGGCTTTTTATTGGGATTGACTATTTTATGTCACACAGTCCAATATTTACAGCAGAAATCATGGTTAGAAGGGAAATACCAGTGATGCCTAAGATTGGAGATGCAATAATGATAACATTCTTTTCTCATGTAAGATGCCCCTATCACGTCACTGGATGTTTCACAATCTTTCTGTTTCTTTTTCTCCTTTTAGGTAATAAGGGTTGTGAGACTGGAGATTTAAACAGCATTATCTCACAAGTATAGGAGCCATAGTCTATTCATATGAATAGAAGCCACAGTCTGCTATCCTTATCAAATGAAATCGACAGTGTTTTCTAACTGAGAATGTTTTGATTTTCATTGCATCCAGGAAAATTTTACACAAAGCCTCTCTCTGGAGAGGATTCTTTGTCTGCAGAGGATTCTAGTCATAGTCTACTAGTAGTAGTAGTCTAAGCCTATTACTCGACTTATACAAGGTCTACTAGTATGACTGTTAATAGTATAGTTTATGTAGTCTATGCAGCCTCCTAGAACTACTTAGTAGACCTTTTCTACTAAAAGCAAAAAAAAAAAAAAAAATCATTTATGTGCAGAGGTACAGACACTGCTGTAAGGCCATTTAATAGACAGTTGCCCCTTTACAAACTACAAATCTGTATGAATGGGGTGGGAATGTGAAGGTCACATCAGCTTCAGGTCTCTATTTCACGTGGGGTTCTTGAAATTTATGACAAAATTCAGTGGCAGCTCAACCTTTTAATAAACCTTTTAATAAATGAAATCCATATCTCTTTATGGCCATCATCGCTTTTTTCCTTTTCCCTAACAGTTCTTCAGGTTCCTCAGTCGCACCTGTAAACATGACACTTTTGGGGCCAAAGAGGGTTGAAGTCTACAGAGTGACTAAAGACCTTGACCATATAATTTATAATTATTTTCTAGTAGCCAGATATAACTATTAGGTTTTCTCCTTCTCTCTAAATATACACATACACACATCTACAAATATATTTCTGTTTTAAGTTGTACAAGGTAGGGGGAAAGACATACAATTTAATTTATTTTATTTTTATTCAGAAGGACTCACAATGGAACATATTGAATTTCTGACAATATCCAGGGCCATGAAGTAAAGAAACAGAAAATGAAAGCCATTTCCAACATGTCCATGCTTATATGCTATTATTGATTGGTTTTGAATTCCTCTTCACCCTGACCTCAGTTGCTGTAAGGGAAAAAGTGTCTGGCCTTCTGAAGCATCTCACACAAAAAAGATAAAAAACATACAAAACACACTTAAAAATGAGAGAAAGGATATACTTGTCTCATATTGCCTGTCTTGCCTCTGGAAATGATTATCTCAAAGTATGTGGCACCTTCTCCTAACAATGTCCCTACATCTTCACTTCTCCTCTTCTCATTAAAACCATACAAATCAAAGCCCAAAGCTGTAAAGTGAATTTAAACCAGGGATTTGTGTATTATACAAATGTGTGGCAGGTACTTTGAGTTTCCCTCATCAATGGGAAGTTTTCTTTGACTTGTAAGGTTTAGAATGGTGCACCTCCAAAGTGCATGCCAGGGAAGCATCCATGCATTCATTCCCTCCCTGCTTCGGAGGCCACTCTTTGGACTTCTACTGTGTGCTTGGCACTGGGCACTGGGCTATAGAGTGAGGATAAAAGGGCAAATAAGCATGATCTGTACCCTCACATTTTTAGAGCACAGGGTAGGGAACCATAGGAGCAGAAAAAAGATAGTAGTGTCATAGCCTGAGTCAGGAGAAGGGAATATGAAATAAGGGTTCCTTTAGAAGTCATATGAACTGAGCCATGGCCAGGAGCGGTGGCTCACGACCATAATCCCAGCACTTTGGGAGGCCAAAGCAGGTGGATCACCAGAGGTTGGGAGTTAGAGACCAGCCTGAGTAACATGGAGATATCCTGTCTCTACTAAAAATACAAAATTAGCCGGGCATGGTGGCACACGCCTGTAATCCCAGCTGCTTGGGAGACTGGAGGCTGAGGCAGGAGAATCACTGGGAGGCATAGGTTGCAGAGAGCTAAGAACGAGCTATTGCACTCTAGCCTGGGCAACAAGAGTGAAACTTCATCTAAAACAACAACAACAACAACAACAAACGAACTCTTCTGAGCTTAGTCATAGAAATAAGTAACAGTTATTCTGATGAAAGGGGGCCAGTACCAAGCCAATAAAGGCATTTCAGGAACTAAAACCCAGAGGTCAAAATTAGTGATATTATGTAGGTAACCAGTAGAAATTTATTTGTGCAGAACTTTCCAACATTATTATTCTCAAGATCACATAGTTTGGTTTATTTTATTCTTACAATGTTTATGCACTGCATTATATATTACTCTTTATATAATAGGGGCCTCATAATGATTTTTAGTTGACCTTAATTCAGGAAATTTGGTACTATGAAAATAAATGCAAATGATGTTACTATCGTTACTCCTTTTTGTAGTCCTCAAGGTCACAAGTCACTTTGTCACAACCTGCTCCAGAAAGCTACATTATACAATGTCTGATAAATAGCACAGGGTACATAGAGGTTCATAAAATTCTCATAATCTGATTTATATTGAGATCAGTAATGAGAATAAGTTTCCTTCACAATGGTTTCTTCCATTAAACCAGCTAAGTGAGAAGAACTTCTGTCTGACACTTTTAAGCATCTAGGCTGCACAGACTTTGAGATAAACATTAAAAATGATTCCTGATGATGATGATCTGATGTATTTCTGCAGTCAAGAGAAGTTATTCTCATTTCAAATATACACTTACTTAAGACAATTTGAAAAAGAGTTTGAAATCTAGGTCCAACAGTTACTAGAGTATGTATATCTTGAAATTTTTCCTTTTGAAATTATAGAACATATCTTTGAATTTTAATGGTGTTAGGGTGATAAAAATGATCAAGAGGTACATGTGTTTTCTTTCAACCATCTGTCAAATGGACTTCTTGTGACATTCAGGTCTCCTGTATACAATGCTTTGAAAAAAATCAATGTTTTTCTTTAAAAAAATTAAATCTCAGCTTCAATAGCCACAAAGAAAATGAAATACTTAGGAGTTCATCTAACCAAGGAGGTGAAAGATTTCTGCAAGTAGAACTACAAAACACTGCTAAAAGAAGTCATGGATTACACAAATAAATAGAGAAATAGTTCATGTTTATGGTTTGGAAGAATCAGTATAGTATAAATGGCCATATTACAGATTCAAGACAATCCCTATCAAAATATCAATGCAATTTTCACAGAACTAGAAAAATCAATTCTAAAATTGATATAGAACCTGAAAAGAGCAGTCCTAACAAATAACCAAAGCAGTCCTAAACAAAAAGAAGAAAGCTGAAGGGATCATATTGCCCAACTTTCAAACTATGCTGTAAGACTACAGTAAAAGCACAGCATGGCACTGCTATAAAAATAGACATATAGACAAGCAAAACAGATTATAGAACCCAGAAATAAACCTGCACACCTACAACAATCTAAAAATCAACAAACTAAGCAATGGGAAAGGATTCCCTATTCAATAAATGGTGCTGGGATAGCTGGTTAAGTCATATGCTGAAAAATGAAACTAGAACCCTAATTTTCACTGTATATGAAAATTAACTCAAGCTGGATTAAGAATTTAAATTTAAGACCTCAAACTGTAAAAATCCTGAAAGAATGTCTAGGCAATACTTGTCTTGCTATAGTTTTTGGCAAATAATTTATGACCAAGTTCCCCAAAGCAATTGCAACAACAACAAATTGACAAGTGGGACCCAATTAAAATAAAGAGCTACTGCAAAGCAAATTACCAAAAGATTAAAACAGGTAGAATACAGAATGGGAGAAAATATTTGCAAATTATGTATCTGACAAAGATGTAATATCCAGAACCTAGAATCTATAAGAAACTTAAAATAACAAGCAAAAGACAAAAACTCCAGTTAACAGATGGGCAAAGGGATGAGCAGACACTTCTCAAAGAAGATGAACAGGAAGCTAACAAAGATATGAGAAAATGCTCCACATTAGTAGTCATCAGAGAAACGCAGATAAAAACCACAATGAGATATCACTTCACATCAGTCAGAATGATGATTATTAAGAAGTGGAAAAACAGCAGATGTTGGCAAGGCTGTGGAGAAGAGAAAATGCGTATGCACTGTTGGTGGAAATGAAAACTAGTTCAGTCACTGTGGAAAGCAGCTTGGAGATTTCTTAGAGAACTTAAAAGGTTATACACAAAAGAAAATAATTCATTCTATCAAAAAGACACATGTACCTGTATGTTCACAGCTGTGCTATTTACAATGCAGAGACATAGAATCAAAGTAGGTGTCCATCCACAGTGAATTTCATAAAGAAAATGTGGTATATTTACAATATGGAATTCTACACAGTCATAAAAAGAATGAAATCATGTCGTTTGCGGCAACCATGAATGGAGCCTAAGTGAATTAAGAGCAGAAAATCAAATGGCACATGTTCTCACTTGTAACTGAGAACTAAGTGTTGAATATATATAAATGTAAAGATGGGAAAAATAGCCACTGGGGATCACTAGAAGGGGGAGGGAGGTGAGGGGCTTCCACTGAAGAGCCACCTGTTGATACTATGCTTACTGCCTGGATGATGGAATTGTTAGGACCCCAACCCTCAGAATCACACAATTTATCCATGTAACAAATCTGCAAATATACCCTTTAACCTATAATAAAAGTTGAAATTTTTAAAATCTCATAATTTAAGTTCTATTTCATTAGTCTTATTTGAATAGAAATATGGTAATTAACATAACCCTGCTTATTGTACACTTAGATTTTCTCTAAAGGTCTATTTGAAGGTCATTTTTCAGTTAAATTTTTGTATCTCTGACATACTCGTAATTTTTTCTACTTCCCATTCTGGAAGCTATCCACACACACACACACCTCCTCCCAACCAACACACACATATATTTCAATTCATTGGTCTTCATATTTTCCCTTGTGACACAATCACTTTCAATGAAGTTTGATCTTAATGATACAATTAAAATTTTGTCTAGGGTTATGAGAATCATAAACATTTAAATTCTTATTTGCCAAAAAATAAATACCTATAAGAAAATATTTCCCAGTGAACGAAACTATTGAATTTAACAGTGTTTCTTGTTACACATTTAGCCATTTTCTTCATGTGTGACGTGCAGCATATTTCTTATTCTAGATTATTTAAAATCTCATTTTGAAAATCAATCCTTTCACATGCTACCTGCTGCACATTGAGTGAATAATGTGACTTTACATTCTGATCCAAGTTACTAAAACATTAAAATTAAAATCAAGTGTACTTTGGATATTTATATTCTCAAGCAACTAAAATGATTTGAAATAATGGGTCTACATGTTATGCTCATTTTATATCAAGTATTAAACATAATTTTCCTTGCCCTTTGCTAAAGTAAATAAGTAATCGTGCTCATCTAATTGTAACAAATATTTCTAAAAAGAATCTCCTCAGAAAAAGTTTTAAGAATTTGTGATACCAGAAATTACTTATGTAGTCTAGTATTTTATGATTTTTTAAAATAATTTAAGTAAACTTCTTCCTGGACAAAATGTTAGTGTAAAAGCTGATGATTGACTCAAATCTTGGTACTTCTGAAGCTTTTTGGTACATTATAGACTTCAAATTTGTTCAATCTTATTCTTGACTTTGCTAGATATGTATTTTGCAAGTTGTTAGTGGAAGTGTAACCTGCAAATATCCCATAAAATTGTCTGTAAATAAATGATATGGAAGGTTTAAATAGTTGTAAGACAACATAATTTGGAAGAGAAGCTAAGGATACTCACACCAAGACCCAAATGATCAGTATCAGTGGCAGGTACCTAGGATGATAGTTTACTATGGTTTTAATTTGAGGCTATTGTGAGCACCTATCTTGTAACAAAATATCTATCTACCTTCACTCCAATTACTATGGGTGCTCAAAGATAAAACTGTGAAAAACCTAGAAATAACTTCTAAATAGAAGTTAAGGAAAGAAAAACAAATTTCTAAAAAAGTGTTCCTGTGTAACCTTAGGGAAAATGACTATTTTTAGGAAAGAAACTTTAAGAAAGCATTCATAAGAAGAAAACCAATGCCCTGCTATTATTTGCAACAAACCATAAGAAATCAGAACCCAGAACAAAGAATACTCAGATGAAATAAAGACATGATTATAGAATTCCACTTCTGAACAGACTACTTACTTTCAGGAAGTATATTTGATGTGAGGTTTACATTTAAAATAAAAAGCACTTTAGTTTAATTAGATCCCATTTGTCTATTTTGGCTTTTGTTGCCGTTGCTTTTGGTGTTTTAGACATGAATCCTTGCCCATGCCTATGTCCTGAATGGTATTACCTAGGTTTTCTTCTAGAGTTTTTATGGTATTAGGTCTAACATTTAAGTCTCTAATCCATCTTGAATTAATTTTCGTATAAGGAGTAAGGAAAGGATCCAGTTTCAGCTTTCTACTTATGGCTAGCCAATTTTCCCAGCACCATTTATTAAATAGGGAATCCTTTCCCCATTTCTTGTTTTTCTCAGGTTTGGCAAAGATCAGATGGCTGTAGATGTGTGGTATTATTTCTGAGGACTCTGTTCTGTTCCATTGGTCTATATCTCTGTTTTGGTACCAGTACCATGCTGTTTTGGTTACTGTAGCCTTGTAGTATAGTTTGAAGTCAGGTAGCGTGATGCCTCCAGCTTTGTTCTTTTGACTTAGGATTGTCTTGGCAATGTGGAATCTTTTGTTGGTTCCATATGAAATTTAAAGCAGTTTTTTTCCAACTCTGTGAAGAAACTCATTGGTAGCTTGATGGGGATGGAATTGAATCTGTAAATTACCTTGGGCAGTATGGCCATTTTCATGATATTGACTCTTCCTATCCATGAGCATGGTATGTTCTTCCATTTGTTTGTGTCCTCTTTTATTTCACTGAGCAGTGGTTTGTAGTTCTCCTTGAAGAGGTCCTTTACATCCCTTGTAAGTTGGATTCCTAGGTATTTTATTCTCTTTGAAGCAATTGTGAATGGAAGTTCATTCATGATTTGGCTCTGTGTTTGTCTGTTACTGGTGTATAAGAATGCTTGTGATTTTTGCACATTAATTTTGTATCTTGAGACTTTGCTGAAGTTTCTTATCAGCTTAAGGAGATTTTGGGCTGAGACAATGGGGTTTTCTAAATATACAATCATGTCATCTGCAAACAGGGACAATATGACTTCTTCTTTTCCTAACTGAATACCCTTGATTTCTTTCTCTTGCCTGATTGTCCTAGCCAGAAATTCCAACACTATGTTGAATAGGAGTGGTGAGAGAGGGCATCCCTGTCTTGTGCCAGTTTTCAAAGGGAATTTTTCCGTTTTTGCCCATTCAGTATGATATTGGCTGTGGGTTTGTCATAAATAGCTCTTATGATTTTGAGATACGTTCCATCAATACCGAATTTATTGAGAGTTTTTAGCATGAAGGGCTGTTGAATTTTGTCAAAGGCCTTTTCTGCATCTATTGAGACAATCATGTGGTTTTTGTCTTTGGTTCTGTTTATATGCTGGATTACGTTTATTGATTTGCATATGTTGAACCAGCCTTGCATAAAGAGCTTCTGCACAGCAAAAGAAACTACCATCAGAGTGAACAGGCAACCTACAGAATGGGAGAACATTTTTGTAATCTACTCATCTGACAAAGGGCTAATATCCAGAACCTACAAAGAACTCAAACAAATTTACAAGAAAAAAACAAACAACCCCATCAAAAAGTGGGCAAAGGATATGAACAGACAGTTCTCAAAAGAAAACATTCATACAGCCAACAGACACATGAAAAAATGCTCATCATCACTGGCCATCAGAGAAATGCAAATCAAAACCACAATGAGATACCATCTCACACCAGTTAGAATGGCAATCATTAAAAAGTCAGGAAACAACAGGTGCTGGAGAGGATGTGGAGAAATAGGAACACTTTTACACTGTTGGTGGGATGGTAAACTAGTTCAACCATTATGGAAAACAGTATGGCAATTCCTCAAGGATCTAGAACTAGAAGTACCATATGACCCAGCCATCCCATTACTGGGTATATACCCAAAGGATTATAAATCATGCTGCTATAAAGACACATGCACACATATGTTTATTGCGGCACTATTCACAATAGCAAAGACTTGGAATCAACCCAAATGTCCATCAGTGACAGACTGGATTAAGAAAATGTGGCACATATACACCATGGAATACTATGCAGCCATAAAAAAGGATGAGTTTGTGTCCTTTGTAGGGACATGGATGCAGCTGGAAACCATCATTCTCAGCAAACTATCTCAAGAACAGAAAACCAAACACCGCATGTTCTCACTCATAGGTGGGAACTGAACGATGAGATCACTTGGACTCGGAAAGGGGAACATCACACACCGGGGCCTATCATGGGGAGGTGGGAAGGGGGAGGGATTGCATTGGGAGTTATAACTGATGTAAATGATGAGTTGATGGGTGCTGACGAGTTGATGGGTGCAGCACGCCAACATAGCACAAGTATACATATGTAACAAACCTGCACGTTATGCACATGTACCCTAGAACTTAAAGTATAATAATAAAAAAAAATTTAAAAAAAAGCATACTAGTCATAGAAACTCCTAGCAAAGCTGGTTTTGAGATTGAAAAACTTTGAGTTGTGATGATATTGTAATAGTTAAAATAAGTTACTATATAAGCACTTATAAAAAATAAAATACAATAAAATAAAAAGCAACATTCTTAAGAGCAGTGGTTCTGAAATACCAGTACAGATCAAACTTAGCTCTTATGTTTTCAAAGGCAAGGTCTTCGGTCATTTTGCTCTTGATTCCCATGATTTCTGATTCAGTGATTAAGAGCTTTTTAGGAGATTTTTTAAAATTTTTCTTCTTCAGCTAAAATCATTCCTGTTGAAAGGCATTTTAAATCAGTAATATGGTAGTGGGTCTGATTATGAACAATCACATTAAAGCTGTACTTTGAGGACAATTGAGCCATATTGTATTGAAATATTTTCCCAAGAAAATCAGTGAAGGCATTTCTTTTGACAAATACTGTTTTAACAAAGGAGTTATAACATATAGCAACGTTAAGAAGTCTCATGACCTGAATGAATTTAAAAACTATTTATTGTTATTACTTTGTAGAAACTTCCTTAGCAACAACAAAAAATAAACAGATTAAAGAAAGTTATATACATAAATATCCACATATATATCTACTTACATATACATGAACACATATACAAAATAAGGAACACCTTACTAAATTGTAAAAAAAAGAATTATATAAATATACAGAATTAACAGTCATTTGTGGTGAAAAGGCATCAATACTTAATTTGAGAGGATATCAAATCTTGTGATATATGCCATAGGCATTATTTTCTGCTGTTGGAAATAATAATAAATATTGGTATTACTTTTACAGGATGCCCCCATACCAAACAGAAATATTTCATCCAATTTGAAATAAATACATTTATAATAAATAATAAAACCATAGCTAATAGGAATAGTTTCCCAAGAAAGTCTCTGTTGTGGTCATTAAGAAAAAAAACACATTTCACACATTGTATTAACTAAATTTTCATTAATTTATATGTTTTTCCCTCTGGAGGTTCCAGTTGACCTTTTCATCCTTAGGAAAAAAACAAAGACTAAGAAACAAGAACAAAAACATTGTCACAATTTTGAAGAAAGAAATCCCAATGTACTCACTCATTCCTCAATTACTCTGACTTGGAGTGAAAAAATTAAAGTTTCCTGATTAATTTTTTCTACTTACCTAAAATAGTTTTGTAAAAAGTAAGGCATTTATACCACCAAAACAAAGAAAAACAATGAGAACACAGCAGTTTAAAATATCAGTGAGTGTAGAAATGTAGTGTAGTGTTGTGTGTTTTTTTTGTATGTGTTTGTTGGCATTAAAGTTGTCTGATTATGTGATAGTTTGATTTTAAAGAAAGTAATTGTAAAGAGAGTGAAGAGAAAATATAACTTCATACTTTAAAAAAGTAATTTGTCTCTTATTTATAGATAATACTATAAAATATGTTATATCAAGTAAGATATTATAATATATTGAGTAAATAAAAGATAAATTTATAAAAAGAATAAGAGACTCTGTAAAAAAAAAAGACTCTAAAATGTCATTAGTCTTGGAAATATCTATCACTTAGTAAACTTTTTAAATTACTATATAAGTTTAATTCTCAAAGTATTTCTGAAGTCAATTACTTTTCTGAAACTTGTTTGCACACTGAAATATTTAATATTTTAGCTTGACAAAAATTTAACTGAGAATACTTTCCTTTCAGTAGAAATAAATTTTGGAATAAGATGTATATTCAGTTTTGGATAAAAGACATCTGATTTTTTTTTCAAGTTTCTCGATGATATATGAAAATCCATCATGATTTCTAACATCACTGATCCGTATTTTTGATAAAATCATTCTAATCTTCACTTTCCAGGTATTTCCTTGAATTTAGTTTCAAAAACTAATAGTTGTAGCATTCCTTTTGTGAGAATAATTATCTCATATAGAATTTTTTTTTCCGTTTTCTTCCTAATTCTGTCAAATGACGTCCTGTAGTAGCTATCTCTGAAGTAGAGTGACTGACTGACAGGTGTTGTCAGCAAGAAGTCTGACGACTAAGAGATGTGTTTGTCTTCTAATAGATTCAATAAAGCATAAAGGAGAGGCAAAGCAGCAGTGTGTACAGCTTGGGGAAGCCTTTGGCTAAGCCCCTTTGAAAGATGTGAAATCTCTGAATATTCTAATTGAGGCACAGATACTTACAGTCTGCATTGCTGTGTGCTTAAAATATTCAGCCAAGATGCCTTGTAGCATATTATTATCTAGGAAACAGTGATACATATCATAATGAGGCCCAAATCCATCGGATTTTTTTTTGTGTGCTTCCATAAGAAGCCATAGTCGAGTGTAGTTACAGAATGACATAAAAATCTGTCTTTAAGGTATGTTATCTCTTATTTCCTCTGCAACTCTAAAACTGCGCTGTGAGCATCTTCTCAGCAGCACATATCTCAAGCCTGCTGTGAGTCGTTACGCCCTCAGCAAGACTTCCTCCCCTCTTCCTCCTACCTTCATTTAGTTCCCCCAAGAAAACATTGTGTGCTGTGTATTCATTTTCTGCAGCTCTTGGATCCTGAATGTAACTGAACGGAAACTGACCATTTCTGTAATAAGCAACCTCTTCAATTAGTCACACTGTCACCTGTGATAATACAAATTCTTCTTTGTGATTCTAATCATCAGCTGTCATTCAAATAATGCCAGGTGCTTGGCAAAGCACTCTGTGGAATTTTTCATCCATCTGTCCAGTCTTAGAAATGACCTTCTATTACTTTCATTTGTATACATGTTATCTTTAAATGGGGCATTTGCATAACAAAATAATGCCTCTGACCACACCAGGGAGTTGCATGATGAAAAAAGAGACTATTTACTACATTATTTGTAAGCCATATGATATTAAAGACTATTGTCATTCAGCTTCAGGCCACCAACACTCAGTGTATTTATATAAAGGCAGCAAATGCTAATTGTTAACAAATACAGCTCTCCTTTTTATTGGCTACAAATTTGTTAGGAGCAGAAAAAAAAAAAAAAAAAAAAAACAACTATTCTTCAAATAGATACTTGTGTTGCAGATGCTTAAAGGAGTGACTAATAGGGCTATTTATTGTCCAAATTTGACTAATTGTTGTGCTGAGAAACTGCCTAGCCAGTTTGTGCTTTGAAATTAAGCATTTTCAGTAAGTTCATCAAAGAAGTAGGACTCTAGCTACCAGCAAGAAATTTAGAAACTTGTCTATTCATATTGATCTCAACTAGCATGGTGTTATATAGAAAACTACCTACAGGCACCTAAAGGAATGATCTATGGGTAAATGTGAAGAAGTCATAAATAGCCTCCCAGAGGCTATTAGACTGAAAAATAATCCTCAAACTGGACCACTTTTGAAGATAAAACAGGTTACTATTAATATCATAACCATTTGAATAAAGCTGGACTGTCCCAGGCACATCGCAATATAGGCTTTCTGTATTTAGACTTTTATTGCTCCACAAGTTTTAAATAAATAAGTGATTCTCTATTGCATGAAAAATAAATTGCCTCAAATGTTTTCAAAATATGGAAACAAACCACAATTCCATTTTTTCATCATCTCATTTTCTAAGCACATTGGCCTACATGTGTTGGCTGACCATGCTCTTCTGAAAGACGTTTTTTCCCTCAGTTTATTTTCCTTTTAAACTTTTATTTTAGGCTCAGGGTACCTGTGTAGGTATGTTATATAGGTAAACTTGTGTCACGGGGATTTGGTGTACAGATTATTTTGTCACGAAGGTACTAAGCATGTTACTGGAGAGTTACTCCTTCCAACCCTCTCCCTCAAGTAAGCCCCAGTGTCTGTCGTTTCCCTTTGTGGCCGTTGGTTTTCATTACTTAGCTCCCACTTAGAAGTGAGAACATGCAGTATTTGGTGTTCAGTTCTTAGTTTGCTAATAATAATGGCCTCCAGCTCCACCCAGGCTTCTGCAAGGCATATGTGTATATGCACCAAATCTCCTTTATCCACTCTACCATTGATGGTGATTTAGGTTGATTCCATGTGTTTGCTACTGTAAATAGTGCTGCAACGAACATAAGCATACATTTGTCTTTCTAATAGAATTATTTATATTCCTTTGGGTATATACCCAGAAATAGGATTGCTTGGTGGAATAGTATGACATCTCACTGTGGTTCTGATTTGCATTTCTCTAATTATTAATGATGTTGAGCATTTTTTCATATACCACTTGGCCACATGTATGTCTTCTTTTGAAAAGTGTCTGTTCATGTCATTTGCCCACTTTTTAAAGGAGTTGTTTCTTTTTTGTTAACTTATGTAAGTTCCTTATAGATTTGGGTTATTAGGCTTTTGTCAGACATATAGTTTGCAAATATTTTCTCCCATTCTGTAGGCTGTCTGTTTACTCTGTTGATAGTTTATTTTGCTGTACAGAAGCTCTTTAGTTAAATTAGGTCCCATTTATCAAATTTTGCTTTTAGCACCTCTGTCATGAAATCTTTTCAGTTCCTATGTCCAGAATGGTATATCCTAGGTTATCTTCCAGGGTTTTTAGAGTTTGGGTTTTATATTTAAGTTTTTAATTCACTTTGAGTTGATTTTTGTACATTGTATAAGGAAGGGTTCCAGTGTCAGCCTTCTTCATATAACCAGTCAGTTATCCCAGCACCATTTACTCAATACAGAGTTCTTTTTCCATTGCTTGTTTTGACGATTTTGTTAGTTTTGAGAAGTCGTTTTCCTCTGTCCAATTCTCTTTTCATTTTTGTTTCTAAATAAATGTTCATCTCAAATTTATCTCATTACTGACAATTATGTTACCTCCATATTATCTGGACTAAATCCCGGAGGGAATATTTTGGTGGACTTAGCCAATAACCATCTTCTCTAGGAATCAGCACTTCCATACCACGTCACTCATGGAAGGGTCACGCTTGCCTCTGGAATAATTCAAATAACAAATTACCATTGCTGTGGTTGGGCTTTTAAATTTGAAAATGGTCATAATATTGCATGCAGGGTGAAGAATATGGGGCAGTTGCAAACTCACCCTCTTCACAAAGCCTTCTCAGAATGATTCCAGAGAAAATCAAATTCTCCACATTTAACACTCATAAAATTTTGTGTTTCTATTATCACTGTGTTCTGTATCTTTTGAATACAAATATTCATATTTTAGTGTCTCCACCACTGGTTCACAAAATTCTGAAGTCCCGCAGCCACAAGATTCCTCTTACTGTCCCTCACAGTCTAGTGACGAGGCACTTAGTAAATGTTCAATAAATGTTAATTTCATTGAAATGACAAGTTCGTAAACTGTAATAGTTTAATGTGAGTTGGAAATGGCAATTTAAACTCAAGAAGCCAACAGTCTTTTTATTCTAAGATATTGAAAAATGAGTCATCATTCATCTCATCTCTCATTCCTTCTTTGCCTCTGTCATTCTTATGCTACACAGAATAATGGATATGTATTAGGTCAGACTTTTCACAGGATGCTACTGAAGGTACCAGAAGTAAAAATTATGGCAGGAAAAATCATGTATTATTAAAGAAGTCTATATTAAAATAATGTAAAAGTTTTTCTGAGTTGGAAGGCAAATCATTTCCATTTCATACAATAGGTTCAACATTGTAAGATTGGCAGAACCCAACATAAAGAAATAAACTTGAATAAAAGAGCAGGAAAATACTGGTGAGTGATTAGCAGGAATAAACAAACAAACAAAACCCCAGCCTTTCATCAATCTTCATAGAATTATGAATACCATTTGTAAGATTTACTTTATAGAATGTCATGTCAAAAAAATATAAGTGGGCCGGGCACAGTGGCTCACACTTGTAATCCCAGCACTTTGGGAGGCCGAGGCAGGTGGATAACGATATCAGGAGTTCAAGACCAGCTTGGCCAAGATGGTGAAACTTCATCTCTAGTAAAAATACAAAAAAAAATTAGCTTGGCGTGGCGGCAGTTGAATAAGGCCTTTACAGGCAGTTGTACAGTCCATTTCGATCTTTCATGCAACTACATATGCAACTATGCATATATATATGTATGCATCTTCTTAAGAAAAACTTTTCAAAAATGACCCTTGACATCATATATTTGAAAATTCAAGAAATGTCAAGGACCACAAGGCCATTATAAGAATATAGAAAGAAAATCATTTTTGCTCAAGTTTAATCTAACTCTGAGAGTTATCACAAGGATTAAACATGGAATTCAATTCGCAATATATCACAAGCAATATTTTGCTTTTACAGTTATACAGTTATTCTTATCATTTCCTGGAATTGGTATTTTCTACAAACAAAATGGAATCAAACTTTTTCTCATCTAAATGGTGAGTCATTTTACTTTTTACTTATTGTAAAAAAGTAAATTAGTCATTTACTTTTATTTATTTCATTAATAAAGATTAGAATATTTCAGAGAATACTGTGCACCCTTTAATGTAACTGAATCCCCTTAATTCTACTCTTTGATTTCTAATGAATGCCTTTTGATGGTTATTAAACTTGTATTCTCTCAAATAAAAATCCCATTGGTTATTTCAAAATATCATTTATTTGTACATCTCACTATTAGAAAATTAAATTTTAGAACCCCCATCCCAAAACAAAAATGGGTAGAAATCAGTACATAAAGTTATCTTAAAAGGGTAATAATATGTAAAAGTGATACATTGAACAAAGGAAAAAATACGTTTTGGAATGTTTTAGTATTAACAAGTGGCTTAATGCTCAGGATTATTTTTATTTTCATAACAGCTAAATATAAAGTATATTAAAGATTTATAAGTGATGAAATTTGTAAAACTAGCATACATTTATACATGTATAATAAACACATGTTTAAATTACATTATGATTATAAAATGTGTGAATTAAAGTGATGTGAAGCTGTTTTCCCTTAGGATGAAAAACAGGTTAAAATATCCAGCTAAGGAAGTTTTTTTTTAATTAAAATTTTGACTCATGGTTAGAAGTATATGGTGAAGTTTTTCACTGAACTTCTGTCCTACTCTAAGTTGCAAAAAGAAATGAACACCTTAGTGAGCAGGGGGTGGAAGGAGTGGTTATAGTAACATGATAAATGCAGAAAAAGGTTTTTTCTTTCAATACATTGCAGATACTGTTCGACAGTTTATCTGTACAAAAATAAAATGTGATCCCCTATAAAACAGCCAATGTCACCAGATATTGGTCATGCAAGTTAAAGTTCTCTCAGGCCTATTCCACCTTTTACAATTTTTCCCCCTTTTGCTAGGACAAATAAGACCTTTACAGGCAGTTGTACAGTCCATTTCAATCTTTCATTTAACTACCTAATTCTTGTTATATGCATTTGTTTAAAATTGTTATTAATAAAAATCTAAAAATATTCTAGGTTATTGTAAACATACTCTATTTTTGAGTTTGAATAATACTTCATGATAAAAAGATAAACATTATAAATTTTATATTTCAATTACTCACATCACAACTAGTTTTGGGGTGTTATATACATTGAATGACCTCATTCTCTCCATAATTTTCAAATCTCTTTGAATAAAAAGGAATTCTACAAATATAAGCTGCATGAGGCATATTTACACACTTGAATGTCTTTCTTGTAATTTACATTTATCACTATATAACAACTTGAAATTTTTATTTTACAGGTTAGCAGTTATTAATCTTGCTATGATATTAGAGATTGAGATATGAAGTCATTATTAAGTCATAGTGTTTAGTAAGATATCATAACTTATAGTTTAAGAATACAAGCCCTTTAAGAGCAGGAATTATTTATTTTTTCCGTTCTGTTTTTACTGAGTGCCTTGTACAGCCTGGAGCATAGTAACTCTTTAATAGATGTTTGCCAGTGAATAAAATAATAAGTAAATGCATGAATGATGGCCTAAATTTAAAATGCACTACACATAGACTCCAAACTGATCCTATAGTTAAATCAACAGGGCAAAATTTTATTTCTGGAATATGGGGAAATTTGAACTCCAAATAATCTTCAAACTTAAAAATTCACCTTTGGTTTATAATCTTCTTGTGTATATAAGCTGATTTACTTTTAATTTTATTTACTAATAAAATAGGAATAGAACATTATGAGAGACATTGAAGACTGATAAACGTCCACTCTGACCCTCACATGTCCTTGTCCCTTGTAGCTGTTGCACAACATGTTCCCAGCATGTGACCTAGGCCCTAACTCTTCATCTCCCTCCTTTTGATAAAATCCAAATAGTACAAAAGTGGCTGCTAATCTGAAAAAATAATACCTCCCTCTTCTTAGTACTGTCTCTGCATAACTAGCCTAACTTCAGCTGGCTGCCTCCTGCTGAAGCCCTGTAAAATAGTCAGCCGCACTTCCTGAGGTTACAATCTCCACTCTTTCCTCATGCCTAGCATCTTCAAAGAAACATTTGTGCTCGTGGTGTTATGCTTGATTTTTCTCCACAGGAGGACCAATTTATTTCATGGCTAGAGTTAGCGTTAGATGTATGGGAATATGTGCATTGAATTTATAGGTATACGTCTGGTGAGGTCTTAACCTCTGTAAGAAAAGTACTTGCAACACAAGCAAATATGTCTCCTTTGTTTTTCTAAGTCTGTGAACATCAAACCCTAAATTCTTCATGTAAAGAATATGTATAAATTTCAAAACTATAAGGAAAACCAAAAATTATAGAATTTTAGCTTTTGGAGTTTTTATTCATAAGCATGCCTCGTTAGTTTATAACTCCTCTCAATTATTTTTTACATAATTTTCACTGAGTATTAATTATTTCATTTCTGGGAACAACCAGCTGAGAAAAAATTACCCTTTAAAAGTATCTTTGGCTTGGTTTTTATAAGACCTCCTCATGAACAAGATGAGCATTTCAGGTAGAATGTATGAGTCTTTGATATCATATTTGTAGAAGCATCTCTGGCAGTCCTTGGATCCAATCTAGACGCTCATGATACTCACTGGCAAACATATTTCTTTACTGCCAAAAGAGAAGCTGTGCCCTCTGGACTCTGCTTGGTTCACCTCAATGTCTACAGAGTAGGTAACAAGCTGATTATAAAGCTTTCTGCTAGCTCTACTGTGGGCATCAATACTACCAGGGCTCCAGGGTTTAACCCCTTCCCATATCCTATTACAGAGAGCAGCCAGAATCTTAAGTGACCTTACCTTCTGTGCCCTTAGCATCCAGAGATGACACTACCACCACATCCTATCCACCAGAGCACTTCTGATACATAACTCTTTTGTCAGTCATCTGGCCAATTACTACATCCATAATGTTTTGTTCACGGCCCAAAGTGTAAACCTCTCCAGTCATTTGTCTTTTCATAAAATTTTATGCTCAAACCTATTTGTCCTTCTTTCTCCCTCAACCCATCCCATTTCCCTTAAACCTTTTACCAGGCTCTCTAAAATATCCTTTTCATGCTGATAAACATTTTTTAAAAATAAATTAATTTTGTAAAAGCCTACCTTGACCTCTTTACTAAGAATCCCCCTCCATCTTTTTGACATAACTGGATTCTGGTTCCCTCCTGGAATACAAATTTTCCCAGAGCTTTCCAGATGACATGACTCTAGTTTGAAGTGAAAGGTTAGCATCCTGCCTGTCCTCAGTTCTCCCAGATGCTTCCTACTGAATACTTATATTGAACTTTTCTTCACTGTCACTGAGATCAGCCTGAATTCCGTGTTGTCACCGTCATTATTGGTTACCTGTTTACTCCTCTTTTGGAGAAGAAATGTTAGGTCTGGCACATGACATCTTCCCACCACAGCTGTATTATTTATTCAGGATGACTCAAACAATAGCCAATTTTATTATCTTCTTAAGTTTCTTGTTTTGCTTTCCTATTACAGGCATACCTCAGAGATATTGTGGGTTTAGTTCTAGACCATCTCAATAAAGTAAATATTACATTAAACAAATCACACAAATGTTGTGGTTTCCAAATGCATATAAAAGTTATGTTTACCCTGTACTGTACTCTAGTAGGTGTGAAATAGCACTTATGTCTAAAAAGAATTACATATCTTAGGCCGGGTGCGGTGGCTCACGCCTGTAATCCCAGCACTTTGGGAGGCCGAGACGGGCGGATCACGAGGTCAGGAGATCAAGACCATCCTGGTTAACACGGTGAAACCCCGTCTCTACTAAAAATACATAAAAAAATAATTAGCCAGGCGTGGTGGCGGGCGCCTGTAGTCCCAGCTACACGGGAGGCTGAGGCAGGAGAATGGCATGAACCCAGGAAGCGGAGCTTGCAGTGAGTGGAGATCGCACCACTGCACTCCAGCCTGGGCGACACAGCAAGACTCTGTCTCAAAAAAAAGAATTACACATCTTAATGAAAAGATTCTTTATTGTTAAAAGAGAAATTGCTTTGTTAACCTTTTTTGCTGGTAGAGGGTCTTGCTTTGATGGCTGTTGACTGATCAGGGTGGTGATTGCTGAAAGTTGGAGTAGCTGTGGCAGTTTCTTAAAATAAGAAAACAATGAAGTTTGTTGCATCAATTTACTCTTCCTTTCACAAAATATTTCTCTGTAGCATTCGATGTTGCTTGATATCAATTTACCCACAGTGGAACTTTCTCAAAATTAAAGTCAATCCTCTCAAACCCTGTTGTTGCTTTATCAACTAAGCTTATGAAATAGGCTAAATGCTTTGTTACTTATGTTTATATTCTAAATGCTGCATTGCTGTCATTTCCACAGTGTTCACAGAATCTTCATAGTATAGATTCCTTCTCAAAAAAACCACTATTTTTTTTTTACTCATTTATGTGAACCAATCCCTCATCTATTCAAGTTTTTTGCTTGTTTGTTTGTTTTTGTTTTTGTTTTTTTTTTTTTTTGAGACCAAGTCTCTTCTCTCTGTCACCCAGGCTAGAGTGCAGTGGCACAATCTTGGCTCACTGCAACCTCTGCCTCCTGAGTTCAAGTGATTCTCCTGCCTCAGCCTCCTGAGTAGCTGGGACTACAGGTGCACACTACCACACTCAGCTAATTTTTTTGTAATTTTAGTAGAGGCAAGAGTTCACCATGTTGATCAAGCAGGTCTCGAACTCCTCGGCCACCCACCTCAAATTATCCACCCACCTCGGCCTCCCAAAGTGTTGGGATTACAGACATGATCCACTGCATCCGGCCTGTTCAAGTTTTATAATGACATTGCAATAACCATATCTGCAGCAACTTCTTCCACTGCAGTTTTGAACCCTTCAAGGTCATCCATGAGAGTTGGAATCTTCTTTCAAACTTCTGTTAGTGTTGATATTTGACTTCCTCTCATGAAACACGAACATTCTTAATGGCCTCTAGAATAGTGAATCTTTTCCAGAAGTTTATTTATTTATTTTCTTTTTTTCTGAGATGGAGTCTTGCTCTGTCCCACAGGCTGGAGTGCAGTGGCATGATCTGGACTCACTGCAACCTCCGCCTCCCAGGTTCAAGCGATTCTTCTGCCTCAGCCTCCCAAGTAACTGGTACTACAGGAACACACCACCACACCCAGCTAATTTTTGTATTTTTAGTAGAGACGGGGTTACAACGTATTGGCCAGGTTGGTTTCAAACTCCTGATCTTGTGATCTGCTTGCCTCGGCCTCCCAAAGTGCTGGGATTACAGGTGTGAGCCACTGCTCCCAGCCAGAAAGTTTTAAATGTACTTTGCCCAGATGTATCAGAAGAATCAATATCTATGGCAGCTATAACTTTATAAAATATATTTCTTAAATAATAAGATTTGAAACTAAAAGTTACTCCTTAATACATGGGCTGCAGGATAGCTGCTCTGTTAGCAGGCACGAGAAAAGCATAAATCTCCTTGTATATCTCCATCAGAACTCTTGAGTGACCAGGTGCGTTCTCAATAAGCAGTAATATTTTGAAAGAAATCTTTTTCTGCAGAATATGTCTCGACAGTGGGCTTAAAATATTGAGTAAACCATGCTGTAAACAGATGTTCTGTCATCTAGGCTTTTTTCTTACATTTATAGAGCATAAGCAAAGTAGAATAAGCATGCTTTTTAAGAATCCCAGGGTTTGAGGGATGGTAAGTGAACACTGGCCTCAACTTAAAGTCATCAGCTGCATTAGTCTGTCACTTGAAGATTTGAAGTCAGGCATTACAATGTCGAATTTATTTAAAAATATAGTTGTATATGAAATAGATTCTTTTTGAAATACTTGATGCAACTTCTTAGAAAAACAAAGTGTTAAAGAGGAAAACAGATGACCATGACAGAGAAATACTGAAAAAATAGAAAGATTGAAGCAATTTGTTGTGGCCAGAGCTTACACTGAGACTTTTCTTTCTCTTCAAGCTATCAGATTTCTTTGTGTGGGATATTTTGTCTTAAATTTCTTTTTCTAAATGTTGATACACTATAGAAAGCTCTGATTCTCATAGAAAAAGAACCAGATTTTTTACATGTAGCTACTCACTTGTACCCATATCATTAATTAAACGATCTTTTCCCAAAGTATTTATTCTACTGTCACTATTGCATACAAAATCCCACATACGTTGTCTATTCTGACTCTATCTTATTCTACTTATGATTCTTGTATAAGGATTATACTTTTGAAAACTAAACTAGCTTTAGAGTTCATTTGGTGTCTAAACTATCATTGTCCAATAAAAATGTTATTATTATTTTCTAACAGCCACATTTAAATAAAGATAAAATGAGGCTGTAGAAAGTAATTTTAATAATATTTTTTATTTAACCCAATATATAAAAAATATTTTCACATGTAATCATTATATTTTAGCACATAGGCAATATAAAAACAATTATCAATAAGATAGCTTATAGTTTTTGAGGCTAAATATTTGAGATGTACCATGTATTTTACACTTACAGCACATTGTAATGCAGACTAGCCACATTTTAAGTGTTCAACCGGCACAAGTAATTAGTGGCTACTTTACTGGACAGTGCAGATATGGGAAAGTAATTGTGAAAGGAAAATCAGTAAAAGTCTTGTAATAAGAGTGTCTTCCTAAAAGACACACTAAAGAATCATGCAATCATGACCATTAAAAGCTTTTCTGTATCAGACTGTCATCAAAGAGTTATTTGAAGAAACAACTTTGGATGAAGATATTCAATCCTACTACATAACAACTCAAGCATCTCCAAATTTAGCTGCTTCTAATGATTGTTCTTTCAAGTTTCAGTTAATTTTCCTAAAATCAGGTTCAAGAGCATGAAACAAATTTTACAGTTGCCTGATTTAGTACTTATATAGAAAGATTTGTCAGTATTATTTAATAAAACTGTAGTAATTATAATTCCATATTTATTGGGTTATCAGTTTTGTAATAAGTTTTATTCATTATGGAGTTTAGGTATCTTTAACAGATTAAATTGATTAAATATTTGTTCTAGATAACTTCCAACCTATCCATACACCCCCTACCCCAAACTGAGTTCAACCTTCACAAATAAATAACCTTTTTTCAATGAAATTAGATAGCATAGTCTTCTACTCAAAACTTTCCAGAGAAATGTTGTTCATTCAATATTACATCCAAAATGCTTACTCTGGCCTACATGACCCAATAGGGTGGGCCCCATTGTTTTCTAACCTTATATTCAACCACTCCTCCAACTCATTTCTCATGCTGCTCTAGACACACTGACATTATTAGTGTTTCTCAAACACAACAAAGTTTCCTCTGGTGAAATATTTTCCCTCTGATATTCACATGGCTCTGTCCCTCACCCCTTCAGGTCTTTTTTTGAATACTGACTTTCCAATGAGTCTAATCTATCCACATTACTGAAAATTGCAGTGTCACTTCTCATTACCACTACTCTCTCTTCTCTATTTTACTTTTCTCCATAGAATTATTCCTCTCTAATCTAGTCTTTTTTTTTTTTTTTTGAACTGTTTATTTGTTGTTACTTCTGCTCCACTAGGATGTAAGTTCTGCAAGGGCAGGGGTTACTCTCAGGTTTGCTGCTGTTTCCAAAGCATCTAAACAGTTCCTATTGACATATATGTGTTTAAAATAGTATAATAGAAAATGTATATATCAAGTATGATATATATTTTTAAAGTTGTTTGATTATAACCTCTTTATTTTGACATTGAAAAAATAAGGAGTTCTATGTAACATTTATTTCCAAAAGCAAAAGCAAAATAAATAGTAAATAACTAAACATGGTTTCATTAGAGATATTTAACTTCTTAATCATCTTAGCACTTCGATGGTGTGTGACAGGGACTATTTGAAAATTATATGATTAGCAAATTGTGCCTATTCACAGTTATAATGAAGAGTAAAATAAATAAATAAGTTTAAACTAACTTTAGATATTTCTGGACCTAAATCTTAAACTTTCTTTCACAATGCTAGAAAAAATGATAATTACAAAAAAAAAAAAAAAAAAAAAAAACTTCAATCATTTAAAACTAGCAGAAATTCTCAAAGGATATTTTCTTTCTTTTTTTAAATAGCAGTTGTTCATATTTTTGACAATTAAATGTAACCATAATTATCACTCTGCCTTTCAAAGAGTCTTTGAAGTTTCAGGGAAATCTGAACTCCTACTGGCTAAGTTTTAAAGATCATTATTCTGGAGTGCCACAATGATTGCTATAATAGAAAGCAAAATTTAGAAGTTTTAAAGGAATAAATACAAAAAATCTTATAAAGCAACAGTATATAAAAATTGAAAGCACTCATAGGCACCAACAACATCCAAGCTGACAGCCAAATCAAGAATACAATCCCATTCACAATAACCAAAAACGAATAAAATACCTAGGACTACAGTTAACCAAGGAGACGATAGCTTCCATCAAGGAAATACAAATTCAAATAATAATGAAATACCAATACACAATACATTTGCTAAAATTTAAAAAGATAACAACTATTGTTTAGTTGTAAAGAAACTAAAATGTTTATATGTTACTAGGGGATATGGTATAAAATGATACCTGTACCTAAAAAGCACTTTGGCAGTTTATTGAAAGGTAAAATATACAAGAAAAAGCAACACAAAAATTGTATCTGCTCAGTCAGCTATGTTCCAATAACTGTTTGACACACAGGTTGGTTTGTTTTGTCAGCCCCAACACCTTATTAATTATCAATATTGGGATTGTAATCAGGTATTTGTTGTCTTTCTTGAAGCATAATCAATTCTCATCACCATATTCTGGTAAAACTTAGTGGTACCATCCAAGATGTTAATTTCTTGCTTTGCTGCAATGTGCTCATAACTTCAAGAGTTCTATGTCTGCCCTCAAAGTTCCCTTCCCATTTTATATGAATCATGCACTTCTGTGCAATTTTTTATTTGCCATGCATATTGGACTCTTTCTTAGGATCAAAATATATGATGTTATCTCAAAATAGTTATCTCAACTATTTTTGCGTGTTTTTATTTCTTTATTTATGGGGTGGGTATGACACTTCCTTTGCAGTCACTCTGTTGATATGTTGCTATGTACTTATAACTTTATACTTGGACTATGAAGGGTGTATATTCCTCTTATTTAAAACTAACTGGAATTTTACATAGTAGAAATAAAAATGTTAATTTATCTGTAATAGGTCTTTCAGTTTAAAATTTTCCCTAGTCACATAGATGAATAGTAATAAGTCATTTACATTCCTGATCACATACATGCATTGAGATCAAAATGAAATTTGAATGTACAGTCCATATCCATGAAATAAATTGGGGTTATAATTAATGATCTGTCCCACATTACCAATTTATTTGAATAGAACTTTAGGTTGAACAAACCAGACATATAAAATGACTTTTAAGATACAGTTCCTACTACTCTAATATAAATTATTATTTATTAAATTGGAACAAGGTTGTTCAACTTTAGCATTTCTATCTGTAGAAATGTAAGCTCTCAGGTCCAAGAGAAACAATTTTTAAAAAGAAGTGACTATCTGGACTGATAGCATTTGACTTTTCTGAAATATGTAAAATGGATATGAAACCACATACTTAAAAGCTTAGAAATAGACCTAATGAAATTCCTTTCTAACATCAAGTTTTTTACAGGAAGTGTTTCTTCTTTGAAATCAGATAGACCTGGTTTCAAAACTTATCGCTACCATTTAGAAGAGGTGACATTTAACTTACTTTCTCTAAAGTCCAATCTCTTCATCTGTAAAATGGTGCCTTAAAAATCTAACTCATACTGTCAAGATAATTAAATAAATGTTACGTAAAGGACTTAACACAGAATGTGGTTTATGAAAAGCACTCTAACTCCTAATAGCTATGATTATCTATATTAACAAGCATTTATTTCAGTGTGCTACTCAATAAATACATATTATGTTAACATAATCTTGCAGCTTTCTAATCTGTAAAACGGTAATAACACCTGCCTTATAGATACTTGCAAAGATCATAAGAATTTGAAAGGGAGATGAGAAATTTATAGTCTATTAGAAAAGCCAGGAGCAAATATAAAGAAAAACAATAGGGTGTAAGTCAGAATGTTTTGTTCTGTTATCTTCTCCTATGAGGCATCTGTTTTATTTTGAGAAAAGAGTCTCTTTGGAAGTGAGTTGTCTCATTTTTAGGATGGGATGGCGGGAGTAAAAATTTTTTCGCTTCTACGTTAAAGTCATATGGATTAGAAGCATGTAAGATGTGCTGAAAATATTTGCTGTAAATTTCCCCTCTTGTTATTGCACAGATATTTTTTACCCATACAAATCTCAATTATAGAGAATATGTTGTATAGCAAGTGACATACTCACTTATCTGTAAAAATACGTATGTATAGTAACTTTTAACGTTCTCAGAAATTTAGGTAAACAAAACTTATAAAATTATCATTATAAAAAACTTTGCAAACATTTAACCAACATTCCTAAAAGTGATAGTCCAATGTCAATTGCATTTCTTATTAATGAAATAACATAATTTATATAAAATATTAATACAAAAATACCTTTAAAAATATTGTTTAACACATAAACATTCTTCAAATTAAAGGCACTTTATTGATAATTTTTAAAATTAAAGACAACATAAAATAAGAATTCTTATGGTATTAAACAGTCCTCTATGCTTGAACAAGTTTTTATTTGCTGGAAACAAGGTTGAATTTCTAATGTCTGCTATGAAAATATAAAGCCATTAAAAGTATTCGTTTTTTAAAGAAATATTTTTAATTCTTTCTGTATTTTACGTTGTCTAGAAATTTAGTGTTTGAAGATTTCAAATCCATGTCTATTAATTATTATATCTACAGTTAATTATTATTTTTATTTTTGCATGTTTGGAAGTAACAATATTTTATTTCAATAAAACTATTAATAAATCAAGCTTTTAGTCATGCTTTATAATATTTAATTATTTGCATATTTGTTATTTGAGGATACATAGCAAACATAATTTAAGTATTTCAATGATGAGCATTGCCCCAGAAACTCTAAACATATTAGATAAAATATA
The DNA here is from genome assembly GCF_003255815.1 of Theropithecus gelada. Taxonomy (NCBI): domain Eukaryota; kingdom Metazoa; phylum Chordata; class Mammalia; order Primates; family Cercopithecidae; genus Theropithecus; species Theropithecus gelada. The sequence goes on from NC_037669.1 coordinate 129,712,556, forward strand.
AATTGTGTTACACAATGAAATATTTGTGCAAGAATATGACAAAACATAATTTCTTAAATGAAACAAATCATCCTGAGGGAAATACTATGGTCTTCATTGAAAAGTTTGTGGAAATATAAAAATCACATATTATTTACAATTTAATATTTGCTTGAATATTAACTTGAAATTGTGAAATATTTTTACATGCATTCTGGTCTGTGAAGCTATAGTTCATCTGTAGGTATACTAAACACTAGAATATGTTTTTTTATCATTTCACTTCAATGGGCCAAAGATTTCCAATTCATATAAGAAGACAGACATTATAGCTATCTTAATAATTAATAATTCAATGCTCTTTTTGAATATATACTATTAGCGAATAAGAATTTCATCTCCCTCAGAAATCAGAAACCTGATGTGAATCTCACCTTTGATCTTAAGTAATTAAAATGCCATCTTTTTATCATACCTTCCAGCTGTCAAGGAGATGGCACATCTTCCAGTTGGATTAGGGAAAGATCATAGGCTTTGGGGACAGATTTCTTAAATCAAACCTTACTGACTGTCTGCATCATCAGATATCTCTGTCCTACCTCTCTCTTCTGGGATACTACAGTCAATAGATAAGATTTATTTGAAAAATTTAATCATCATCCACATATTGGTTATTATTTAAACCAAGAACACCCAAGTGAACTTAAATCTTTCAGGACTGACTGATTTAAGTTCAAACTGATGGTGAGCCAGTGTGATCTTTTCCCTTTGATTTCAACTCAGTCAAGGTCCAGTTGGTTCAACAGAGAGATTTAGTATGAGCAACTAGTCACAAAGACGGTAAACAGAAAGAAATTGAAACACCATCCTTAGTGGGATCTGTAACACTGGAGAGGAAGGGTGTGTGGCAGGAGATGGGACCAAGGTGCAAATGTAGCTACTGTGATAATTTCCATCTATGTCAGAGCCAGGGCAATATTTCTGACTTTTCTATTTCTCCTACACACCAATGTTATGTCACCAATCATTGGCATTAGACAGAAACCTGCCTGGCAGTTTGTAATGCTCAGGGTTTTTTTTGTTTGCGTTTTTGTGTGATAGAAGTATCAGGATAGAAACAGGAGTAGATTTTAGTGCACACAAGAAAATGATCAGCCCATATCATAACTGTTTACATCTCTCAGTTGGTCTTTTCTCAGATAATGATAGGCATTTCCAGAACGAAAGATATATGTTTACCAAAATAACACTGATAAAATTTATCCTCTCAATCACAGATTTACCTTGTACCTAATCTATTATCTGGTAAGCACTATTAGTCCCAACACCAAATTTTTGCTCTAACAGAATATAACATTTTCAGCAATAAGAACAATGTAAGCAGAGCTGATTAAAATAACAGTTATCCCTTCATGTCTCAGTATTCCTTTGTCTTTGGCTTGCAGTGAGGGAGACTGTACCTGAGATTGGCATCCTCTGTCAGGGAGGACTTGATTTTACAATCTCTAGGTGTGGTCACCAGGCACTCCCAGACAATAGCTATAGACAGTGGTCATGCCCAAACAGCTAACTTAATATCAAGAGAGTTTCAAATTTATCCTCTTATCCCTACATGCAAAAGTTTGCTTTCATGTTTGCTCTATCAGAGTGGAAAGGGAGTAGAATTGTATTTATTAGACTCCTATGGCTGCTGTAGCATATAATCACAATCTGGGAAGCTTAAAATGGAAGAAATTTGTTCTCTCACAGTTCTGCATGCCAGATATTTGATGTCAAGGTGTCCCAGGCCATACCCCTCCAGCAGTTTGGGGGGACAATTTTCCGTGTCTCTTTCTGCTTCTGGTGGCTGTGAGCATTTCTTGACTTCCTTTCCTTGTGGCCACATCACTCCAATCACTACCTCTGTCTTCCCCTCCTCTTCTGTTCTTCTGTTTAAACATTCTCCTATTCCATCTGTCTGTCTGAGAGGGCATTCTCTTATAAAAACACATCACTGAACTTAGTGTCCATCCATATAATCCAGGATTATCACCTCTCAAAATCTTTAACATAATTACATCTGCAAAGACCCTTTTTCCAAGCAAAGTGACATTCGCAGGTTCCAAGGCTTTGACTTGAGTGTCTTGAAGGGAATATTTTTTCACCCTGTTACAGCAAGGGCAGAGTCTTTGCACTGGAATGTAGACTCACACTCCAGACCTTGCTTTAATATATTTCTCTGTATGAAGATTAGAGGATCAAAAGAAATCTTACCTTCTCTTCTCTTGATCACCTTTGGCCTATGTAAGTTAGTGAGTATTTTTCATTATAAAGCTTTTTTATTTAACAAGGATTACAAATTGTTTGGGAACGAAAGGTAGTGATGGAGAAAAGATACCCTTTGCACTACAGCATTACATTACAACAAATTAGCACAGGAGACCTATTTTTATAGATTATCACACAATTACACATGTGTCAAATATGAAGCATGTAGATCTAGAAAAATGATAGGATGAAAAGATACATAATGCACCCTTACACAACCTAAATTCTTCAATGACCTTAAATCTTCCCTTCTTCCCCTTCCTGTTCATGAAGCAATCATTGTTGCAAGGAGGTAGTCACACTAATTCCAGACTTACCCTGCTGTGCAAAACCCAGTCAAGAGCTGATTCTACTACTTTACCTTACTTGGGAGTAAAGAGATGTAATTAACTCACCTATTTGATCCAACCAGTGTATAAGTACTCAGGAGTCATTTTGGATGATAGCTTTTCAGTTCTGTACAAACTATAATCTTACTCCAGAAAATGAGAGTAATCACAGTAGGCAGGAATCAATAAAACATGAGTACCTGCTCTATAAATTTTTTTGAGACAGGGTCTCTCTCTATTTCTCAGGCTGGGATGCAGTGGTGTGATCTCGGCTCACTGCAACCTCCCCCTCCAGGGCTCAAGTGATCCTCCCATCTCAGTCTCCCAAGTAGCTGGAAATACAGGCCTGTATGACTACACACAGCTAATTTTTGTATATCTCCATAGAGACAGGGTTTTACCATATTGCCCAGGCTGGTCTTAAACCCCTGGGCTCAAGGCATCCTCCTACCATGAACTCCCAAAGTGCTGGGATTACAGACCTCAGCCACTGCGACCAGCCTACAATTTATTTCTTGGCTGCATTCTTGGTGCTAAGTTCTACAAAAATAGGGTCCTGAGAGATTGCTGAGGCATTCTTAGTCTGGGAAATATCTACTCTAAGACTACATAGTTGTGTATATGTATATGCATGAGAATGTGTATGTATACACATGTGAACCCCACGTATCTGAGACAGGTCTCAGTTAATTTAGAAAGTTTATTTTGCCATTAGTCTGATGGGCTTCCCTTTGTGGGTAACCTAACTTTTCTCTCTGGCTGCCCTTAACATTTTTTCCTTCATTTCAACTTTGGTGAATCTGACAGTTATGTGTCTTGGAGTTGCTCTTCTCGAGGAGTGTCTTTGTGGTGTTCTCTGTATTTCCTGAATTTGAATGTTGGCTTGCCTTGCTAGGTTGGGGACGTTCTCCTGCATAATATCCTGAAGAGTGTTTTCCGGCTTGGTTCCATTCTCCCTGTCACTCTGAGGTACACCAATCAGACGTAGATTTGGTCTTTTCACGTAGTTCCATATTTCTTGGAGGCTTTGTTCATTTCTTTTTACCCTTTTGTGTCTAAACTTCTCTTCTCCCTTCATTTCATTCATTTGATCTGCAATCACTGATACCCTTTTTTCCACTTGATCGAATCAGTTACTGAAGCTTGTTCATGTGTCACATAGTTCTCATGCCGTGGTTTTCAGCTCCATCAAGTCATTTAAGGTCTTCTCTACGCTGTTTATTCTAGTTAGCCATTCTTCTAATGTTTTTCCAAAGTTTCTAGCTTCTTTGCGATGGGTTCGAACATCCTTCTTTAGCTTGGAGAAATTTATGATTACCGACTGTCTGAAGCCTTCTTCTCCTAACTCGTCAAAGTCATTCTCCATCCAGCTTTGTTCCGCTGCTGGCAAGGAGTTGCATTCCTTTGGAGAAGAGGTGCTGTGATATTTAGACAGATCAACGAGACAGAAAGTTAACAAGGATATCCAGGAATTGAACTCAGCTCTGCACCAAGTGGACCTAATAGACATCTACAAAACTCTCCACCCCAAATCAACAGAACATACACTCTTCTCAGCATCACATCACACTTATTCCAAAATTGACCACATAGTTGAAAGAAAAGCACTCCTCAGCAAATGTAAAAGAACAGAAATTATAACAAACTATCTCTCAGATCACAGTGCAATCAAACTAGAACTCAGGATTAAGAAACTCACTCAAAACCACTCAACTACATGGAAACTGAACAACCTGCTCCTGAATGACTACTGGGTGCATAACAAAATGAAGGCAGAAATAAAGATGTACCTTGAAACCAATGAGAACAAAGATACAACATACCAGAATCTCTGGGACACAATTAAAGCAGTGTGTAGAGGGAAATTTATAGCATTAAACGCCCACAAGAGAAAGCAGGAAAGATCTAAAATTGACTCCCTAACATCACAATCAAACGAACTAGAGAAGCAAGAGCAAACACATTCAAAAGCTAGCAGAAGGCAAGAAATAACTAAGATCAGAGCAGAACTGAAGGAGATAGATACGCAAAAATCTCTTCAAAAAATAAATGAATCCAGGAGACTTTGTTTGAAAAACATCATCAAAATTGATTGACACAAGACTAAAGAAGAAGAAAAGAGAAAAGAATCAAATTGATGCAATAAAAAAATATCATAAGGGGGATATCAACATCGATCCCACAGAAATACAAACTACTATCAGAGAATACTACAAACACCTCTATGCAAATAAACTAGAAAATGTAGAAGAAATGAGTAAATTCCTGGACACATACACCCTCCCAAGACTAAGCCAGGAAGAAGTTGAATCCCTGAATAGACCAATAACAGGCTCTGAAATTGAGGCAATAATTAATAACCTACTAACCAAAAAAAAGGCCAGGACCAGACAGATTCACAGTTGAATATTACCAGAAGTACAAAGAGGAGCTGGTACTATTCCTTTTGAAACTATTCCAATCAATAGAAAAATAGGGAATCTTCCCTAATTCATTTTATGAGGCCAGCATCATCCGGATACCAAAGCCTGGCAGAGACAAAACAAAAAAAGAGAATTTGAGACCAATATCCCTGGTGAACTTTGATGCAAAAATCCTCAATAAAATACTGCAAACCAAATCCAACAGCACATCAAAAAGCTTCTCCACCATGATCAAGTTGACTTCACCCCTGGGATGCAAGGCTGGTTCAACATACGCAAATCAGTAAATGTAATCCATCATATAAACAGAACCAAAGACAAAAACCACATGATTATCTCAATACATGCAGAAAATGCCTTTGACAACATTCAACAGCCCTTCATGCTATAAACTCTCAATAAACTAGGTATTGATGGGACGTATCTCAAACTAATAAGAGCTATTTATGACAAACCCATAACCAATATACTGAATGGGCAAAAACTGGAAGCATTCCCTTTGAAAACTGGCACAAGACAGGGATGCCCTCTCTCACCACTTCTATTCAAGATAGTGTTGGAAGTTCTGGCCAGGCAATCAGGCAGTCGAAAGAAATAAAAGGTATTCAATTTAGGAAAAGAGGAAGTCAAATTGTCCCTGTTTGCAAATGACATGATTGTATATTTAGAAAACTCCATTGTCTCAGCCCAAAATCTCCTTAAGCTGATAAGCAACTTCAGCAAAGTCTCAGGATACAACATCAATGTGCAAAAATCACATGCATTCCTATACATCAATAACAGACAGAGAGCCAAATCACGAGTGAACTCCCATTCACAATTGCTTCAAAGAGAATAAAATACCTAGGAATCCAACTTACAAGGGATGTGAAGGATCTCTTCAAGGAGAACTACAAACCACTGCTCAACGAAATAAAAGAGGATATAAACGATGGAAGAGGATTACATGCTCATGGATAGGAAGAATCAGTATCATGAAAATGGTCATACTGCCCAAGGTAATTTATAGATTCAATGCTATCCCCATCAAACTACCAATGACTTTCTTAACAGAATTGGAAAAAACTACTTTAAAGTTCATATGGAACCAACAAAAGATTCCACATTGCCAAGACAATCCTAAGCCAAAAGAACAAAGCTGGAGCATCACGCTACCTGACTTCAAACTATACTACAAGGCTACAGTAACCAAAAGAGCATGGCACTGGTACCAAAACAGAGATATAGACCAATGGAACAGAACAGAGCCCTCAGAAATAATACCACACATCTACAGCCATCTGATCTTTGACAAAAACAAGAAATGGGGAAAGGATTCCCTATTTAATAAATGGTGCTGGGAAAACTGGCTATCCATATGTAGAAAGCTGAAGCTGGATCCCTTCCTTACACCTTATACAAAAATTAATTCAACATGGATTAAAGGCTTAAATGTTAGACCTAAAAGCATAAAAAGCCTAAAAGAAAACCTAAGCTGTACCATTCAGGGCATAGGCATGGGCAAGGACTTCATGACTAAAACACCAAAAGCAATGGCCACAAAAGCCAAAATTCAGAAATGAAATCTCTTTAAACTAAAAAGCTTCTGCCCAGCAAAAGAAACTACCATCAGAGTGAACAGGTAACCTAAAGAATGGGAGAAAATTGTCACAATCTACCCATCTGACAAAGGGCTAATATTCAGAATCTACAAAGAACTTAAACAAATTTACAAGAAAAAATCAAACAACGCCATCAAAAAGTGGGTGAAGTATATGAACAGACACTTCTTAAAAGAAGACATTTATGCAGCCAACAGACACGTGAAAAAAATGCTCATCATCACTGACCATCAGAGAAACGCAAATCAAAACCACAATGAGATAACATCTCACACCAGTTAGAATGGTGATCATTAAAAAGTCAGGAAATAACAGGTGTTGGAGAGGATGGGGAGAAATAGGAACACTTTTACACTCTTGGTGGGACTGTAAACTAGTTCAACCATTGTGGAAAACAGTGTGGCAATTCCTCAAGGATCTAGAACTGGAAATACCATTTGACCCAGCCATACCGTTACTGGGTGTATACCCAAAGGATTATAAATCATGCTGCTATAAAGATACATGCCATAAAGACACATATGTTTATTGTGGCACTATTCACAATAGCAAAGATTTGGAACTAACCCAAATGTCCATCAATGATAGACTGGATTAAGAAAATATGGCACATACACACCATGGAATACTATGCAGCCAGAAAAAAAAGATGAGTTCATGTCCTTTGTAGGGACATGGATGAAGCTGGAAACCATCATTCTGATTAAACTATTGCAAGGACAGAAAGCCAAACACCACATGTTCTCACTTATAGGTGGGAATTGAACAATAAGAACACTTGGACACAGGGTGGGGAACATCACACACCAGGCCTGTTTTGGGGTCGGGGGGATGGGGGAGGGATACCATTAGGAGATATACCTAATGTAAATGAAGAGTTAGTGGGTGCAGCACACCAACATGGCTCATGTATGCATATGTAACAAACCTGCACATTGTGCACATGTACCTTAGAATGAACTTAAAGTATAATAAAAAGAAATTTTAAAAACAGGAAGTTTATTTTGCCGAGGTTGAGGAAGTTCACCCATGACACAGTCTCAGGTGGTCCTGACAACATGTTCCCAAGGTGGTTTGAGCACATCGTGACTTTATACATTTTAGGAAGACATGGGACATCAATCAGTATATGTAGGATGAACATCGGTTTCGTCTGGAAAGGCAGGACAACTCAAAGCAAAGACAGGACAAATCAACACGGGGAGGAGGCTTCCAGGTCATAGGTATATAAGACAAACATAGTTGCATTTTTTGTTTCTCATTAGACTTTCCAAAGGAGGCAATCAGATATACATTTATCTCAGCGAGCAGGGGGATGATTGAATAGAATGGGAGGTAGGTTTGCCCTAAGCAGTTTCCAGATTGACTTTTCCCTGTAGCTTAGTGATTTGGGGGCCCTAAGAATATTTTCCTTTCACACACACATACATATAAATATACACAGATGCACATAGAGATTTCTGTAATACTTTAGTAGTCACACATATATTCTTCTGTAAGTAAGAAGCGTTTAGTAATCGTAGCAGTGTGGGAAGCCACGTTGGCTGGATTGACTGAGCTCAGGAGTTCGAGATCAGCCTGGCCAACATGGTGAAACCTCGTCTCTAAAAAAATACAAAAAATTAACCAAGCATGGTGGCAGGAGCTCATAATCCCAGCTACTCAGGTGACTGAGGCACGAGAATCGCTTGAACCAGGGAGGCGGAGGTTGCGGTGAGGCGAGATTGCGCCATTGCACTCCAGCCTGGGTGATAGAGCAGATTCTGTCAAAAAAAAAAAAAAAATGATATAGTTACCTTTTGTAAAAAGTATCACACTCATGGGTGGAAACGTACACTTACTTGGTGTAGAGAGGAAGGAGCTAGCCCAATGGAAAGGTTTAAAACTAACCTTCAGCTACAAAGCAATAAGCAGTGATGAAACCTTAAAAATAATTTTCATTTCTTCACTAGAGAGACGTGGGAATTACTGTCAACATTGTCATTTAGAAAATAAGAAAACTGAGAAAGTAACGTAGTAAATAGCAGATCTATGACTTGATCCCAGGGTCTGTACACATGGATCCTGGGGTCAAGTCATAGCTCTGCTGTACTGCGTCATTGTGTCATTAGTTCTCCTGATCCTACAAGTTCCATTTAAATTTTTATTTCCTGTAAGAGCATTAGCAAAGAATAACTGCACTTTTACTGCTACTTATTTAAAAATAGCACTTTTCTGAAGCATTTGGGCTTCAAAGATTCATTTCCAGATGCAGAGAAGAAACAGTACAGGAGCATCCAGGGCAGTTAATTGGGGTACATGAGGAGGATCAATGTAGCTTTCTGTTGGCAACAGTGGAATAAAAGAAATAACCGGGAGCAGTTATTAGATGTTTGCCATATGTGGGATACTGTGCCTGGCACTGTGCAGGTGTTATCTCATTTAATTCTTAAAACTATTATTGAGTCACCTAATTGTAATTTCTACTGTCATTTCCATCTTATACATGAATAAAGGACACTTGCTTTTAGTAACTCATCCACCAACAGACAACTAGCAAGTGGAACAGCCCCAATGGGAGTGGTTTGGTTAAGATGCAATCAACTACCTAGATTGACAATAGAGAGCCAGAGAAAGTGGTCTGGGATGAGAGAGCTTTCAATACATCAGCAGTATACTCCCATGAGATTAGCAGAAGCTGAGTCATTAGTATGAGCATTTGGATCTGTTGATTCATAAACCATTTATTTTTTAACTAAATTATTTTATATTTTCTGTATTGAATGACATGAGGAAACAAAAAGGGATCCCCTACTTATAACTATATTGTAAATGGTAGTGACATGAGGATACTCTTTTTTTATTGTACATTATTTCAAAAAAATGAAATTCAACTTCAATTACTTATGCCAGTAATGATCCAAAGATAACCTATATTCTAAGAAGGAGTTAAATATAGTATTGCCCACATTACACCCAACTCACTCTCAATGATTTTTCCTAAGTGAAATATACATCCATTGAAAGTGTGTTTATACTTAGGCTCTATGTAACATAGAAAACAGCAGTTTAATAAACAATAATTTTATAAAGATTGTCCAGGAATTACTTAAATCGAATTAGAATTGAAAGAAATTAATTTTCTCCGTAGTGATTGTACTAATTTACATTCCCATCTGCAGTGTTCAAGGGTTCCATTTCTCCACATCCTCATCTGCATTTGTTATTGCCTGTCTTATGGATAAAGTCTATTTTAACTGGGTTAAGATGTTCTGATTTATTTGAGGGACCTAAAAAATGAAAACAATTGAACTCATGGAGATAGAGAAAAGAATGATGGTTACCAGAGGCTGAGAAGAATAGTGGTCAGGGGAAAAATGGAGAGAGTTAATGGGCGCAAAAATACAGTTAGGTAGAATGAATATGATCTAGTATTTGATAACATAGCATGGTGACTTTAGTCACCAACAATTTATTGAACATTTTAGAGTAACTAAAAATATAACTAGTTTGTTCGTAACACAAAGGATAATTGCTTGAGGTGTCGCTTAGCCCATTTATCCCATTGTGATTATTACACATGGTATGCCTCTATCAAAATATCTCACGCACCCTGTAAATATATACACCTACTGCTTTTTAAAAATTTTTATTACAAAATAAGAAACTATATTTTCATGAAAAAGCATAGTTACTATGGGACAAATAATGGAGCAGAAACGTTTTATTGTTTAGCTTGAGGTAGACAAACTGTAGCCTACTGTCCCTTTTTGTATAGCCCGTGAGTTAAAAATAATTTTAAAATGATTTAATTGTTGCAATCATGAGAAAAAGAAAATACTTTGAGACACATGAAAATTTTATAAAATTAAAGTGTCAGTGTCCATAAAAATAATTTTTATTGAATACACCCATACCCATTCACTTTGTATTGCCTGTGGCTGTTTTCATGCCACAATGGCAGAGCTAAATAATTGTGATAGAGGTCGTATGGCCTGCAAATCTTGAAATATTTACTACCTGACCCTTTACAGAAAAAATTTGCCAATTGCTAACATAGATGACTGAACCAAACAAATAATATTCCTAAACAAAAGAAATATATTTATAAATCATACATTTATAGTCTCTCTCTTTAGAGCTCCCACTCTCTGCCCTCTTTCTCTGTTTGAATTTTCTCCATACCTTCAATGAATCACTAACAGCTTAAGGAAAAATTTTAAATTCCCGAGGTAGAACTTCAAACCTCTTAAATTTAGCATGAACAAAACTGTGGTTTTTAGCTTATAGGCCATTAACTACCAGTTCCTGAAAAGCTGTGATGCTACTCACCATCCCCACAAATCTCATGGGTTTGCCATCCTGTTTCTGCTCCTGCAAAGTCTACCCTCTGTTCTACATCTTTTATTCAAATTCTTTTTCTTCCTTTCTTTGTTTCTCTCTCTCTCTCTCTCTCTCTCTCTCTCTCTCTCTCTCTCTCTTTAGAGATGGAGTCTCACTCTGTCGCCAAGTTGGAGTGCAATGGCGTGATCTCAGCTCACTGCAACCTCCGACTCCCTGGTTCAAGCAATTCTCCCACCTCAGCCTCCCAAGTAGCTGGGATTACAGGCATGCACCGCTACACCCAGCTAATTTTTGTATTTTTAGTAGAGACAGGGTTTCACTACGTTGGCCAGGATGGCCTCGGTCTCCTGACGTCATAATCCACCCACCCTGGCCTCTCAAAGTGCTGGGATTACAGGCGTGAGCCATGGCGCCCAGCCAAAATCTCTCTTTTCTATTGAATCATTGTATTTCACTTTAGGCCAAAGTGGTCTTTCTCCTTCTGTTTTTTAGCACTTTTCCTAGGTGACAGTCTGCCATATATCATCCTTTTCTCTTTTCATTTTGCATTAAAATTTCTAAATGTTAAGCAATTTTTTTGAAAAATTGTACTGTTCTTTAAGTATATACCCCTAGTCTTCATATTACGGTATGTCCTTCCTATAAATAGGGGCCACCTCTCTTTTAACTTGATTTCCTTCACTGTTCCTCATGGTGTTTTTCAAGTTGTAAGTGTTTGACTTGTATTTATTTTACCCAGAATATTCTGAAAGTATGCATTTGTTTCACCATTTTACCTAGAATATTCTGAAACAGAAACATAGTGATATACAAAAAATGCATATTTAAAAATATTGTTCAGTATACAAACAACATCTATTTCTCTAAGCATATACATTTCTTGAATTATTTGTTTTAAATTTATAAAAGAACAGTGAGACACACACATACAGAAAGAAAGAGAGAGAGAATGATATTTGAAAGCCATACCAATAAATAATAACAAAGCCTCTTGTCTGACATCTGCATTCCAGTCCCAGTCTCTAGACCTCAGCTGAATGAAATGGTAAAATCAGTGCTGTGGCCATCTGTAGCAATTAACTGAACACTAATGTTCTTGCTGCAGCTGATGGTTGAGACCTCTGCAGTACGATAAAGTGCCTGGAAATTCTATTTTCCATTTTCTGGAAAAGGGTAGGAAATATTGATCAAGTCTATAACATAAAAGCTCATTCAATTCAAAGCAATAGAGAGATATCAAGACAACAAATATTTTCATCTAAAGAATAAAGGGGTTGGTGAGGCATCAGATATGCATAATTATAAACAGTTGCTACCTTCTTAATTGGATGACTGGGAAAATCTCTAGCTGTAGGCATCCAATTGGCAGGGTCACAATGTTCCTTGTGTACACTGATGTCTAATGAACAATATTCCCACCATAGCTCTGTGCTATGTGTAAAAATGTTACCTTTGGCCTTTCGGTAATAAAAGCGAACAGATCTTAATTTATTTTGATGACAAATGGTAAAGGAACATGTTTGTCATAAATGAAGAAGATAACTTTTTCCCTCAAAACCCATGACAAATTTAAATCAGCTAATTAAGCCACAAAAAAGCACCATTTTATTGTATTTCCTGAAGCCATATGTTTCTGAATTTGTATCTACTAATGTAGTTTTTACAAGAATGTGGACTTTAATTTTTGTTCCAATTGATTGAGAGTTATGTGTTATATGTTTGTACAAAGATGTCTTACTTAACTCAGTATACAGGGCTGTCAGAATGTTGTGTAAGCTGATAAAAATATATTTTGGCATCACTGAAGCAACAACAGCCAATGGAACAACTGCCTTTGGAAATTGGACTGAGACTAGTGAATAGAAACTTTCCATAACAAACTAAGTAGACTTTATCCATCCAAATTCTATCATATAGAAGGGAAAAATGCAACTGTCATAACAGAATGAAGAAAGCATTTCTTTCAGTGTACTGCTACATTGCAACAAAACTAGGTTAAGATTTAGCTTGTTTCTCATATAACACATTACAGCGAAATCAGCAGGGAATTTTTGTCTGCCAGGGTGCAGTTATAGTGACAGATATAGGTGCTGCATTCTGGTTTCTTTCTAATTGTTCTGTCATTCAAAATATTTGTCTGAAGATTAAGAAAGAAAAAAAGATGATATTTAAGTATAGGTAAGGCTGATATATAAAGTGAAAGCAACTCTATCTCCCAGATGACTGATTTTTACATTCTTGCCTTTGTGTCTATGAATTTCAGTATTGTGTTAAGTACAACTATGTTGTGCTATAATAATAGAGTCTTTCAAAATACCACAGACTAGAGCATGAGTTGAGCCTCCATGTTTTATGATGCTATTTCCCCAGGCAGCCTAGCTTACTGCACCTCATCTCGCCTCAGCTTTAGCAATAGAAGGAAATATTAGGAGTTCCATCATTGCCTGAGAGGTGAAATATATCTTTGAAAGCTTCATAAAGGCAGGAATAGAAATATTATAAAGACTTCATGAGGGAATTAAAAACACATTCCATATTTGTTTTCCAGGTTTAAGAGTAAGTGCCTGAGAGTCAGTTCAGATAGTAAGTTTCAACAAAACATTAGAGTGCAGTGGCTTCAAATAAAATCTGGGAAGTCATATTTTTTTCTAATCTCAATTTGTAAGGGAAAAAAAACTTATAAAATACAAATGTAAAAGCAAAGGAAGAACAGCCAAACCCAAAATAAATTGTTAGAGTAAATTCTTCCTTATTTGGTGCCCTACTAAATAAAATTCTCTTAAACAGCATGTGTACTGAAGCCCCTTGTAAGAGTATGGTTATTAATCTCCTGCATCAATATCTTAAAGCCATTAAAATTAGTACATATTTCTCAACTTCAAGCAAAACTTGAAAAGAGCAAAGTTACAAAATTACAAAAAAACTTTCTGCCATACTCTACGTGCTATAAGGGTAAAAACATTTTTGCTTTTGCCACTAATAAAAATGAATAGTCCCAAAGTTTATCATCTAAAGTAAATGATCAAAGATATTTTAAAACAAATGAAATAATCATTTCAGAAAAAAATGGCAAAATGAAATTTTAGAATTTCTATGCTTACCAACCCATAATCTTTTTTACACCTAAATAAATAGATTTTTGGTAATTTATTTTAAATTATTTTATTGTTGTGTTACTCCCTACCCACCCCGCCAACGAAAATATTTGTATGTTGAAGTTCTAACTGCCAGTACTTCAGAATGTGACTTTATTATGAAGGCAGGGATCTTGACAGAAGTAATCAAATTAAAGCGAGTTCATTAGAGTGGGCTTTAATCTGACTGGTATCCTTATAAAAAGGAAAAATCTGGAAGGAGACATACACACAGAAAAAAAACCACATGAAGATGAAGGCAGAGATCAGGACAAAGGTTCTGCAAGCCACATGAAGATGAAGGCAGAGATCAGGACGAAGGTTCTGCAAGCCACACTATTATTCTTACCAAAATAAAGGTTATAAGTCAAACTTCTCCGGGATTTAATAGGTTTTTTTTTTTTTCAAGTCTATAAGGTTTTCTAGACTTGAGATCTTTAATGAATAATATAACATTCACGGATTTCAATGCCTATTAATTTAGATACCAAATTTGCATGTGTTATAGAGGACATGTTTTAAAGACACTTTTAAAATTCTCTGATTAATTTTTAAAGTCCAGCTATTAGGTAAAAAGCTTATCCTTGGGGTCAATTTTTAAATCATCCTGGGTTCATTTAGTCAAATATACAATAAAAATAGTATAAACTGGCCAGAAAAACTAAATATAAAATAAATATGAAAAAATATATAAAAGTAACAGTATATTAAATCTATAAAGGACTTTGCAATTAAAAATTGTTTTATAAGTCCTTTAATGATTACAATAACTCTGTTGGGCAGTATCTTAGGCATTATTTTTGCCAATTTGACCACATGATAAATTGACCAAGGCCTGGAGGGACTGTTGTGTGGGACAGAGTTTTGAAACACGGAAGGTAAAAGGCAATACAATGTCCTGTTTTATGGTGATATTATTATATACTGTTATTATACGTATGTACTACCTGTGTACGGAAAAAATCTTGCCAGTACTTTAAATCAAAGTATTTTAATAGGATTTAGCTGAGGGATGTGTCTTCAACTCTAGCTTTGTTTAAATTTTAGACTCTTCAAATTAACTACAAAAGGAAAATGTTTGCTTACTTTGCTCAAAGGTCTTGCAAGCTCAGTACAATAGCCTTAAAACATAAACTCTTTTGCCTTCCTTTCCGTCTCTGCTGTTGCAATGTTTCAATCATATTATTTAATCTATTAAAATGTCTTTTTATAAACTATCCATTTTTCTGTGTGCATGTGTGTGCTCACCCATTCTCAGGAAAACTGCCTACAAACCAGTGGCTATGATTACTAATAACTTAAATGTCAAATCCAGGGCGTGTAACTTCATTTCATTAAAACAAGTTCAAAATAAATGATTGTTCACTTATTAAGTGGAAGTAATCAAATTGCACGTTTTCAGAAATTTTATTTTATAATACTTAATTATCTTTGCAATTAATATTCTTTTGTCATTAATAAATTCGGAAAATATATGGGAATGCAGTTCAGATGACCTGTCATAGTTGATGACACAAATGCATTGCTCAAAAACATTTTTCTAAACATTCTTATTTCCATTTGTTATTCAAAATATTTGAAGCCATTGCTCAGACACTTGGGTTTTTAAGTGTTATCATTTAATACTTCAATATAACACTCATGTAAACAGTGAGTATAATACTTTTGGTATTGTTTTGTATAATGTAAACTGTATCTAATAATAAAAATTTGTATTGTTTTTCATCTCAAGATAGAAAGATAACTCTCCAAGGTAGATCTGAAGCAGAGCATCATTTTTGACCACATCCAACAATAATTGAATATACTGATAAAATTGAAAAACTCTAGTATGCCCAGATATAACCCTCTAAACTAATCTAATGTTATTTTTCTCTTTAACCAAAAATGTATCAATAAAGTATTATGCAAAAGATCATGCTTGGTTACTAATACAGATGAAACTTGGTTGGCTACACAAAAGCCTATTCCAATGTAAACCAGTTTCTATGGGCAACCTTGCAGCATTATTATATTAAAATGGCTACTAAACACCCAAGTTTGCTGTATGGTGAACAGTCTCATAAGAAAAATATTCTTTATAACTCAGGGGATTCTTCATGCTGACTCAGATTAGCATTAGTATTTCTGACTGCGGTGAACTGGTAACCTTGTTTCAGGACAAATCTCAAAATTGGGGTTTGGCCTGAGAGACCAAGTGGGTCCTTGGTTTTGTTCAGAAAAGAATTCAAGACTGAGCAAAAAGCAAAAGCAAGTTTACTGGAAGAAGAATGGAACAAAAAAGAAAGCTACTCCATAGGCAGAGCAGACCCCCTGTGCTGCTCACTGGTTATATTTTTGGTTATTTCCTGATTATATGCTTAAGGAGAAGTAGATTATGCATGAGTCTTCCAGGAAAGGGGTAGGGATCTCCCAAAACTGGGGTTTTCTCCCCATCCAGACTATATGGGGAAACTTCTGGTCATTGCCATGGCATTTGTAAACTGTCTGGTGCTGGTAGAAGTGGTTTTTAGCATGGTAATGCATTATAATTAGCATATAATGAGCAGTAAATGTAACTAGAAGTCCCTTTCATCACCATGTTGGTTCTAGTTGATTTTAGCTGGTCTCTTTTACTATCTCCTGTCTTTTCAGTGGGGTCGTGTGATCTCTTGTTTATTGTCTCCTGTCTTATCAGCTGGTTCTTTTGGACTGTTGTCTTAGAAACTATTTTTGATATTGTCCTGCCAAATAACCATCCCAGTTCCTGCTCAGAGATTATATATTCTTTTTTAATTTTAAGGGGTTGTAGAAGAACAAAGTTCTATCCAATGTAACTGCCTCCTGCTGATTTTATAGGTGTAGGCCACGCTTCCTTTGGAGCAGTAAACATTTCTACATGTCTAAGATAAGGGGTCCAAAGAGAGGGTGTCTTTATTTCCCAGGTCAGAAGATGGGATGGGTTGGAAGCCTTGTGCCAGCATCTTCTTTACATGAAATCACTGTAATCTAGAAGACACAAACTTTACAAGGAGGTTAAATAAGCACAGACCAAATATTAATAATAATAAGATATATATCAAAGGTCCAAGGAAGTGCAGAAACCAGCTGACTGAGGTAGAAGTCCCTTTATTGACTTCCATAAGGTCTGGGTATTAGGGATGAGAATTCCATGTAGCCAGGTAATTTGTTTTCTATATCTTGCTGATATCTTCCTCTATTTGACTTGTGGTTTCTATTAATCACAGTACATACCTCTCCTCATTCCAACAACAGATAGTCCAATACTAATCTTATTCATTAGTGCATCTGCTAAGGAATCAAGGGAGTGTCTCAATTTATCTGAACATCCCCCCATTCTATGAGACAGCATGTACAGTGAAGAAGTAAAGTTTTGAAGAGTTGCCTTGTATAGGCAAATCCTCCCCATGGGCCAACCAGACGACAGCAGCCCTAACTCCAGCCAATATAGGAACAGTTGCCCACTTAGCTCTTGGGTGAGTGATGTTATATAATTGTATATTAGAAGGCTTTGTCTTTGTTATTGTATGTTGACCCCTGAACCAAACAGTGTCAATATACTGGTAACCATGTGTTTTATGATCTCAAACGAGAGACAAGTTATAGGCTGATTGGATAGGTGTCCATATAGCTATAGGTATCCATTGGAGGTGTAAACTTCATATGGGATGGGAGTTGTTAAGAAAGTTGAGTACTTGTGTTATCCAAGGGGTGCTTAGATTTAAGCATGAATAGGATAAGAATTTCGGAGAGAAAGTAGTAATTTAAAGCAATGCCATTATCATGGGAAGTGGCTATGGGAGTTGAGAAGGACACAGTGGTCTGTAGAGACACTAAGATCCTCCAAGAGGAATAAGAAGAGTTGTAATTGGTGGTATCATCAGGACAAATATGTTTAGAATTTACTTGGCAGGTAGTGCTAAAGTTTGTAGACATTAAGTGGCTGGGAAGTTATGGCCTGAAATGATGACCCTACCTCTACCAGGATATTAAAATGTATCCAACTTCAACAGAAATTTTGTCCCTTTGCCAGAATTTTTGGAGTGTCTAGTAAATAACTGGGGTAGAGAGTGTTATGTGAAGCAATGTCTAAGAGGGAAAGGAAAAAAAATATCATCGTTAGTAGGGGGAACTGAGAATGACACAACAACAGCTGTTTAAGTCTTCTAGAGGTTCACAAGTGTAGGTCATTTTGTTTTCTTCTGGCATGTGCAGGGACTCATAAGAAAGAGGTTTAACTCTGAACAGTCATATTCCTCTAGCGATTCCCTGAAGTTTAACTGTAGTAGGGAGATTGAACAATACTTGGTAGGGAACCTTCCACTTTGGTTGTAACTGATCTTTGTGGGTTCCTTCCTTCCAGGTTTTAAATAAGACTAAGTCTCCTGGTTGAAAAAGGAAGCTATTATTTTCCTTCGTGGGAAAGGACAATACATTATTTCTATATTCGTGAAGGGCCTTTTGAATCTGGGCTCAGTTGATGATGTAAGTAAACATTTTATGTGTCTGTTTGTGAAACAGGAGATCTGATGGTCAAAAGAGTCTCCCATAAATCATTTCAAATGGTTAAGTTATGGCATTCCCTTTGGGGCCATCCTTATGCATAGGTTGAGAAATCCAGGTTTCCAAGGTTCTCTGGCAGAATTTCAACAATATTCTCTTTAGGACATGATTGGCTTTTTCTACATTACCTGAGGATTGAGGCCTCCAGAAGGCCTAAGGCTGATAAGCAATACCAAAGGCTGAGGGAACCTGTCAGGTTATTTTGGCTGTAAAGGAGGGTCTGTTATCACATGGCAAATTTCTTGATAATCCAAACCTTGGGCTGATGTGTTTAATTAATAATTCTGACCATTTCAATGTCTTTTCCCTCCTTGTGGGAGAAGCTTCAGTCCACCCAGTGAAAGTGTCTTTAAGTACTAGCAAATGTTTTAATCCCCTGCAAAGTGGCCTCTGGATGAAGTCTATTTACCAGTCTTCCACAGGGTATGTTCCTTGGTGTTCAGTAAGGAAAAGAGTAAAGGGGAGGCTTCCTTGTCATTACAGGCACAGAGTCCACAGGCCCTGATGATCCTTTTCACAGCCTGAAACAGTCCCTTCACCGGGAACATTTGGTAAGTATATTTGAATATACTCTCAGCCCAAATATGAGGAGTCATGAAAATGTTTAACTGTTTTCCATTGTTCAGCCTCAGGGAGAAAACTCTTTGTTGTTTCTTTGCAACCATTCTGATGGTCTTTTTTGCAAGCCTCTTTGCAAGTCCATTTAATTTCCTTGGGTGTATAGTATGATACCGCTGACACAGGTTGAGGAGTAGGTATCAGTGCAGTGGCTTATAGTTCCAATCTTCCTTCAGCTGTGGCCTTGGCTGCTCTGTCTGCCAGGGTATTTCTTTTAACAATAGAGGTGTCTCCCTTTAGGTATTCCCTTCAATGAATAACTGCTATTTCTTTTGGGAGTTGGATAGCATCCAAAAGTTCAAAGATCTCAGAGTGATGTTGTATGGGGAATCTGTTAGCTGTTAATAGTCCTTTTCCATTCCATATGGCAGAATGAGCATGAAGCACCAGGAACCCATATTTGGCATTAGCACATATATTGACTCAAGTCTTTTCCCAGTTAGAGGGCCCTAATTAGAGCAATTAATTCTACTTTTTGAGCAGAAGTCTGGGAAGGTAAATTCTAAGCATCAATAATTTCTTGTTGGCTAACCACAGCATAATGTCTTTCTTATTCCCTCAATAACAAAGCTACTCCCATTTGTAAACCATTCAACATCAGGGGTATGTAGGGGTTTATCTTTAAGGACAGGCCTACTAGTAGAGGTCTGTTTTATGGTTTATACACAGGAATGGATGAATAAGGGATCTGTTTCTTAGAACATGGGGTCCAGTAACAGGGCAACAGGATTTAATACTTCATATACTTTAAGGGTAACAACTGGGGTATCAAGCATAAAGGTCTGATATTTAAGTAATCCTCCCACTATTAGCCATGGGTATACTCTTGCCTCTATAATACCTGTACTTGATGGGAAGTCATGACTTCTAATTGTCATCCCAAGGTAAACATATTGGCTTTTTCTATTAATAGAGCAGTGGCAGCCAAGGCTAGCAAACACCCTGGTCATCCAGCCACCACCTAGTCTACTCGTTCAGAGAAAGAAGCCACTGGCCTAGGATTATTTCCTAGGATTTGAGTTGTACCCAAAGTTATCCCTTATCTATCAGCCACATAGAGGGTGAAAGGTTTTTCTAAGTTTGGGAGTCCAAAGGCAGAAGCTATTCACAGTTTTTCTTTTTAGGATTAGGAATGCCTGTTGGCAGGTTCTACCCTCACACAAAAGCCCATGATTATTCCCTTTTACAGCTTCCTAAAGTGGTTTTGCTGTGAATGTAAACCCAGGAGTCCAAACCTGGCATATTTCTGCCATTCCCAAACCTGTACTTAATTGCTTCTTAGTCTGAGGGGACTGGAGGGTGAGGATGGTCTCTTCTCATTTCTTAACTAGTATCTTTGTCCCAGGAGTGAGCACGGGCTATAAATTTTTACCCCTTGGACAGAAATTTGGGACTTACTGGGGGAATAGCCAATACTGTCATTTTCACAAAGTATTAAGGACTTTTTATTCAAGTCCTCCCTAGTAAGACTGGAAATTGACAGGTTATCTACATATTGTAGGAGGGATCCATCAGTTAATTGTAGTTCCTTTATCTCTTTTGTCAATATATTCCCAAAAATATGAAGACTGTCCCTAAGACCTTTAGGGGAGGACAATTCTGATAAGCTAAGATGTGTCATATGTCTGAATCAGTCCATTCAAAAGTAAAAATGTACTGAGAGCCTGGGTGCAATGCATGCAAAAGAGAGCATCTTTTAAGTCTAATACCATGGATCAATTAGCATTTTTGGAACTTGAGTCAGCGTTGTATAAGGGTTAGAAACTGTTGGATGGACTAAAATCACTGCTCATTGACTGCCCTTAGACCCTGGACAAACCTGTATTCCCTTCTTCCTTTTTTTTTTTTTTTTTTGACAGGCAGAACGGGGCCTTTTAAAACTTTGTTATCAGTGGTTGGAATCCCCATTGGACTTCAGGTCTCAAAGGTTACTGTTTTATACATAGATAACTAATACTGGGTTTAAAAAGTAATTTGGACTGAGGGCTCATTAATACTTCTACTAGGAGCTTTCATATCCCAAATTGGGGGGTCTACTTGAGAAATAATCATGGTGTAAGAGATGCCTCTTCTTTATTTTGTTAGGGCATGCAATGCAGTTAGTGTTAGTAGTGGGCCCTTTTGGCTTGCAACTTTCTTATGGGACTCTCTAAATTGAACTGTGGCCTATAATTGGGAAAATAAGGCTCTAGTAAAGGAATAGTGAATTTAAGTATAATCAAAAACTTTGGGAAAACTTATGGTTTACCATGGTAACACCAATGGGCTGGGTAAATGTTCTGATCTTTGGCTGACCATCAATCCCCATTAAGGTAGACAGTGGCCCTGAGGAATGGGTCAGAATTTAGATGACAGCTCCTGTATCTAATGAAAATTCAATATTCTTACCTGTCTTTTAAGGGTTACCTGAGGCTCCTCTGTGGAGATAATAAGGTGTCCAGTGGGAGCTGTGGGAGACCTCAGGCCCCATCAGTACTCTGTTTTATTTTGTTGTTTTTTTTGTTTTGTTTTGCACCACTTTTCTCTTGGCCACTTGGCTCCATTTGAAGGCTCAGCGTCCTTCTAATAGTCATCTTGACTGCAGAAAACACAAGGGCCAGAAAGTTGGGAGCTCTTGTCTGGGAATCCTAGGCACCCATCTCACAATTTTGGGCAGAGTGGGTTACCCTGAGGTGGCAGGGGGTTTGCAGCAGCTCATAGCAGCTGTGCCTTTTGATTATCTCTTTCATTTTTCTCTGCCTTCTCTGCTCTGTCCTTATTGTAAACTCCAAAGGCCATGTCTACATTGGTGCATAGGTGCTTGAGGTCCCAGTGCTGCCTTTTATAGCTTTCTCCTGATATTACGGACAGATTGGGTAATAAAGTGCACACCCAGGAGAGCTTGTCCTTTCAAGGAGTCTGGGTCCGAATTAATATTTCCTGACTGCTTCAACTAAGAATTCCTAAAACAGAGTGTGATTTTCATCTTTCCCTTGCGTAATTTCCCTAATCTTATCACATTTAATGGGTTTAATTATACATTGCTTTATGCCTTCTATTAAACAAGTTATCATTTGGTTTCTGTGTTCAAAATCTTAAAAACCCCTCTGGTAATTCTACTGGGGCTCCAAATCAAGGACTGCATCTCCTCATATACAATAAACAGCATGGCCTTCATTGCAAGTGACCATTCCATCTGTGTGTTCATGGGCAGTGCCTAGAATCCTTTGTTTTACCTCCAGTGTAAAGCAGGTTATATCCATAAGTCGTGTTAAATCAAGTCAAAGTATATGGCCAACTTAACAAACTCCTCAACAAACTTTCCTGAATCCTCCCAAAACCAGCCAAACATATACTTACGTAAAGCCAAACCAGACATAGAAAAGGCACATGTACTCTGAATATTCCCCTCTCCATCAGCTACTTCCCACAATGGACACAGGTTCAACATTAAGGGCTAATATGAGGCCCCACTTTTGGTAATACTAGTTGGACTTATTTCCTTAGGCAGTGGGAGTATAGGCTAGGGCAGACTGAATAAGGAGGAGAGGTATCTGATGATGTTGTGGAGGAATTCTGTGCTGAAAACTCTCAGGACTCCCTTTGGTCAGAGCTGGGAAGCTGAGGAAGCTTCAGGGAGAATGTAAGCCTTCTAGGGAAAGGAGCAGCATAGGAGAGGATCATCCAGGATGCCCAGCACAGTTTCTTGGTGCCTGGATATAACATGAACGGGACACATTCTACATGTGTCCCTCAAGTCAGGATATTGGTAGCAGGCCATAAAAGTCTGAACATAAGGGACCTCTCCCCATTTTTGTTCTCCTTTACAGAAGTCCAATTGTAAAGTAGTGTTATAGTACAAAGAACCATTTTCAGGCCAAACTTCCTGGTCATTCAGTTTGTAATGGACCCAGGCAATATTCGAATAGAAAGTAAGTTTATTTTTCCTTTGACCATCGCATTTGAATTTATTCCAGTTGCCTAAAAGGCACTCTACTTCAAAATGGTAGCTGTTGTTCTCATTTTTGACAAGGAATTTTACTAAACACAGGGATTGTTCTGAGTTTAGTGAGAGCCCAGCTGTTTTCTCTTTCAAATTTCCACCTCCTGTTTTCCTCAACAAAAGTCAGTAAAGCTATTACTACCAATTCCTGCAGAGAGAGCATAGGTATACTTAGCAGAGTGATAAAAGTGGATTATGTGATACCAGTGAGCAAAGGAATGGTGACTGTGTACACCAGTATAAAGGATATGACAAAAGAGTTGTTTGAACAAGCACAGTATAGAGGGTGAGATGAAAGTAGGGTGATCAAAATCAAGGTTTTCAGTGCAGAAATAGCAGTGAGGACCCAAGGAGCAACTATAGTCTGAATTCCACAAAGAGTGAAGAAAGCATCTTGGTTATGAGCAAAAGAGGGAAAGTTGGCAGCAATAATAATGACCTGAATGCCAGTAGACTGAAACTTCAGACAAGAAAGTGGAGGCTCCAGGTTTCCAAGCAGGACAAATGTATTAAAGTTTCTGCCCATTTTAGAAACCAGAGGTAAAGTTGGAGTTTTAGAGTTGTAAGCATACACCATTGATGAAGAGAATGGTAGTAATAAACTAGAAGCAAATCCTTTTGATACAACTTTCCAGTGGCAGTCTCTGCAGTGGCAAAGCAAACAGCCCAGAGTGGGTAGTCAGCTGGTTATTGCAGAAAATAGTCACTTCTAACTTCAGAACAGACGGAAAAAAAAGTCATGAAAATAGTCAGTGTAGGGAAAAATAGCAAGAACCACACTGACAAATGACACAGTGTGGTTCCACAGTTTCCAGTAAAAATAAAACAAATTTGGACTGGCTGCCAACACAATCACCCGATCCGTATCCAGGGCACCAAATACTGAAACACCTGGAGCATCCAGGTATCAGCCAACGAAGGTCCCCACATCACATGCTGAAAACCCTGGAGCATCCAGAAGGTGCCCAACAGTGAACACCAAAGGCACAATTGGGGCCACAGAACAATGTGACTCTGACAACCCAGAGTCAGAACAATGGGGGACCTCTGACAAACAAAGCAAATGTTTTGCCTTACATAGAACAAAAACAATTGCCCAAATAGGCAGAGCAAAGATTACAAGTGTGACAACAAAATAACCACAAGCATGCATTTTTGTCACTAAGAGCAGAAAAGTAAAATAGCCCAATTTTTGGAAAGAGAAAATGTCCAAGAGGAGGAGTAACAAGGTGGGTTATAAATGACATAGCTGGCCAGGTATGCTCCCATCTGAAGCACCCAGACAACAGAAGGGGAACAGTGAACTGACAATGAAGCCAGACACCCTGTTCCCATTGCCTGGTTCACCCAGAAAGGTAAAGAAGGAGAGAAGAGAATGAAAGAGAAAGGAATATCAGAGCAAAGAGTTTGATGTCAAGGGGGAAAAAAAGAGGACACTCACCCATCTGTGGTGGCCAAATGGAGCTGATTGTTCTTAATTTGGGGCCTGGGTGAAGGTCTTTCCTCATCTTGCCCCATGTTGGGCACCAGGAGTATGTTTCAGGGCAAATCCCCAAATTGGGGTTCAACACAGGAGTCTGGGTGGTTCCTTGGCTTCACACAGAAAACAATTCTAGAGAGTGCTGACACAGAAAAGTGAAAGCAAGTTTGTTAGAAGAACAAAGGAACAAAAGGATTGTACTCCCCAGGCAGAGCTGCCCCTCTTGGCTGCTTGCTGGTATATCCATGATTACTTCTGGATCATATGTGGAATATGGGGTGAATTATGCATGCATTTTTCTGGGAAAGTGACAAAGAGCACCTGGAACCCGACTGTATCTCTGTTCAGATAATATTGGGTAACTTCTGAATATTGCTATGGCATTTGTAAACTATCACTGGCTGGTGGGAGGTTTGTTTTTTTTTTTTAAGTACTTTAATGTATTATAATTAGCATTTAATGAGCAGTGACAGTACCATCTTGGTTCTAGCTGGTCTTAGCTGTTTTATTTCACTTTCTCCTGTCTTAGCAGCAAGGTCTTGTGGACTGTTGTCTTGGAAACTGATCCTGCCAAATACCTACCTCAGCCTAATCACCAAAGTCTGCGTAAATTTTCAGATTATTGTAGGGCTATTGTAACTTTGTTTCTATTTTATGTGCCACTATATCTCACACACACACACACACACACACAAAAACAAAGATCTTAGAACTTACTTCTTTCTTTTTTCTCCCTCTTTTCTCTTTTTCTTCCTGATAATATTACTAATGTCTCCCATGTAGAAAGAATTGATTTTAATTTAATATTAGCAAACATGAATAGGCATATCAGAGCTTGGCACATAAAAGAATCTAAAATGCAAAGTGGGATAACAGAAACAAAAGTGGAAAAAAAAGTCAATCTATGTACCAATGATACATTTTTTTTGGTATTAGAGAATGCATTCACAATTTTAAAATTTTTTATTTCAAACTCTTAGTGCTGTCCTAGATAGATAATTTCTGCAGTTTTAGTGATTACATCAACTTATGAAAGTAAATGAAGACATATTCTTTACAAAAGAATAATGTTTAATTGGGAGTCCTTTGCTCTGAGATTATTCCCAATTCATTGTAAAGGGAATTTATTATCTTTAAAATGTAATACTGCCTTGATTTTCAGCAATCTAGTTTGTCTCATCTTAATATTAATGAATTTTAGATCAGTTTTGCACCTGGAAGATCAATAAAAAGCAAAAAGTCTTTTCAACAAGAAGGCTATGAGAACACTCTGTGGCATGTAAAAGGTGTCTAAAGACTGTCTAAATATCAAAATATGTCAACTGAATTTTTTGTAATGTGTAAAATAGGCATTTATAGTCTGTTACTCTTGTTAATGACACTGCTAATTACAATATTATTTTCTTTCTTTTGAACAGCATAGAATCTGTTACAAAATATACTTCACAAATTATAAGTGGCATTTCAAAATCAGATTAATGTAAGCCAAACATAGTAGAAAAACAAAGATCATGATCTTAAACTCTGAGCTTACAGATGCTACTTCTGATTATTTTCTTATATTCCTTTCTTAGCAGGAAGAGTACAATGGTCATATCTATTTGTTACTTTCTGTACCCGAGGTTTAATAAAATGCCTGACTTAGAGTCCGTGCTCAGTGAATTTATTTTTTCAATTAAAAGTTGTGTGAATTGGGTAGTACATAATAACATACGTTTGAATAAATAAATTAATTCTGAATTAGTTAAAAAGTCCCACATCGATTAATCTTGGCTTTATTTAGTGCCTTTAATGTTACTTTATTAATTTTAAAAAATAGAGGTTACAACTGAATTCACTTATAAAATATCAACATTCATAAAATATTTAAAATTGAAAATTAATTGATTCAAATTTAAGATGCATTAAATCTTATAAGAAAAATGCTATGTATAGCTACTTAATAGAAAATAAATTTTAATGTGAATAATGCACTTCAACTTTGTCTTGTCAGTTCATATTATCTGTAATAAGTTTTTTAAAAGTATACCAGTTGCAAATAAAATATAGATAACATGTACATTAAAATTTCCTAAAATATTGATATTAATATTCAAGAAACATGGGTCTTGATAATTTTTTTAACTACTGAATTTCTGAAGCAAATTTTTTTTTTTTTTATTGAATGACAAAGCAAAGAGGGAAGGGCTTATTCATAAAGAAATGCCTGGAGAATACACAAATGGTGTGAATCAATTTCAAGTTTAGTGAGCTGCCTGAAAGAGTCTTAGATACACACCAGTCTACTAGGAAGAAGGCAAGAGGCTTAGACATGACCCACCCTTGCAGTTAGTAAAAGATAGTCACTAGAAATTTGCAAAAGTTCAAAACTGTGTCTTGAAATAGGATATCTTCAATAGAATTTTAAACAAAAAGTTCATATTCTAACATAATCACTCCCAATAAGAATGGCCACTTTCTCAGAAAGAAAGCAGGCAGTGGACTCCACAGTTGTGCTTTAATGTAGACTGGAAAGGGAAGGAAGGATGAGATGACCTCTCAAAGTTGCCTGCTAAACTAAAATTCAGCTCAACCTTGAAAAGAAAAAAAATTATACTTTATAGCTTGCACCTTGTTAGCTTAATTAAGTTTCATCTTTATTCCAGATAAGCAACAGAGCTCCTCTGTCTCTTTTTTTCCATCAGTGAGTTTCAGTACTTCCAAGTTCCTATGTTATTGCATATTAAATGTTTGCCATATGAGGAGTTTGCTTAGGCCTCTTCATTCATATGGTTTCACATACCCTGTCACATTGACTTGGTCAGAAACCTGGCAAAATAAAGATCTGATAATTCATTGTATGGATCTGTTACAAGTGATTTCACATTGAAAATGTGCACAGAAAACATTAAAAATGCTCTTTATTTCTCTTTCCTTTTTAAAAAATCTTAGTTTAAATATCTATTTGTAATAGACACTAGTAGCAAAAGTATAAGACAGTAATTTTACAAAGTTTTGCAAAAATTGGCAGATAATATTAGATACACATAGAACATTACAGAAAAGAATTTATATCATCTAGAAAAAAAATTTAAATAGAATTATAAAAACGAAGATCAAATATTTTAAAAATATACCCATCATGTAAGGTAAACTCCAAAGTAATTTATTATAGGAAGAGTAAGGAGGGAAATAAAAGCACTCTCAAGAACCCAACAAACAACAATAATAAGAATTAGAATAATAAATTTAATAATGCATCTAATCCCCAGCATTTTTCTGCAAAGATATGGAAAAATTAATGCTATTGCAGCAGAATTAAATGTGATCCAACATTTCTTAATTTGATTCTCTCTGGCCAGTGTTTACGGTTTCTCTGGGGCAAAGGTTCCCAAAATTCTGGTCTTCAGCAGCTGGTGAAACAGTCATTGTGGGCATCAATGTGTTTGAAAATCTAATTTTCAATCAAGATAAAATCTGTATTTAAAACAGAAAAGTGAAACAAAAACAATTATTAGTCATTGACTATATGACAGACACTGTCATCCAAATATTATTATTTCACATTTTATTAATTATATGTATTAATATGTTAACAATCTCAGAGAAGTAACTTGTCCAAGGTCACACAGTATGTAGGTGATATATTTCAACCTATGTTTACCTGTTTTTAATAATAACAACTCACTTTATTGAGGCTTTACCATATTCCAGGTAGTATTCTAAGAACTTACATAAAGACAGTATATCAATACGACAACCCAATGAGGTAAGAAATATTATTGCTTGTCTTTCACAAATTAAAAAAAAATGAAGCACAGGATGGTGGTAATTGGCCCACTATTATGCATTTAGTAGGTGACAGAGATACGAAGATAAGCATTCTGGAGAATCATTTCTGAGTCACCTTGCTCTAGAACCACTCTTTTTTTCTTTTCTTTTTTTCTACACTAGCATTATGAAGTAATCAAAAACAAACTTTTTTGAGATTCAAAGCACTTACTTAGAGGATCATTTGGCAGTGTCATACATAGAGGTACCTACGTAGTATAAATCAAAGGTATCCTGAAAGACCCACACTCTGTTTAGATAGATAGATGATAGATAGATAGATAGATAGATAGATAGATAGATAGATAGATAAGGCTTTTAGTCTTACCTCTTTTTAAGAAAGCTTCAGGGTATAGTAGAAATAATATAGGTTTTGGTACTTATATTAAAAAGCTTAAAAAATCTTCATTTTTCTCTTCCTGCCATTGCTCTAAGCATAGATTAATTTGGTTTTATAATCTTTTAACACATAAAGCACCCAAATATAAGGAGCTCAAAGATGAGAGAAAAATGAACTAGATTTCAGTTTTATAGTGCATTATTTCGTTTGATGATCGACACTTACTTCTTAATAACTCCCCAAATTCTATAAGTGAGTATTATCTTCTACATTTTACAAATAACGAAACTATATATCAAAAGTTAGATAACTTACTAAAGTCATTCACCTGGATAAAATAGATTATTTACCATAATTTATGCTCTTTCTACTATTCCCAAAAGCCTCCTTGAAAGGAGGTAAGACTGTCAGCCTGATTCATGAATTGAAAAAGTACAAACAGATATCTTTCCTTTCCTACTAAGGTGAAATCCTCAAAAACAATAAGAACTTTGATAATTATGGAGGAGGAAGTCACTAAAAAATGCATATCACAGATTATAAAAGATACATTCTCTCAATTTTTTAAGATTTCGGCTAAATTACATTGTCCAATAGTAGTGTTGCTTAGTTGTATTACTATCTTTATGTTTTTCTTTATCACTCATTTAAATTTATAAGAGTTTAGTGAAACATGCAGTGTCAGTGTAGTATTATACTAGTTTTACAAATGCCTTTCAGAAAGGATATGCAATAACTCTCTGAGGGGATAACAATTTATATATATTGATATTGTATTTGTGTGACTATGTGCATTCATCAAAAATTCAGTAAATTCATAGTTAAGATTTGTGCATTTCATTGTGAATTATTACTTCAAAAGAGTAAAATAATTAAAAACTTTTAACTATAATTAATAATGTACATAGAAATATTTAAGGAGAAATGTACTTAAGTCTGCAATTTACTTTGTAATTTATTGAATATTAAGAATTAAAGGATGGATATAGGAATAGGTAGATAGACAGATTTGTAATAAAACAAGCAATGTCAAATGCTAATGGTAGAATC
Organism: Theropithecus gelada; assembly: GCF_003255815.1. Classification (NCBI taxonomy): domain Eukaryota; kingdom Metazoa; phylum Chordata; class Mammalia; order Primates; family Cercopithecidae; genus Theropithecus; species Theropithecus gelada. The sequence continues at coordinate 129,742,495 of NC_037669.1, forward strand.
TAGGTGTATTGGATGATCACTATAACTTTAACTTGGCTGTATGTTTGAATTTTTTCACAGCAAAATGTTGGGCAATGCCATTTCTCAATGTGAGAACATTTAGCATGATATTCCTCCACTTAACAATCATCAAATTTTATTTTCAAATATTGTTGAGATTTTTGATTTCTTAGAAAAACTTTCATGCAGCACCTGGGTTCTGTCCTGGTTTTAGTCATGCAAAAAATCCCATTGGTTTCTACTGTTTAAGCACTGTTTCAGTTAGTTGTTGTAGATACAAGGAGAAATAGAACAGATATGGTATCGCATCTGCATGGAGCTTGCAATCTAGTTCAAGAGATGGATGCTCATACCAGATGTTATGATAGGTGTAATGCAGAGGGTGGCCTAGTCCACAGCCCGCACCTGGCTGAGATCTTCAAGAAAGTTTACCTGGAATAAGTATCCTGGTCTGAGAAATGCAGTATGGAGAGCAATGTAAAAGGAACAGAGTACATGAATCAAGACCTTTGGGTCTTTAGGAAGCACAGAATATTTGAGGATTTGCTAAAAGAAGTTGGAGCGGTTACAGTGACAAAGCAAGTAAAAGAGACATGCCAGGTGGATCTCGCATGCATGAAATAAATGTTAGTTTATACTCTGCCATAGCTGATATTTAAACAGCCTTTGAGAATTCAAAATCCAGAGAGATTCTACAGGATGCTGTAAAAACTGCTTCCTAAATGAGTCTGTGTTGTTCATACCAATTCAACTCCAATTTAATAATTAATTACTTCTTCTGAGCTAAACTGACTCTAGAAGGAAGTGGTCTGGAGGGCACAAGTGAGACTTTTGAAACTGTGAGGGTCCGGGATGGCTAGAACTAGTAAAGGATTCTCATCCTTTTTTCTTTCAGTCCTGGATCCTAAAATGAGCCAGGAGACTTGCAGTTGAGAATTCCAGGGTAATGGTTCATGACAGTCAGACAGAGAGGGAGAAAGAAATAACATTTTGCATAAGATTTGTAGACGCCAAAGGGAGGGCCTTCACTGGCCTATACACTGCTTTTGGGTAACTAGGGAAAGGTGCCTATTTCAGATGAGTGATTCAAAATAAAACCCCTCCTCTGGGCAGACAGCTTGCTAAGCAGAAAGCGCTCTTTATTTAAAAAACTCGGTGCCCCTGTACGTAGTCTAATGCTGCTGTTCAGGCTTGAGGAGCAGAGCAAAAGCAAGAATTTGGCCTGTGTTTATTTTCCTTCAAAACACAACTGTAAGTTGCAATCTTGCCCCGAGTGGAGGAGTAGCTAAGCCTCATGAGTATCCTGGGGTGATCTGGCTACAGGAGAGTTGCAGAGAGCTAAAAAACCCCAGCAGATTCTGCCTGAATCTTGAGAGCTAGGGTGACAGACTTTTCATCTGATGCCCTAACAGAGGAATGACAATTTTCAGGTCTGTAGCATCTGGCCTATAGGGACAGATGCTAGTCCTGCCTTTACCTAGAAGATTCCTTCTGTATAAATTATCTCAGCTACTAAACATGATCCTCAATGAGGAAGTCCACATTGTGGAAGTAGGAAGACAATAGAACCATAAAAATTGCTCCAAGTGGAATGTAACTATATGAAGAAACAGTTGATCACTTGAACAACAACAAAAAAATGAATAGCAAGGGCATTTGTTCAGTTTCAGCATGAAAAAAAAATACTTCCTAAGAACTGAAAACACCATTTTGCAATAAAAATATTCTAGAGCCGAATTGAAGGAGAGGGTGGGCATTGTTGAAACCTGTGTGAATTGACAAAGCTAAAAAGTAGACAATGGAAGACAGAAAGCTTTTATCCAAATAAGTAAAACAAAAACGGATGAAAACACAAAACATAGTAAAAAAGAAAAATGATATAATGATAGTGTTTTATTTATGAAATATATATAAACATTGAAACAGTATTATAATATTTGCTTAACATTAATTAAAAAATATAAATGCAATGAAAACAGGCTAAATGAGAACAATGGTAATATTTTAATAACTATTTTAAAATCTCACAGAATTAGCAGGTAAATATAAGCAAGGACATGGGGGAATTAAACAAATAAAATCAACAACTGTATTTAATAAGTCTATCATAAAATATACATTTTTAGGACACCCTGAAAATTTCCTAAATCTTTAAAAAGTGTTTTATTTAGCCAAATAACTAATAAAATTTCAAAAAGTATAACTTTAGTTCCCCCAAAATTTAGAAAAAGAACTTTAGTGTTAACCACAAACACCTCGACTCTTTGAAAATTAAGAAACATATTTTTAAACATGCCAATGACAAAGAATAAATCAAAACCTGAAATCACTCACTATCTAGAAAACAACAAAGAGAAAACAATGTCTTATCAGAACATGTAGAAGACAGCAAAATGTACCATCAAAATGATAATAGCATTAAAGAAGAGATACTAAAGAAAATACCCAAATTTTAAAAAGTTAAAAAAACAAAGTAGGAAGAAATAAATAATAAAAAGCAAAACTAAAATTGATAAAACGTAAAACTAAAAAGAAGGATTAAATTATTTTTAAGCTGCTTTTTTTCTTTTTTATTATCCCAGATAAAATCGATTAGTAAGAAAACAGAAAAACCAAGAGAGCAAAAGTATTCAAAATTAGAAATGGAAAAAGAGACCTGCCAAGAATACATAATACATCAAAAAAAACTAACATTACATCATTTCTTGATAATGCCTTGGGCTTATTATGAAGCTTTACAATCATGCTATACTTTCTCCATATACTTAACTATAGGCGATTGATCTGGGGCACCATTTAGAAGACCTGGGTCAAGGAGCAGCCCAAATTTTAGCCTTCCTAAATCATTTTAACAAACTAAAAATTGCATAATTTTACACGGTATAAAACTTAATTTTGAAAATAAGTACTTTATCTTTTAATACTTTGAGATATGGCAAATGCCTTGACTTTTAAAGAGTTGCTACTAATAATCTGTAGAAAACGTATGAGTTTTTCAAAATGCTCTCACAAATATTATCTCATTTCATCTTGACAAAAGCTCTATGTCCAGGCAGCAGCCATGAACTCTAATTTCTATTTTACACAGGGAGGCAGGGGGAAACAACTCAGTAGAAACTTAAATCTAGAGATTTTTTTTCCACATACCACACTTTATCTCACTTCCTTCTTCCCCTTAGTTCATTCATCATTTTAAATAACTCTATCATTCTTTTTGTTAACCAGCCAGGCCTTCACAGGGTATCTCTGCCACTTACAGTATGACCAATAATTAGGCCATATATGTTTCGCCACATGTGCCTGTTATGGGTTATTTCATCTTGTAAACGATTGATTTGAAAGGTCTTTCCAAATTCCTAATCGTTTTTATAACAATGAAAAATATAATTCTTATTTCATGCGTTCCAATAAAATCTCAATCTCCATTTTAATTTCATCTCTATTCAGTTTATATGCTGCTCTCTACACATCTACTAAGACACATGCACACAGAATGACAGAGAAAGAGGAAGGGGAGCAGAGACTGACATAAATCAGGGAAAGAAGGAAGTTAAACCCATCCTAAAGCCTTTTCACAATCTCCCCAGTGGGGTCAAATGCCCATCCTGCGTGCTGACCATGTTTTAAAATATCTTAGCAATAGGACTTTTCTGTTTATTTATTGAGCTCCCTGATAGGTTTGTTAAAGGCATACTTACCACTTCTAGCTGTAAGGAGAAGAAGTCACAAAGTTTGCAGGATTTTGAAATATTTAACGTGTGTAATGAGGATGAGTTTTCCTAGGATATTGGCTGAGAGGAAACCTTGAGGGGGGTCAAGTTAGCACCAACTGAATAGCGATACCAAGTACTGATGAAGAGCAGGGTCACTGCTCTGAATATGGGCACCCGCATTCTTCATTCTCCCACTTACTCATGCAATGTGGATGGAGGAATTCCCTGGAATTTGGAAGATGGAAGACAATCCAGTGCACAGCTTGAATGGAATGAGCAAATTTTTTAGATCCTTCCTGCTAGGCAATCTGTGAGTTACATGAAGGAAGCTATAAATGGGGGACTCCCACAGAATGACATTAACACAGATTTCAATTTCATATGCATACTTATGACCCAGGACTCCTTGGGTGGGATTACACACTGACAAATACAGGAATAGCACTGGACAAAAGCTTGGAAGATGAAAAATACCAGATAGGTTTAGGGAGTAAGGAGATTCTAATTGCATAGAAGAAAATACATTTATTGTGGAATCATTTCCAGTAGTTAAGGCAAACAATAAAAAATAAAGAAAAACAGATAATGAAAGTCCCTGAATGCTATGAAATAACATTTCAGTGGGGGTGCTGACAAAATTAGAGCCATCCTTTATGAAGATTATTTAAAAAGCAATGTGTATGATAGACTTGGGGGATAAGACAAATTGGAAAGCCAGTTATGAAGTTACTGTAATAAAAAAAAAGCTAAGAGCTAATGAGGCCAGAATCTAGGGCAATTGCCTTAAGACTAGAAAGACGAAGATAAGTGTGAAAAATGTTCCAGAGATGGACTCCAGTGGCTTTGCAACAATTCCATATAACTATAATCAGACTCCCCTGTATCACGAAGGAACTTCAGAAGAGGCAGAACTTACTCCACTTCTTACCTGAAGAATTTTGTTTAGAAATCTATTGATATTGGAGAGCTGTCAGAATCAGTTTTGTGTTTTCCAGTGTATAAGTATAGTAAGCACCATGCCCTTATACCTACAAGCACCTGTTAAATAATTTACCTATTAATTCAATAAATTCAATAAATATTTATTAGATTTTGTTAAGTACTAATATATATTATATTATACCCTCTGAGGATATAATAGCAGTGAACAAAGCAGACATTAATTTGTGTTCTCATGTAGCTTACCATCTAGGAGATGGTAAACAGATAATATGTTAATGTATAAATTAAATAAAATACAATACAATATGAAATATATCAGATAATGATAAGAACTATAGAAAAAAACAAAGCCATGAAGAGGAATAGTAAGGATCAATGGTATAGAAAGTTGCAATTCTAAATAGAATGGCTAGGAAGGCCTCATTGAAAGCTGTCCTTTAAGCCCCCACTTAAGGAGGTGAGGAATGAACCATATGATTTCAGGGGACAAGAGAATTCCAAACAGAGGGAACAGCCAGTACAAAGGTCCTTCTGAGACAGAAATGTCTCTGGTATGTTCAGACAAATGCAGAGAGGCCCACAAGGCTGAAGCAGGGAAGATAGAGAAAATACTAGTAGGAGACATGATTAGAGACATCTTGAGTCCAACAAATGGTATTGTGGGCCATTGTAATGACTTTGAGTTCAGCTTTTACTACAGTGAAGAACGGATCTCATTGAAGGGTTTTGAACAGAGCAGTGGCATGATCTGACTTAAGTCCTAAAAGGATGACTTTACCTGTTCTGGATCTTCAACTGTAGAGAGTACAGAGCAGCAGCAAGGAGACTAGTTAGGAGGCTATTGCAATGATAAGGTAATAGAAGGCATTGGCCTGGACCAGGCAAGTAGCACTCAAGGTGATCAGAAGCGGTCAAGCTTTGTATCTGTATTAAATGATAGAAAAAAGAAAATCTACTTAGCCTCAGCTTTCATAAACAAATTTATGTTTGTTATATAAGTATCAAGATGAATATTTGGGCCTTAAAGTGCATTAAATTAAACAATAATTTTAAATCAGACTATTCAGATATTCTGTCTCCCCTGGGCCCCCAAATTCATGAAGCTTGCTTCCAAAGCGTAGGATAACCTTGGCTAAACCATATAAATTGATATGTGCATGCTAATTAGTAAAACATCTCCTTCATCCAGGAATAATCCATCATTCATGTGAATATTCAAAGATTTCCCAGCTAGTTCATTCTATACCCTTAGAACTCTTTTGCCAATTTTTCATATTTAGTGCACGTGAATTTAATTGAATTATGTAAAGAAGATGACAGGCTTTCTGGCATCTAGAGAAATAGTCTCTGTTCTAAAGCTTTTTAAAATGCAAAACTAATTTTTAAATTTAAAATAAAGCTTGCTGATGTCATTGATATGAACTACACGTTATGATTTATGAACTGTAGGCAAGCGTACTTAAAGAGACAACCAGGGCTGGACCACTGCTAAAGTGAACCAAGGGAGAGCTTGAGAAAAATGGATATTCATAAAGCTAATTTTAAAGTGAAATATTTATATGCACATATTCTTAAGTAAAATCGTAACAATATGTAAATTTTATTGACTTCAAACATATACTTTAGTCAAAGGAACTGTTAAGGGACCCACTTGAACTGAATTTAATAGAAAAAGACTCGTAGCAAATTTATTAAATACAAAGTAATTGGGTTTTAGTTCATGCGTTGGGGCAAGCACACTCCACCATGTCTTTCCCTCTGAATGCAGTTATGAAATCTGGGTAGAATGCATGCAGCTGCTGTTTGAGAACTCCGAATATTAAATATTTGCCAGAAGATCAGGAAAGAATGGCAATTTGAAGCATCAAGGAATTGGTGGTGAGTCTACCAGTTTTATTTTCTCTATTACCCCCTGCCTAAAGTCATATTAGCCCAAAATCTGAAGTGAGCACTGAGGCACAGAGAGTTCTAGCAGAGGTCCTTCATTCTTAGGTCCAAGCAATCCTGTCTATGACAGTAACACCTGCAAGGGACTCCCCCAGGAACCAGACATATTAGGGATCAAAATCTTCCTGTCCAATCAGTGGTGCTATGGTCCTAAAAGTGTGGGCTGAATTATCTTCTTAATTGTTCCTGGCTATTTTGCTTTGGCCCCAGATGTGGGCACAGCCACAGAAGTATGTGCCAGAGTGAAGTAACAAAAACTCCAACTTTCTGGCCAAAGGGCTAAAAAGGGAAACCCAGGGGAACCAGAAAATACTGCAGAAATTGAAAAGAAGGCTCAGGAAATCAAAGCCATAAAGTTATTTATAAAAATCCTGGGCTTCTTTCCCAGAGCTGCACATGTATGAATCTGATCCTAGTCAGCAAACTAAATAAAGACTTTGAGAAGTGAAGTAGCAGAAAACCTTCCAGTCCCATACATATCCATGGCAGATAAACACGCAAGACAGATCCCAATGACACTGTACAGACTTTAAAACTGAAGGGACATTCAAACCATAGCCAACCTGAGCAAACTGAGCTATCATTTTTTTTTTTCTCAAACAACATACAATCAACCCTTTGCTGTATACTTTGCTTAAATTAAAATGCCCTTTCATTAGTTTAACAACAGAATATAACAGTTTAGTTGTCCTATAGCAACAAAACAAATAATTTGGCATGATTTACTCAATGAATACAGTACTTCATAGTGTCCATGTCTTATTTATCTGTTAAAATATTTTTCCTTCTTTTTAAAAAATAAAATTCACATGGAAGCAATATTAGAAAATGTGCATATTTTGAATAAAGAAAAAATTCTCTAAAAGTTTTCTATCAATTTGCTTCCAGTAAATTTTTTTGTACATACTTTTGTTTATTCTGTACATACTTTTATTTATTCTGTTTTTTTAAATGACTTATGAATAAAGGGTAGTTTGTGAACATTTTCTAGTTAGTACTTTTTGTGGATACAATGCATGTGGGAGATTGCTTACAGGTTGCTCCTTTTTCAAATCATGCAAGGGACCATCTTTGACAAATACTTTTTTTATATTTGTACATATATCTCTCTATCAACAGATTTATTGAGGTATAATTAAAATGCAATGAATTGCATATGAAGCATAGAATGTTCTAGATTTTGCCACCCTTCAAACCATCATGAAAATCAACACAGTGAACATATATATCAGCCCCAAAAGTTGTCCCTTTGAAAAAACACCCTTCAACCTATCCCCTTCCCTAGGCAACCAATGATCTATTTTCTGGCACTATAGATTTAGGTGGCATTTTCTGGGGTGCAGTATATTTCTAAATTGCAATTACTGTGACACACATTAACAATGCCAATTAAGTAACAGACATTTTTAAATTGTTTTCAAAGAATCCACATCAACTCACTTCTTCAGCAACAAGTACAAAAAAGTTTTTTTGGGGGGCATCTGATATGGTTTGGTTCTGTGTTCTCATCCAAATCTCACCTTGAATTATAATCTTCATAAGCCCCACATGGTCAAGGGCAGGACCAGGTGAAGGCAATTAGATCATGGGGGCAGTTTCTCCCATGCTGTTCTCCATATAGTGAGTTCTCACAAGATCTGATAGTTTTGTAAGCATCTGGCATTTCTCCTGCTGGTACTTATTCTTTCTCTTGCTGCCCTGTGAAGAGGTGCCTTCCGCCATGATTGTAAGTTTCCTGAGGCCTCCCCAGCCATGCAGAACTGTAAGTCAATTAAAATTCTTTTCTTTATAAATTACACAGTCTTGAGTATTTCTTCATAGCGGTGTGAGAACGAACTAATATAGCATCGTTGCCAAAACTGGGTTTCATTGAACTTTTATTTACTAAAAGGAAGAAGAAACAATTATCTTGCTATTATATTAAGTTGTTTTTATTGAATTATAAAGGAAAAGAGACTTTATTTCATGTTTATTGATAATGTTCATAATTTTTGTAAAACTTTCCTATTAATGTCATTTGTTTAGTTTTGTATGGGGCTTCACTATTTTATTAATAAAAGCACCTTTTATTTTGTAAAATTAAGCTCTTTTTCTTTTCTATGATTTAACTTCTTTTGTTCTTTTCTTCTGGCAAAATTAAACGTTTAAACACAGATCTAAATATTTAAAATCTAGTAGATAATGATATTATACAAATCTAGTGAGAACAAAATGATTCGTTCCATAGGTAACTGAAACATATTTTACAAATAAAATATATAAACACATAAATAAATAGGAAAGTTTTATTCAATAACTTTGTGAACTTCCATAAAAATAATTAAAAATGCCTGCTAGAATAAGATGTGTAAATGCACTTATAATCATAGAGTAGAAGGTTAATAGAGAAAAACTCAAAATCAGAAGTTAAGTGATAAAACATTTGCTTTTGCAAGTATTGACCATTTCTATCTCCAAAATCTTTTTATACTTTAGTGATCAAAAATTGCATGTTTATAAATTTGACTAGGTCTTGATCTACACAAATTTTCACACAAACATGCCCACACAGGGTTTTCTACAAGTTATAGATTTCACTCACACTGCTGGTATATTTAAATAGGTTCTTAAAGAAATATTAAGTCACAATAATATATTTTGTGATTAAATTAATGTTCACAAAGTAGTGATGTCTCTCAGTAAGAACAAATTTTATACTTGGAAAAAAACATAATTTTAACCAAAGCAAAAGCTACTCTTCCAAGTATTTTCGAGAATACTTACGAAGCTCTTTTTACTGCTCTGTAAGAGCAGTCTTCTGGGGAAGATATTATTTGCCAAATTAAGAGGTGAGAAGGGTCAACTAATATTCAAGCAGATGAGAAATATCAGCAAATATAGTTAGTACATTTTAAATATTCTAATAGTAGTTTAAGATGTGGTATTTACTAAAATTTTACCTTAAATATGTTTTCATTAGCAAAAATATATTTAGTTTTAAATATATTTTCAAAACAACTATGAGTACTAACTGAAATTTCACTTTAAAAAATTATCAATGTCTGAAACAATTTGCTGAAAATAACTCATGAAAATTTCAGGATATTTTAATGATCATATATCTATTTTCATTATATATATCATAAAAATAATATTAAAAGTGAGTTCAACTTGACACATTTAGCATGGAAACTTTAGCCTATAAAACTATTTAAAGTCACTTTTAATACTTCTTTAAAATCACCAACATCGGCCGGGCGCGGTGGCTCAAGCCTGTAATCCCAGCACTTTGGGAGGCCGAGACGGGCGGATCACGAGGTCGGGAGATCGAGACCATCCTGGCTAACACGGTGAAACCCCGTCTCCACTAAAAAAATACAAAAAACTAGCCGGGCGAGGTGGCGGGCGCCTGTAGTCCCAGCTACTCAGGAGGCTGAGGCAGGAGAATGGCGTGAACCCGGGAGGCGGAGCTTGCAGTGAGCTGAGATCTGGCCACTGCACTCCAGCCTGGGCGACAGAGCGAGACTCTGTCTCAAAAAAAAAAAAAAAAAAAAAAAAAAAAAAAAAATCACCAACATCTTATTTAGTGTGTAATGCTAAGGTCTATTAAACTCTTTAAATTAGTTTCACAATTAGTGTTATAATCTTTCGCATTAGTTTAGTTAATGTCAAGACAAACATACTCTGGAAATAATTGAATTGATTATTTTTGGCCATGCTAAGAGGAGAGAGTAGGAGACAGTGCTCTTAAAATTGCTTGTGAGAGTTGGGAGAGGCTTCATAATGGACGTGTTAGAGGCACTGTATATTCCAGGAAGGTCATAATGCTTCCGATTATGAGAAGAAGGGGGCAGTATCCACATGTGGAGTGAGTGGAGATGAGCCTGGATCACTCACAGGGGTCACAATGAAGAATTCGGATGCCAAACAAACAAACAAAGTTTAAAATTTTTAAATTTAAGCCAATGTTTCTCAACCTTTTAAAAATTTCATTCTCTCTAATATTTGGTTTTAGTCAATTTTCTACACATATCTACTAGGCAAAACAAGTTTTATTTTAGTAGTTCACATTAGAAAAATAATAGATCTATTGAACATGTAATATTTTTGTATTATATACTGCCACCTCCTCCCACTGATTTATTCTTTTGGGGGATGAGTCCCTTATTTCTGTCTCCCAAAATTTTAGACTCTGCTGCAAGCCTTTGGGAAATATTCATTCATTGAAAAAATATTTATTAGGTATTACTGTGTATGACACAGCCAAGGATTTTGTACAGGAGGAAGTTATGAGCAGATGTGTGATAGGATTGATAGACATATTTCTCTAGCATTACTTAATGGAAAGACTAAAGGCGATGAGATTATTAACTGTCACATATTTACTGAGGAGAAACAGACAACACTATGGAAAATACCAGTAATGCAAATATGTCAGATATTGTACAACAGGAAACTGTGATCATGGATGCTAACGTTCAAAGTTTCAGTCTTGATAGTCAGAACAAAACTTTTGTAGCATATGTTTTGGTTCTAAAACTGTCTTGGACCTCCAAGAGAAGACAAGTTTCTGTGTGTTTCCATATGGTACTTTCTGTGTATCTGTGTACCGGGTTGTATACAAGTTGGTGGAAAGCAACCTGAAACCTGGGTACACACAGGAAGAAAGCATTTAGGATTTTGATTATGGTTTCCAATCAGTCCTTATGATTTCAGTACAGCTGATGTTAAATCATTTGCTTAAAACCCCCCGTATCACAGAATAAATTCTAAGCTTATTTGGTGTAACTGAAAATTTATCTTTTTGGATGAATAAAAGAGCTCTTCCCTTTCCCATCCTTCCTTCTCATCCTAGATGATTGCTTCAGTTCTTCCTTTACAGAGCTAAAACTCAGCAGTGATTCCCAAAGAGAGCCTAAAGGGGAGAATGGAGAGGGCTCCACTAGCTGATTGTAGAAAATGCCTTGGGTTCATATGAAAGCAGACATCTCCAAATCTTCCACTTACCTAAAGAATCCGGGTGGAGGGATTGCATTGGGAGTTATACCTGATGTAAATGACGAGTTGATGGATGCTGACGAGTTGATGGATGCAGCACACCAACATGCCACAAGTATACATATGTAACAAACCTGCACGTTATGCACATGTACCCTAGAACTTAAAGTATTATAATAATAAATAAATAAATAAATAAATAAATAAATAAATAAAATAACTTTTCTAAGGATCTCCACAGTTATTCCTTCAGGCTGTATGATTTCTGCCTTTTGATATTTAAGGTTTCATTTTGAAACCTTTTAAGTTTCATATAATATTCTGAGATGATAAGAAGCGATAAAAAGTATTGAAGATTTATTGCCCTGTGCCTGCACATGGTACTTTTTTCACAGCCTAAGAGTTAAATGATAAGAGATATTTACCTGGAAGGTAATTTGGTTTATTTTAGCATTTTCTATATAAACTCTTCGGAAGGACATTAAATGCAGTAATTAGAGTTCATGAAAGTATAAAGCAAGCAAAAGCTGTATATAATTTTTGCTTTAGAGTTTTGAACAAGTTTTCCTTTCTATAGTATCTTAAACTGGCTCATCTATATTTTAGATACTTTTATTCACAGAAGAAAAAAATGGCACTATATTTTAAAGTATAAATGGAAATCAAATGCACTGGGAAAATATCACAAATGTGTATGATAGTTTAAGTTGATATCATACTTTTTAAAAATTCCCTTAAAATTCTATTGTGCCACCTTAAAATGTACCACTGATAAGTTTGATTAATTTAAGACAAGAAAAAAGGATATATGGAGAAAAATGACTTTCTGCCTGAAATCTTTACCCTAATTTCAGTAATTTTAAAAATATATATACTTATATATAGAAATAGGAACTTAAAAAACCCTCAGAGATACAATTTAATCTCTCTTAACCTTAATTTCTCCATATATGAAATGACAGTGGCATCGGTATTACTTCAAAGAGCATAGCTATTATATCTGTTTATATATATTTTAATAAGATGAAAATGTATAAAGGTGATAGCTGAAAATTAGTGAACTGATTCTAGTTCTAGTATTCTGTCTGACTTTGGAAATCTAGAAATTATAGGACTATGTTCAACTTGATTCATGTTCATTATTTGATATAAATGTCCTTCCCTTTTATGTTTCCCCAATCATAAAAAGGATATAATTAATATTATTTGATCTTCATCTATAGGAAATACATAGATTCTCTTTAGCAACCCTTTTGTATGGATTTTTTGTAATTTTTAAGATAGATATTTCTAATAGGGACTTTCAAATGATCTTGAACAATAAGATCACAAAATTTTGAGAATTGTCTGTATTTGTCTTTTTGATCAATACTCACTCTGAAGCGTCAAAAGATTTCATGGCTACCATGACAACCATGGGTTTCCAGCATTCAGCTTCTGGTTCTAAGGAGTTTATAACTTTCAATCAGACATAGAAATAACTATTATATTCCAGTCAGATATATTAGCATGTCTACACAGATCTAAAATAAAGATACAAGCCAGCATCTTATGAAATGTGAAATGAAATTTCATGCAATTATATTATATTTTTTAAGTATGGTAAAACCTTAGGAAATACAAAATACTAATTTTTAAGCTATAATCTTGGATGCCATATGCTAATTTCTTTATAACTAATAAAACTAGCAAGTATGAAAATGTATAATTATTTACTTCAAATATTTAAATGATTACTAATAAGACTTAAAACTTGTAAAAGAGACATGAAAGTCTAGCTACATGAAATAAATATTTCAGAAAGTAAACTATAAGCTTTTTCTATTTCATTGCATAGATGAGTTACCTGTGGCATTTGAAGCTATTTTGAGTGGCTTTTACAGTGAATGTACAAATTATAGCCCATAAAATTGTTGAGGCATGCATTCAAAAGCAACTGCATTCTCTTGTCATCCACATAAAGAGAAAGGGACAACAGAGTCTTTGTTGGATTCTTGAGCTGGGAGCAGTGTGGAAAGAAAGTGAAGAGAGAGAGAAAAAAAACTAAATTAGGAACAAAACAAAGCTTTGCTGAGCTTTTGAGTCCAGCATCACTGCCCTAAGACTTCTTTTTTCATATGTTGCCTAATTTTTGAACTCCTGGGTTCTTGAACACCTCCAAATATCTTCCAGCTATGCCTCTTATAACATTACCCTGGAGGTAAGATGAAAGTGTCAAGGAAGGCTTCTCCCCACTTCCAGTTCTCCCACTCTTCTTGTAACAAGCATTAGCCACAACAAAAAGGAATCAGGTATACTTCTTTGCAAGCTGCATGGATTTCTATTCAGTGGTGACGAGGGAGAAGTGAGGCATCTCATCATTTCAAGCACAATATGTGACAGCCACTGCCTGACTAAGTGGTTTCCAGAACTGCTGCAGTTTGCCTCTCTCACAGGATGGCAGTGAAACTCTAAAAGCATGTGAGAGAGCAAGCATTTGGCAACCATAAAATAGTCTACAAATAAAAAGAATTCTTCATAGTAAAAAAGAATCACATTACCAGTGAAATTCTTAAATATCTATTTTTCAGATGGTATTATTTTATCTATACCCTACATAATAAATTAATCTTATATGGACACCATATATTGAAATAAATTTATAGTATTAGCAGTCCTAAACTGGAAATAGCTGAGTAATAATTTTTTTAATTGTTGGACAAAATGTTGAATATGTGTCCTTGATTAGTTGGAATGAAGACAACAGTGGAATATCTGAGGAGATCTTACAATTTTTGAGAAACACAACTAACCTCAATTCCATTCATAAGTAGATGAAAGAAGCACACTCTCACTTTGGGATAGATTTTAGCAATATAAAGTTCTAACTATAATAATACTTTTTCAACTGATGGAAGGAAGTGCCATTTCTCCCCTGACCAGAAGACAATTCTCTGAGTTCTATGAAAATCTTATTTTAACCAGAGGATTGTCTTCTACTTTTGCCCTCAGTTAGTGTGTGCCAGCCACATACTAAAGTGGCTGAAATTAGTTAGGGCCTTTTACTGTCCTGCATTTCCCACTCAATCCTTCCTTCAGGTTGGCTTCTTTATGCCTATGGGAGAAAACAAAATAGACACTTGAATATGAGTGGTTTGAGTCCTGTATAACTCATATGGTAAGGCCTTCAGATAATCAGATTTCTAGGCTAAAAAGGAAAAGCAGTGATTCAATAACAAAACCATGTTTCTTATATCTAGACTATTTATATTGAGACATTCACCAGAATAAATTAGCTTTATTTCTTTTTTCTCTATTATATTTATCTCAGAACTGCAAAAAATCAGTGTTTCAAGTTATATAAAAAGGACATCTCATTATATATCAGAGAATGTTATTCTCCCTGGTTCAGGAGCTTTTCTTCATCTATTTGTGAAATAATTATACTTTATATCCCATCTACAAGCAACTACTTCCAAACAAAATAAGCTGTCAGCAAATTAACCAACTTGCCTTTATATTCTGTATTTCAACATATTGTGATCCAAGTCCCTAGACTGAGGCAGGAGAGAATCTGAATGATTGTAAACTGTGTGCATGTATGTGCTTTTATATATTCAATGACAATCTTCCAAGAGGAAAATATACCAGAATGCAACAGTTAAAACTTTGGCTGATAAGAGGAATGAAAAATCAAATAAAATATAAAAAACAGGAAAGTCATGAAGAGGTTGGGTATCCCCAAGGGAGAAAAAAACAACCACTTCATTTTCCACCACTGTCAACCAAAGAGTACCCAGGTAACATGTACAGTCATTAATTTATTTAGAAACTCTTTTCAAAAAATAAAAATTTAACTCTTATTACTGAAGACTTCCCACCATGGCCCTCTCCTAAACACCCACACTGTTTCTTCAGAATTTATAACTTTCTTAATGTAAATAAGGAGCCATGGAAGAAAAGATTATTCTTGTTTTCATAGCCTAGGTAGACTTGACTACAGCATGGTAGATACCAGTGTCCTACGAGTAGGCAATAACTGGAGCTCATTTCAGGAAAGGAAGGATTCGTTAAATTTTGTGTATCCTATATCTCTTTCCACAAAATCTTTTCAACTACTTCCTATTTCACCTTTCTCCCATAGCGAAATGTAAGCAATAGGATCAGACAATTATTAAGAAAGATAGTGTGCTTCCTCTGGTTCAGTCCTCAAGGATCTCATCAGGTAATGCGATAGGTTTTGCTCTAGGGACTGACCACATAGCATTTGCACTGACTACATGGCATTTGTAATTCCTCTTCTGAACCATGATGCTGTTGATGACATCTTGGTGCAAAGATCATTCAGCTAGTTTTCAGACCTCAGTGACAACATAGGCACCGGATTTAATAAAGCTTACATAGAAAAAAATGAGAAAGGTAAAGAAATTCAACTGTAGTTATCTCTTCAAATGCCCAGCTCTTTAATAGCAATCACTTTTGGCTTGACTATTTTGAAACAATATATTTTGACATTGCCATTTTGATTTAGTCATTTTAATATGGAATAAAAAAATAACCTTGTTAAGGCATTAGATTTAGATCTTATTTATTTTTACTAAAATATATCCACTACAGACATGTCTGGTCCAGACCTCAATTACCAAAGTACTATACTTTATATTTTATTTAAACATTTGTATAATTAGATGCTATCTCTAGAATACAAAATAAAAATATGTGTTAATATGAGATATACATTAGTCTTTAAGGGGATATCAAGTTTATCTCCCAAATTTTCAGTTTAATAATATTACATGTAATTTGTATACAGAGAGCTATTTGTTAGAAATAAAATGAAAAACTGGATTTCTTAGGCCATTTGAAATGCTAATAAGTGATCTTGTTGTGTTCAAATACCATCTTTCTCCAAGTCTTATAGTTGATGCAAATAAATAAGAAAATTTGAAATAAAGCAATCACAGATGCAGGTGAGTCCTCAGAGAATAAATGTGTACTTATTTTAACAATTGATGGGCATTGTGATATGTGAAAAGGGGATAAGTATTGGTTCCTAGATACGTGATGTTTCATCTGGACTGGGATTAATCGCCTTTCTGTAACCCTTGTCTAAACTTTACTCCAACACTAACACCTACTTTTTTCATAGAACCTACCTTATCTCCTATCCTTATTGTATGGTGAGGTTAGCTCAGTGATAAGGTGAGGCCAATAATAACAAAAACTGAAAAATTAATAGTTTTCCTAAGCTATGTCAAAAACAACTTTATGTGAAAATTGCAAATCACAGTAGTATGTCAAAAAGCTCCTGGCATTAAAATGCTTTTGTTAAAAAAGTTGCAAATGTCAAAGAGTTTTATCAAAATGTCGTGTCATCTTGACCTTTAACTCTTCATAACCCAATCGCAAAAGAAGACCAAGACCTCTTAGATGAATGAGAATGATCTCAGTGAATGGAACTAGACAAGAATACAGTGTGTGGATGTTATGGGGGAAAGGGGATAATAAGAATGAAAGAAAATAATAAGTTAAACAATTCCACAATCACTTTTTTATTCTTAAATCTATAAAGGACTGACCATGAAGGTGGTTAAATATTCCTTTTATCAAAACTTCTGTATAAGCCTTTAAAAAAAGTAGCATCAGTCACTTGACAGAATGGTAAGGTTTTTTCCCAATCATCTCAAAATATAGCTTCCTCTCAAAATGACAATTGAAATGTATATCAAGCATAGAAATAAATTGCTTAGTACGATGAAATGTAATACAATTTTCTGCTAAAGACCAAATCCCATTTTCAGAATATCTTAATGGTCACAGTGATAATTTATTTTTTTCAGTAATACTGTATTTTGCAAGTGGTTCAATTTGAAGTACGGATAACCAAGGGCATCATTTTTCTGTCAGAAACAAGATATGTTAGAACAGCTAACAGAACTTTTTCACTGGTAATTTATATATCTCACAAACGAAGAAAATTCTGATTTCTGACAAAATTTAATTGTATTTTTATTTTAACCTCCCCTAGAATGTCTTATTGCATATTTTATGGGAAGACTAAAATATTAGTCTGAGAAGTAAGACACTTATGTGACTTTGGGTGAGGGACCATGAGGTTTTGGTGAAGTCATCACTCTAGAGACATGAAGTAGTCTCTAAAGTAGAGTTCCTTTGCTTAAGGAACATTTCTAAAACTCTTTACTAATATATTTTAAAAAACATGAGGTCTCCTTGTCAATATGTGCATACAATCCAATAATGTGCATAAGATGCCCGCTGATCTTTTTTCATAGTAAAACCGCTTTCTGTCTGTCCCTGAAAAATCCACTGCAGATTCCAGCATGAGTCGGGTCCTTGTCTCCTTCCTTCAATGGCATCTAAATTACAAACGAATAGTAAAGCACTTCCTTTACTCTAAAACAATGAAATTATATATATAAGTTTTAAGATAAATATTGATTTTTAAATCAGTGGAATAACACTAGTTTAATAACCAAAAAAATTAATAGTTATACTTGCCAACTAAAACTAGATTGTTGAAGAGTGGTACTTTGTCTTATTCACCTTTGTATTTTCATCATATTTTTTTTTATCTCTGATACTGCAGGAACTTAAGAAATTCAAAAAATAAGCAAATTGAAATACTTTTATTCAAACTAGCACTGACACTGAGACAATACTGTGTGTATGGTTCAATAGACACATACAACATTCTATATCCTAAGATTCTTACAATACTTGTTTGTGTGGTAAAATATAATAAATCACTCTGGTGCCCAATTAATCAGCATATGCTGTTTACATAGTTCATACTCAACGCAAATTATGTCAGCCTGAACTATTTACATAGTTCATACTGTAAGTGAAAATTATGTCAGCCTGAACAGCTTTAGTGTGTTATCTAAAAAACTTTCTCATTTCTGAATGACATTAGCTATCTCTATAGAAATGCACGAGTTAGATAAAAATCATTTAACATTTTTCACTTTAACTTGACTCAGTGTATTTCACTCTCTTAAAAAGAGGAATGTATGTGCAATATTGATGTGGATAACATATAATTATGTGGGGAAAATGAATCAATGTTAATTAGTGAAAAAAATAGATATGAAATCATGAGAATGTATGACTGGTTACAGAGACCTTGTGAAGAAACAAACAAAATAACAATGCAGGCACTGCAGAGATTGTACATCATTTTAACAAGGTGAGATGAGAACACAGCAACGGTTTTGTTAAGCATTATTTAGGTTTCAGATGATGTGATGCTGCCACTCCTGGTTGCCATGGTAATAGGATTCCCACCATATAATGTTTTTATTATTAAAAAAAACCACACATGGAAATTAAATAAGCATTATTTAGAGATAAGAGTATTTAGTGATAATCTACCCCTAACATGAGGGAAAATCTAGAGAGAAGTCTGAGTTGGACTGAACTACAGAAAAAGAATGAGCATAGGAAGGTATTAATTTGAGTTATTTATAAAAGGGTTAAGGAGCTAGGTTTAGCTTATATGCCCAAGAGTCTCCTGGTATTGCAGAATTTGTTGTTTTTCTCAGTCACAGTTATCAAGGTCAGTGTGGATAGCTAATTATATAGCTGTATATTCATCATGTATAGCCAGTTCTACCCACTGACACTAATGGTTAGAAGGAAACTGAGAGGGGTAGATCATAAAAATACAATGTCCTTATGATCTATACCAATTAGTGTGGTGTCAGAACAACATTGTCAGACTCTTGCTAAAATTGCTCTCCTAAACCTCATTATCACCCAAAAGAGTTATGTACACCAGAGGGATTTGGGGGTGGGGTGGGTCAAAGGGGATAAGTTTCAAGGATTTGTGCAAAATTAACATATTTTGAGCAAAATTAGAATATATGTATGTTATTTTCTCATAATGTTTCGATTCACCATGGAACTGAATATATTTGGAGACACTATTAAGTTATGATTTTTTTATTCTAGGTATTTGGATTATTCATAGTAAGGTATGGTGTATTATTTTGAAGTAAGATGTGCAACTCATATTCATTATATGTCAGTCATACAATGACTAAAAAGCATTATAAGTAAGGCACTTCAAGAGACGAAAAGCTGTAGTTGAGAAGTGCTATGCATATTTCACAAACCAAGTGAAATAAGCATGAGCTTTGAACTCATAAATCTTACTTGAGTCATTGCTTTACCCTTTATTTGTTAAAATTGTTTTTTACTATTTTATCCATGCAAAATGTCATCATTGCCTTTTTCACTATTCATTTTAATAAAAACGAATGACTCGTTTTCATTAAACTTTACATTTTGAAAATAATTTTGTGAGTTTCTTGCCAACTGAGATTTTGCCAACAATATGCTCTAAAAGTAAAAGCAAAGATAAATAAGTAAATCCTTATAGAAAATTCTGACGCACCTCAGAACAGATCCATTGAAGAGAGATTATAAGATTCTTGCCAGCATTCCTGCCCATCATATGGTACATTTTGCTTTTTTCCCCGAGTGGATGTTCACAAGTCAGGACAGGAAGAAGTAGAAGCATGTTTAACAGGGTCCAAGAATCAATAGTGTTTCAACATCCATTTTTTATAAAGTAGCTAAATCAAACTCGTGTGTGTGTGTGTGTGTGTGTGTGTGTGGTAGCAGTAGTAGTAGTAAAATGAGAACTCACTGATTCCCAAAAATATCTCAATTGATCCTCAGATATCTAAAGATCCCAGTTTGAGAAGTGACACATGAAATCCTAATTCCGTTTTAGTAGTTCCTTAGCCCCAATACACAAACAAGAAAGATAATCACAACTACAGCTCTAAAATCAGTTAACAGAACTCACTTGCAGAGCGCTCATCTTGAGGATTCAGAATGCTTCCAATGTCCTTTTATGTTGCTGTAAAAGTAAAAACAAAAATAAATAAGTAAATACTTATAGAAAATTCTTTAGCACCTCAGAACAGATCCACTGATAAAGAGATTACAAAATCCTAAGCTAAGCTTTTATTTTATTACTTCATATTAACCTATGATATGTCATTTTACTTAAACCTAACAAGTCAAAATCAGCATTAAAAGTCAAGCTACAGGATGCAGATTTTCCCCCCGCCCCAAGTAGCATCATTAATAAGATCCAAAATATGGCAAAGATATTTGCTCTCAATTTTGACTGTCCTGTTGGAATTCTTTTATCCAAATGAAAGTGGGAGGGTGGGAACTTGGGAACTTGTATAATAAAAACTAATGTTTTTAAAATTAGCCAACACTCTATCAAAAGTGTAGCAGCATGTATAATTATTTATTTTGTGATTGTATATTCTCTATATATCTTTGAAGGCTTTTTTATTTTTGTTTTTGTTTTAGTTGGAGTCTCTTTCTGTCGCCCAGGCTGGAGTGCAGTGGAGCGATTTCCGCTCACTGCAAGCTCCGCCTCCCAGGTTGACGCCATTCTCTTGCCTCTTGCCTCAGCCTCCGGAGTAACTGGGACTACAGGCGCCCGCCACCACGCCCGGCTAATTTTTTGTATTTTTAGTAGAGACGGAGTTTCACTGTGTTAGCTAGGATGGATCTCGTGATCCATCCGCCTTGGCTTCTCAAAGTGCTGGGATTGCAGGCGTGAGCCACTGCGCCTGGCCTGAATTTTGTTATTTAATCATAGCTGTAAGTAGGCTGAAAATCCAAATTTATCGGGAAATTCTGACATGTCTACAACTTTTACGCCTCTTAACTAAACTTTGTTTCTGATATCTCATTAAAATTATGTTTATATTATGAAGAGAAAAAAAATCACTAGTTTGAAGAAAATATCAATCTATCTTAGTCATAAATTTACATATCCAGTCTAACCTAACAAAAATGCTTATTTTGTTTTTACAAATCCCCTAGAGATAGGACAACTTAAAAAATCACGCTGTAAAAATGTCTCTTTTTGCACAGAATTATAAATAGTGCAATGAGAGTACCAAATAAGGTCTGTAACTCTGCCCCACCACCTACTGCAAGAGCTAAGCTCTTTCCTAGGTTGCTTTAGAATTCAAAAACTGAGGTGATAGCAGAAATGAATAATCCAAACTTGCACAGTTACATTTTTGCTCTTTTTAATCATATGTCTTAGATTCTGATTGACCCCCTGTGACCTCACTGCTAAAATTAAAAAGTTACATTTTTTTTCTTTCCCCAGGTAGTAACATTTTTTAAAAGTTTTTTTTTTTTTTTTAATTGTAATCCTGACAACCTGTCAGGGTTAGAAGAGCTCTTTTTCTAAAGTGGATAATTATGTTGGCTTCCTGAATCCATTCTTATTTGTAATATGTAGGTTGAACATTGTCTCTAGTCTCCCCTTATTTTTAAAGCCTTTGTGTCCATCACATGCCCTGAACAAAACTATAAAATAATTTTGTTCCTTAATAATATAATATAAAAAACATATGTAAAATAATGGACCTTTCAATGCTGATGAAAAA
Organism: Theropithecus gelada; assembly: GCF_003255815.1. Classification (NCBI taxonomy): domain Eukaryota; kingdom Metazoa; phylum Chordata; class Mammalia; order Primates; family Cercopithecidae; genus Theropithecus; species Theropithecus gelada. Next base: position 129,764,507 of record NC_037669.1, read on the forward strand.
AGTTATGCTCTGTTTTGTCAGTATTTTATGACTTTTACCCATGTAAACTCATTTGCTATTATATGGGCAAATCACACTTTAAACTGTCATGAGAATATACTTGTATGTGTTTGTGCATATGTGTATAAGTGAAGTCTGTAAGTATAAAGGTATGTGTATATATGCATATATATGAAGTATATTACTGGTTTTACTACATATTTATACCAGTGTGAGTTATTATTATTATTCCTTTGTTACAGATAAGAAAACTGAGACTCATAGTAATTGATATTTTTTCTAAAGTCATATAAATAGTAAATGGCAGAGTAAAGACTGAAACTCATTTGGAGTGACTACAAACCCGACACTATTTCTACAATAATAATTCCCTCTTTTCAACACAATCCTGTAAGAATTTCTCTTAATTTTCCCTTCTTTTAATCTATCTGATCATGTTATTTTCTAATATGAGGTCTCTGGTCCAAGAACTAATTACTCATTTTTTATTTTATTATTTTTTAGATGGAGTCTCACTCTGTTGCCCAGGCTGGAGTGCAGTGGCATGATCTCAACTCACTGCAACCTCTGCCTCGTGGGTTCAAGCGATTCTCCTACCTCAACCTCCTGAGTAGCTGGGATTACAGGCGTGCGCCACCACGTCCAGCTAATTTCTGTATTTTTAGTAGAGATGGGTTTCACCATATAGGCCAGGCTGGTCTCGAACTCCTGACATTGAGATCAACCTGCCTCAGCCTCCCAAAGTGCTGGGATTACAGACATGAGCCACCATGTCTGGCCTACTTATTTATTTAATAATCATCTTTTAAGGTCAATTAACCCCACTTTACTTCTGTAGTTTATATAGCTGCAGTAAAAATTGTCTTAATGTCATTGTCTGCTAATTCTAACATCTGCAGTTGTTTGGGTGGGTGTCAAGTGATTCATTATTTTTCTCACTATGAGTTATATTTTCCTGCTTTTTTGTATTCCTGGTGATATGGTTTGGCTCTATGTCACCACACAAATCTCATCTCAAATTGTAATCCCCATACATCAGAAGAGGGATTAGGTGGGAGGTGATTGGATCATGGGGGCAGTTTCCCTCATGCTGTTCTCAGGATAGTGATGGAATTCTCATGAGAGCTGATGGTTTTAAAGTGTGGCACTTTCTCCTTCTCACACACACTGCCTCCTGCCACCTGTGAAGAAGTTGCCTGCTTCCCCTTCCACCATGATTGTAAGTTTCCTGACGCCTCCCCAGCCATGTGGAACTGTGAATCAATTAAATCTCCTTTGTTTATAAATTACCCAGTCTTGGGTAGTATCTTTATAGCAGTGTGAAAACAGACTAATACACCTGGTAATCTTTGATTGATGCCAGCAATTGTGAGTTTTATATTTGAAGTGCTGAATATTTTTGTATTCTTGTAAATATTATTGAAATTTGTTCCAGCGTGTGGTTATTTGGAACACACCTTGAGCCTTCTAGGTCTTTTTTTAATGATATGTTAGGTGGATTTCATATGGTCCCTAGTCTAAAGCTTAATATTCCCAGCTCTTCAAGTAATGTTCTCTCCAATTACCTGAAATGATTATTTTCCTGCCCTCAAGAAGGAAACAGTGCTTGTATCCGTTAACCATGCTGGAAATTTCATAATTTGACGGTTATTTGGTAGAGTTCTCAGAAGACAGTTTCCCAATACTGAGAGATAATAAGCTGTAGACTAAGTACTTCTCTGAACAAACCTTCCTTCCATTAGTCAGCTTTAAAAAATTCACTTCCCCTTTTTCATACTAATTCAGCATTTAAAATTGAATTTTATGTTAACCTCACCTTCTTCCTGGAATCTTTCCTTCTTATTCCTCATGAAACTTCAGTATCCTCATTTGTAAACTTAGGAAAATAATAATCATCCACACAGAGTTGCTGCAAGAAAAAAGTGAGGCCAAAATGGAGCTGCTCTGCCTTCTTGTTTTAGCTGATGTGCTTGTTTATAGCGTGTGTGTGTGCATGATTTCTGTTGCTGATTTCACTGTATAAACTGGTCCCCAAGCATATTGCTAAAGAATTGTTTAGTGTTCCTGATATGGTTTGGCTGTGTCCCTATCCATATCTTATCTTGAATCCCCACGTGCTGTGGGAGAAATCCAGTGCGAAGTAATTGAATCATGGGGTCAAGTCCTTCCTGTGTTATTCTCATCATAATGAATAAATCTCGTGAGATCTGATGGTTATAAATAGAGAAGTTCCCCTGCACAAGCTCTCTTTCTCTTTTTGCCTACTGCCATCCATGTAACACGTGACTTGCTCCTCCTTACCTTCCACCATAATTGTGAAGCTTCCCCAGCCACATGGAATTGTAAGTCTAATTAAACCTCTTTTTTTTTTTTTTTTTTTTAAACTGTTGGGCCTCCAGTATGTCTTTATCAGCAGCATGAAAATGAACTAATACACTTCCTAAGCACAAGAAAGCTGTAATGTGCCCTGTGGACAAAATACATGTATTAAATACATTTCATTTAGGGATGATTTAAGTGCTGTTAACTCTAAGTTCAATGTTAATGAATCAACAATATACAGTACATAAGACATCTTTAAGCAGACATCAAGCAGAAACACATAACAAAGGTTATGTATTGATTGATGAAAATACGACTACAGGTTTAAAGGAACCTAACCCTGTATTTCTTCTAGGAGCAAAAGGTCAATATTTTCTAATTCAGCATTTATAGTTACTTTATAGAACATAACTACCACAAATAATGAGAATTGTCTATAGCCAATGTTGTATCTTTCCATTGTTGGTAAAATGTATAACAATAATTAGCCGGGCACAGTGGTGGGTGCCTGTAGTCACAGCTACTTGGGAGACTGTGGCAGGAGAATGGCACGAACCCGGGAGGCGAGTTTGCAGTGAGCTGAGATGGCGCCACTGCACTCCAGCCTGGGTGACAGAGCGAGACTCCATATCAAAAAAAAGTATAACAGCAATTGTAAATGTTCTCAGTAAAACACAAGAACTTGGTATACAAAGAATTGTATAAATCACTCTAAGTGTGCCTGGGTAATTTAGAAAATTTCTTTAAAATGTTGAATATGTCTCTTCTTTCATAGAGAAATGAATAGTTGATTTGACTCTTTATATTTGGGACTTTAAAAGTAGCACATGGTTTATCATCTTTCAGATGACTTGTAATTTTAAAGGAATTAAATTAAAAGAAGAGAATTGCATTTTTGCTTGTTCTGAAAATATTTCACAACTGTTTACTGCATTAATATTCTTTGGCACAGAGCACCCAATCAAATATATATATATATATATATATATATATATATATATATATATATATATATTTATTTATTTTGAGACAGAATCTCGCTCTGTCGTCCAGGCTGTAGTGTGCAGTGGTGTGACCTTGGTTCACTGAAAGCTTCGCCTTCCAGGTTTACGCCATTCTCCTGCCTCAGCCTCCTGAGTAGCTGGGACTACAGGCGCCTGCCACCACGCCCGGATAATTTTTTGTATTTTTAGTAGAGACAGGGTTTCACCACATTAGCCAGGATGGTCTTGATCTCCTGACCTCATGATCCGCCTGCCTCAATCTCCCAAAGTGTTGGGATTACAGGCGTGAGACACCACACCCAGCCAAAAAAGATTATTTTTAAGGATAAAAACAAGTCAAAAGAATAACTATTTTTTAAATAGAGAAAATTTCTAATTCTATTAATATTAATGAGTTTGTTTTATATTATTTCAAATAATACAGATAGAGACTAAAGTAGTTTTTCCCAACAGTTTTAAATCATTACTTATATAATTTTCTTTTAAATATTAGACTAAGTTGACCAAAGTAGCCTCATATGTAAAACTCAGAATATGGTAATCATTAATGAAAAGCATTTTGAGTTTCACGTTCTTTATTTGGGGTGACTCATTTAACCTACTTGTGAATATGTGTGTGTGTGTGTGTGTGTGTGTGTGGTGTTAAATGATATAATGCACAAGAAATATAAATTGTTGCATACACTGCCTGGCAAATTCATTCAGTTAAAAATATTCTCTGAAATCCAATTTAGGAACCAGAAATACAAAGATGTATTAGACATGGTCTAAGTCCTTAAGAGATTTACAGTTGACTGTAAGAAAAAAGAATTGTAAGCATATAAATATAATACAATGTGATGTTTTTAATGATAATGACATTACAGAAACATAGAGATGATTAGTATATCTAAAGTGCACTTTAGGTGTACTCCACCTAAGGAATGAGTACACCTAAAGTGCATTTTAAAAAAGGGTAAGATATCAGCATTATTCACAGTCGCAAAATGCTGGTAACAACCAAAGTGTCCTCAAAGGTGAATGGATAAATAAACTGTGGTTCATTTATACAATGGAATGTTATTTAATAGTAAAAATAAATGAGCTATAAAGCAATGAAAAGACATAGAGAACCCTTAAGTCAATATTGCTAAGTGCACTAAGCCAGTGTGAAAAGTTGCATACTGTATGATTTCAATTATATAACATTCTGGGAAAGGCAAAACTATATACATGTTTAAAAAATTCATGGTTACCAAGGGTTGAGGGAAAGATGGAAGGTTGAATTTATGAAACAAAGGGATGTTGAGGGCAGTGAAACTATTATATGTGATACTGTAATGGTGGATACAAGATATTATCGATTTGTCAAAATTCATAGATGGTTACGACACAGAGTAGACTTTAATATATGCACACTAAAAAAGAAATCATTTAGAAAGGTGGGATACCAAAGAAGAAATATAAACTGTGACAAGGGAAGCAGACTTTATTACAAATATACGAAACCAGCTCAGTAAAAGGAGTAGGAGAAAAAAGTATTGACCTAAGTAACTGCGGAAATATGTGGAGTCTGGAAACATGTGGACCAATAGTAAAAGGAAATGCACATACAGCTGTATTCTCGTAAAGAAAGTTGTTTCCTGTGAGCATGTGGCTTCACAATTTTGATACTGCTATTCATTTACATTGGAAGTGAAAAGTTGAGGAAACGTATGGCAGATGATGGCAGCTAGATTTTTACACCTGCAGTGCAAATTTACAGAAAAGGAAGGGAGAAATTTAGAATGAATGATGTGGTAATGGGTTAGAATCTAAGACATCAGCATAAACTCATGTTTAGTTATATATATATATATATATATATATATATATATGTATAATCTATACACACATGTGTTTCCTTGTTCTGTCAACTGAAAATACTTGATAGCCCAGTAGGACTGAGCACAGATATTGGTTTCTAATATTATTATCTAATGAAAAGAAACTAGGTTTCTTGGATAAATAGCTGGTTCTAAGTAATACATTTTCCTGGTGCAGAAAATATATAAGGTGAACATAAAGCATCTTGAGGCATCAGAAAGTGAGGACATGCTCCGTAACAAAACAAACAAATGAAAACACTCCTTGGAGAATGTCAAAGGGGCACAGGAGCCAATTGAAAAGACCTCTCAATGGCCAAAGCTGGAAAACAATTTGAACAACAAATCAATAAAATTAATAAAGTAATATAGTATTATAATCCAAATTACAAAACAAATAATCATGAATCTATACTGACATAAATGGTTGAATAAATAAATAAGTAAAGGAGAAGTGAAAAAATTCCCTGCATAATAGTTCTAAATAAGTAAAGGAGAAGTGAAAAAATTCCCTGCATAATAGTTCCAAATTATGTATGCAGAAAAAGAAAAGCATCCTTGGCCAGTGTTAGCTAATGGCTGACCTGGCGACAACAGATAATTCATGATGTCTTCTACTTAATCATAAATGATTACCACAACAACAGTATGAGATGGGTTCTCTCTAATATGAAAGAGTGAAACAAAACCAAAACTACACTGTAACTGTGTCTGAAAAGAGAGAAAAACAAGGACAGTGTTTAAACTAAAAAATTGACTGAACATCTTTCTTACCTGGCTGACATAAATGACTGTTTGTTCTTAACTAACTACAGTTTTAGTTCCTATTCACTCCTTCTGCCTCTCGGATTTAAAATAACAGAGAAAGACAATTAAGATACCAATTTGTATATTTAGCCTGCTTTCTGCCAACACTCAAACCAGAGGAAAATTTCTGCTTTCTTGAACTCACCCCCATTCACATCACACAAACTCAAATGCTGTAAGCAGCCTATTCTCACACTTTTTCACTGAGTTATGCTATTATTCTCTACTATGTACCATTTGCCTTGCTATAGTACTAAGACTACAGGTTTGTTTGACTACAGGTGTATTCTTCAAGGTCTTTAGGTAGCGGTCTTTAACCAGAAGAGACAAAAGTGGGTCAAGACAATGCAGAAACTCAAGCTATGTTAAGTCCATTAAGATTGGAGTTAATCCTGTAAGCAATAAGACTTACTTAAAAAATTTATGCATGAAATAATATGGCTTGAATTTCATTTAATATATATTTCCTGGTGAATATATGGTTGATGTTTGTGAGGGATAAAAGAGTGTAGTTTAGGGACAACTTCCAGCTGAGTTCTGAACTTGAGGACAAGGTAAGAATGAAGAGGAAAGTTATGGATTTGAGAGACGTTTATTAGGCTAAAACTCTGCAGTCTGTAGTATTTGGCAATGAAAATAAAAGAGAATAAACAGTCAATCAAGGATATTGATAATTGGTTAACCTCGTTACCTCACAATTGATTACCCCTCCCAGGGGTGCACGCATTGCCTATCTGTATGGAAATGGGAATGTGAGAACAAGAATGGATAAGGCATTCAGAATTAATAATTTGGATGAAAATACAAAGCAGAATGCTATTGTCACATTCAAAATTCTGCTATAGTAATACAGTACCAGGGCTCTACTTAGATAAGAAACATTTGAAATTCTAAGAATGTACAATATTTGCTTATAGCAAGTGTCACCAAAAAAAAAAAAAAAAAAAAAAAAAAAAAAAAAAAAAAAAAAAAAAAACCTAAAAATGTATGTTTGATTTGCTTCCTGGGAGAGAGACCAATATTTGACAGTTTCCCAGGAAGAATTTAACTCTGTTATAAATAAACAAAGATCTCTCCTGATGAAAATAAAGATATTCTCAGAATCACTATTAGTTCTGCCAGATAGAAGACTTCACAAGGGCAGGGTATGTATCTATGATATCTATTATTTTATTGTTAGCACTCATCATTACACCTCTTGGCATATAAAAGGTGCCTAGTAATTAATGTTGATTGGATACATTGATTAAGGAATTAGGAGTTATTCCAGAGGCAGAAATACACAGCAATGGGGCAGAGAATGTGCTCCCTAACAGAGGTCAACAAAATCAAAGTCAACTTGTGGAAAGAGCTCTTTAACAGAAGAGCAGCATGAAATAAAGCTATTTGCTGACTTAGAGCACAAAAGCCAGAGAGTGGCTGTAGCAGCAGAGGAATCAGGTTGAGGTAGCACAGCTTATGCTAAAAGGGAGTGTACTTGCTATAGGTTGTGAGACAGAAAAGATGCAAAAGAGCAAGTCCCCAGAGGAGAGAAAGGATGTCTGAGTTCATGGATTTTCAACAGTGATAATAAAACCTACATACTAAGTATGTACTAGGAAATTGGACGATAAATGAGTGTCAGTGGTTTACCAAGCAAGATACGTGTGGTTAAGAAGGCACATGATCAACTGGGATATTTTTACCCTCCTGTTCCACTTCCACCCCAGATTCTGGCCAATTCCCAACCAGTGATTTGTGGCACAGGATAAAGTGTGAGACTCCATTGCAAGAACATTGGCAATCCGGCGAGGTGATGCCAATAGATAAAGATGAAAAACAATGAGACCCCAAACGAAGAAAGATCCAAAACTAGGATATCAGTGAAAATGGATTGGTGATGAAAATTAAACTCAAGTGTAGTTTTATGTAAACACTCTTTTATATCTAACTTAATACTTAATGGCTGAATAAATTCATTTCATCATTTCTCTCGAATGTGAATAATCTCAAATTACTTCAAAAGTAAAAACAGCTGACTAAATAAAGTGAATTAATTGCCTTCTAAGAAGAATTATAATATCTGAATTTAGATACACTCTGTCTTGGGTAAAGGAAGAGCCTTGGCAGCCCAAGCACTCAATGTATTATGGCACCCCCTCCCCATACTCCACCATATACTCACATGCTACCATGTGTAATAGAAAATAAAGTTCTTATTTTGAAATGAAGCAAACATCTACGTATTCTGAAATAATTTCATTGAGGCTGATTTTTCTTTTTTCCTTTCTTTCTCTTTCCCTCTTTCTCGTGTGCACTATGTTGTACCCGCTTCTGTTGTTTTTGACATATGCTTAATCAATCATCAGAGTAATTCTCCACTGACTCTCTCCAACCACTGGACTACAAAGGTAAAGGCAAATTCTCCTTGATGTTTGTTTTTGGAGGGGCCTCACTTATTAAACAGACAAGAAAGACAAAATTGAATTTCAAAAATTAGTTACATTGAAATTTAATACAAACACAGTAGGAAGTTAAGTAGTAGGTTTTATAGATAATTGAGAAAGAACATTCAGAAATAATTTCAGCTAGTAACCAATCAGCTACGGTCTCCAAACAGAGAGTGTTCTATTTTCAGTTTGGCAGAATTCTTTGTTCTCATGTGGACACCATTTGTCACACTTGTAGATCTGTGGCTTCCTCAAAATAAACTGAAGCAGCTTTTTCAATGCAACGTGTCCACAAATGTAATATTATCAAACACTCTGAATTAATTTATCTTTTAATTTGCCTTTTGATATTTTTGGATTTATTTGATTTTTCTCTAGCGTAAGTCATTTATTGTAAAAATTGACTAGATACTCCTTGTTTCTTGTATAGATATGTGGAATAAAATTAAATCTGTTGAAATGAAATCAATACAAAGAAAAACAAAAAAAAAGCAAAAAGTTTATCTTAGAATAAAGAATGTATACACAGGAAATCAAAAAACAAAGCAGATGTTACCATTAATAAGATAATTTTTTACTATAGAAGATTTTTAGATTATTAAAAATGGTAGATGTAGTAGAATGAACAGAGTATGTAAATGGCAAGTTTTCAGTAATGTCAGGCCAAATCTTCATGTGATATATATGTATGTGAATGTAGCAGCATATGAATATTTATGTGAGCTCCCAACCAATGTGCTGAAGGGCAGATAAAGGCTGGAAGTTGTTTGCCCTTTTTGACTAAATTAAGGAATGAAAGCATAGTGGTGATACCCAAATTCCAAATTTGCTGTAAATTCCATGGATTTTTATTTTGCTAAAAAGTTTGTACTTATTCATGTTACCATATGCCATCTCTTAAATATGTAAATACAAGATTTGTACATCACTTTAGAGTATTTAATTTTGGTAATGCTGTAGATTCATCTAGAATTTGATAAAATTTGATAAAAAGCTATTACTAATCTTCCTAGAAATTTACATTTAAGACTGCCTTTAGCATATAGTATCAAAGGATTCATAGTTACTCTGAAAGCTGTTTTATAGACCCCTGCATTTCATGAACCCTACATTTTAAAAATCTCTTTTTCTAAAAAATATTTTGATGGCAAAGGGGCCTCCTTTTGATAAGAGATAAGGCCCCTGATGGAGGCAATGATAGTAGATCCTCCTAGAACTAGACCTCAGGGAAATACTCTCTGTTAGCTCTGCAGTGAGAGAAATACTATAGCAATGCAAACTGTAGAAAGGGAGCCATGAATATGCAGAATATGCTTCAGAGGAAGATTACTTCTGAAGTCCTTCAGTTAATTGGGTGTTAACTGAGAGAGATATTTTAGTGACTTCTACTGAGTATAATTCACAATAAGAGAAATATTCTAAATCCAGCTCTGAGAGAAAGGAAAAAAAAATACAATCTGGAAGGAAAAATGAAAAAGATGATATTTTCAAATTAATTTAAAAGAACTCTGAAAAAAAATGCTGATTTTTATCAAAAAGAGAAAAATATCTCAAGCCCACTATAGTTAATAAAACAAAAACTATGTCTAAAACTAACTGAAAACATCGGCATGCATGTTCTTTCTAAGACTGAGGGAGATGATACTTGGATGGTATTTGGGAAGAAATCTACTATTCTGCAGAGCCAGTTTTTTGGTTAGAGAAACATAAGAGAAAAGAATATATTTAGCCTTGCCTAGTTAATAAACCATTAACGGAAAAGAGCAGCAAAAAACTTAACTGACCTTCTGGATCTTGTCAGAATCCTGTCAAGAGAGGTGACAGTAAAAGACTGACAGAGAGTCAATGACTAAGTGACAAGGGTTGGCAAGATTGATTTTAATGAAATGTATCTTTGAGAAACTGATTTAGAGAACAGATGTGCTTAGAGTTAGATAACACTTTATTTTTTTTTTTTATTTTTTTTTATTTTATTTTTTTTTTTTGAGACAGAGTCTCGCTCTGTCGCCCGGGCTGGAGTGCAGTGGCCGGATCTCAGCTCACTGCAAGCTCCGCCTCCCGGGTTTACGCCATTCTCCTGCCTCAGCCTCCCAAGTAACTGGGACTACAGGCGCCCGCCATCTCGCCCGGCTAGTTTTTTGTATTTTTTAGTAGAGACGGGGTTTCACCGTGTTCGCCAGGATGGTCTCGATCTTCTGACCTCGTGATCCACCCGTCTCGGCCTCCCAAAGTGCTGGGATTACAGGCTTGAGCCACCGCGCCCGGCCAACACTTTAAATTCTATTTTTTGATATGCTCTTCTACGATTGCCAGTATTCTGGTGTCCAAGTGTTTGCAAAGTTAGCGAGGAAAAGAAAATGGTGATATATTGATGTAGATGTTTGTGTGTGTTGGTGGTCGGGGGGTGATTTTCTATGCATCCCTATGTCCATCACTCTGATTCTTGTGCCTTCAAAACACTTAGCCTTTGTGGTTTTTATTAGCTTATGACATTTCATCTTAGCCACACTCACCAATATGCCACATGACAAATATTCTAAGCATGTCCCTATTTTGGTGTTGATCATTTCTACATGAAGATATCCTCTAAGTTTATATAAGTATGCATGTAATATTTAATTATATTATTGTATTAGTTTATTGATATTGTATTCTCATTTTGAATATTTTATTTTATTATAAAACAAGTATACACATATTCACAATGTAATATATCATATATTATTTCCAATAAATACAAAGAATTTGACAAAAATTATATTACAGTGAAGTTCCATTATCTGGAGCTCAAAATTTTAACACTCAAACACTTAATCAAAAGTCAAGGAATAAATAAAAATACTTAGAGTCACTAAGTGAGCCTTCTCAGAAACAGATGTAGTCAATTTATTACTTTTATGAGGGTCTCTACGACCTTCTTTCAGTTCTTATTGACCCTTACTTTTAACCACTTCTAACCTTTGGATTCTTAACTATTCTTTTAAAATGTCAATTTAGATATTAATCTTAGATCCCAACCTATTTGTGTATAATAAGCATGTATTACTCCATTTTCACACTGTTGATAAAGACATACATGAGACTGGACAATTTACAAAAGAAAGAGGTTTAATTGGACTTACGTTTTTATGTGGCTGGGGAAGCCTGACAATCATAGTAGAAGGCAAAGAGGAGTAAGTCATGTCTTACATGGATGGCAGCAGGCAAAGAGAGAGAGAGTTTGTGCAGGGGAATTCCTCATTATAGAACTATCAGATCTTGTGACTCACTCACCATCATGAAAACAGGAGGGGAAAAACCTACCCTCACAAATTATCTCCCACCGGGTCCCTCCCACAACACATGGACTTTCAAGATGAGATTTTGGTGGGGACACAGCCAAACCATGTCATTCCACCCCAGCCCCTCCCAAATCTCATGTCTTCACATTTCAAAACCAATCATGCCTTCCCAACAGTCCCACAAAGTGTTAACTCATTTCAGCATTAACTCAAAAGTCCACAGCCCAAAGTTTCATCTAAGACAAGGAAAGTCCTTTCCATGTATGAGCCTGTAAATACAGCCATTCCAAATGGGAGAAATTGGCCAAAACAAAAGGGCTGCAAGACCCATTCAAATCCAAAATCCAGTGGGGCAGTCAAATCTTAAAGCTGCAAAATTATCTCCTTTGACACCATGTCTCACATCCAGGTCACACTGATGCAAGAAGTTGGCTCCCAGGGTCTTAGGCAGCTCCACCCCTGTGGCTTTGCAGGGCACAGCTTCCTTCCTGGCTGCTTTCATGCGCAGGCATTGAGTGTCTGGCTTTTTCTGGTGCACAGTGCAAGCCATCCGTGAATCTACCATTCTGGGGTCTGGAGGACAGTGGTCCACTTCTCAAAGCTCCACTAGGTGGTGCCACCACAGTAGGGACTTAATGAAGGCTTTGACCTCACATTTCCCTTCCAAACTGCCCTAGTGTAGGTTCTCCATGAGAGCCCTGCCCCTACAGCAAACTTCTACCTGAACATCCAAGCATTTCCATATTTCCTTTGAAATCTAGGTGGAGGTTCCCAAACCCCAATTCTTGACTTCTGTGCACTGGCAGGCTCAACATCATGTGGAAGCTGCGAAGGCTTGTGGCTTGCACCATCTGCCATAGCCAGAGCTCTATGTTGGCCCTTTCAGCCACAGTTGGAGGGGCTGGGATGCAGGGCACCAAGTCCTTAGGCTGCACACTGAATGGGGACCCTGGCCTGGCTCAGGAAACCAATTTTTCTCCTAGACCTCTGGACCTGTGATGGGAGGGGTTGACATGAAGACCTCTGTTATGCCCTGGAGATATTTTCCCCATTGTCTTGGAGATTAGCATTTGGTTCCTCATTATTTATGCAAATATCTGCAGCCGGTTTGGATTTTTCCTCAGAAAATGGGATTTTCTTTTCTATCACACTATCAGGCTGCAAATTTACTGAACTTTTATGCTTTGTTTCCCTTATAAAACTGAATGCCTGGGGTCGGAGCAAGATGGCCGAATAGGAACAGCTCCAGTCTCCAGCTCCCAGCGCGAGCGACACAGAAGACAGGTGATTTCTGCATTTTCAACTGAGGTACTGGGTTCATCTCATTAGGGAGTGCCGGACAATCGGTGTGGGTCAGCTGTTGCAGCCGCCCAGCTAGAACTCAAGCAGGGCAAGGCATCGCCTCACCTGGGAAGCACAAGGGGGAAGGGAATCCCTTTTCCTAGCCAGAGGAACTGAGACACACAACACCTGGAAAATCAGGTAACTCCCACTCCAATACTGTGCTTTAAGCAAATGAGCATACCAGGAGATTTTATCCCACACCTGGCCGGGAGGGTCCCACGCCCACAGAGCCTCCTCATTGCTAGCACAGCAGTCTGTGATCTAAGAGCAAGACAGCAGCGAGGCTGGGGGAGGGGCGCCCGCCATTGCTGAGGCTTAAGTAGGTAAACAAAGCCCTGGGAAGATAGAACTGGGTGGAGCTCACAGCAGCTCAAGGAGGCCTGCCAGTCTCTGTAGACTCCACCTCTGGGGACAGGGCACAGCTAAACAACAACAACAACAAAACCAGCAGAAACCTTGGCATACGCAAACGACTCTGTCTGACAGCTTTGAAGAGAGCAGTGGATCTCCCAACACGGAGGTTGAGATCTGAGAACGGACAGACTGCGTGCTCAAGTGGGTCCCTGACCCCTGAATAGCCTAACTGGGAGATACCCTCCACTAGGGGCAGATGACACCCCACACCTCACACGGTGGAGTACACCCCTGAGAGGAAGCTTCCAAAGCAAGAATCAGACAGGTGCACTCACTGTTTGGCAATATTCTATCTTCTGCAGTCTCTGCTGCTGACACCCAGGCAAACAGGGTCTGGAGTGGACCTCAAGCAATCTCCAACAGACCTACAGCTGAGGGTCCTGACTGTTAGAAGGAAAATTAACAAACAGGAAAGACACCTACACCAAAACCCCATCAATACGTCACCATCATCAAAGACCAGAGGCAGATAAAACCACAAAGATGGGGAAAAAGCAGGGCAGAAAAGCTGGAAATTCAAAAAATAAAAGCGCATCTCCCCCTGCAAAGGAACGCAGCTCATCGCCAGCAACGGATCAAAGCTGGATGGAGAATGACTTTGACGAGATGAGAGAAGAAGGCTTCAGTCCATCAAAATTCTCAGAGCTAAAGGAGGAATTATGTACCCAGCGCAAAGAAACTAAAAATCTTGAAAAAAGAATGGAAGAATTGATAACTAGAATAATTAATGCAGAGAAGGCCATAAACGAACTGACAGAGATGAAAACTATGACACGAGAAATACGTGACAAATACACAAGCTTCAGTAACCAACTCGATCAACCGGAAGAAAGAGTATCAGCAATTGAGGATCAAATGAATGAAATGAAGAGAGAAGAGAAATCTAAAGAAAAAAGAAGAAAAAGAAATGAACAAAGCCTGCAAGAAGTATGGGATTATGTAAAAAGACCAAATCTACNTAATGGGAGACTTCAACACCCCACTGTCAACATTAGACAGATCAATGAGACAGAAAGTTAACAAGGATATCCAGGAATTGAACTCATCTCCACAGCAAGCAGACCTAATAGACATCTACAGAACTCTCCACCCCAAATCAACAGAATATACATTCTTCTCAGCACCACATCACACTTATTGCAAATTGATCACATAATTGGAAGTAAAGCACTCCTCAGCAAATGTGCAAGAACAGAAATTATAACAAACTGTATCTCAGACCACAGCGCAATCAAACTAGAACTCAGGACTAAGAAACACAATCAAAACTGCTCAACTACATGGAAACTGAATAACCTGCTCCTGAATGACTACTGGGTACATAACGAAATGAAGGCAGAAACAAAGATACTCTTTGAAACCAATGAGAACAAAGATACAACATACTAGAATCTCTGGGATGCATTTAAAGCAGTGTGTAGAGGGAAATTTATAGCACTAAATGCCCACAAGAGAAAGCAGGAAAGATCTAAAATTAATACCCTAACATCACAATTAAAAGAACTAGAGAAGCAAGAGCAAACACATTCGAAAGCTAGCAGAAGGCAAGAAATAACTAAGATCAGAGCAGAACTGAAGGAGATAGAGACACAAAAAACCCTCCAAAAAATCAATGAATCCAGGAGTTGGTTTTTTGAAACGATCAACAAAATTGATAGACCACTAGCAAGACTAATAAAGAAGAAAAGAGAGAAAAATCAAATAGATGCAATAAAAAATGATAAAGGGGATATCGCCACCGACCCCACAGAAATACAAACTACCATCAGAGAATACTATAAACACCTCTACGCAAATAAACTGGAAAATCTAGAAGAAATGGATAGTTTCCTGGACAATTACACTCTTCCAAGACTAAACCAGGAAGAAGTTGAATCCCTGAATAGACCAATAGCAGGCTCTGAAATTGAGGGAATAATTAATAGCCTACCAACCAAAAAAAGTCCAGGACCAGATGGATTCACAGCTGAATTCTACCAGAAGTACAAGGAGGAGCTGGTACCATTCCTTCTGAAACTATTCCAATCAATAGAAAAAGAGGGAATACTCCCTAACTCATTTTATGAAGCCAACATCATCCTGATGCCAAAGCCTGACAGAGACACAACAAAAAAAGCGAATTTTAGACCAATATCCCTGTTGAACATCAATGCAAAAATCCTCAATAAAATACTGGCAAACTGGATCCAGCAGCACATCAAAAAGCTTATCCACCATGATCAAGTGGGCTTCATCCCTGGGATGCAAGGCTGGTTCAACATATGCAAATCAATAAACGTAATCCAACATATAAACAGAACCAAAGACAAAAACCACATGATTATTTCAACAGATGCAGAAAAGGCCTTTGACAAAATTCAACAGCCCTTCATGGTAAAAACGCTCAATAAATTCGGTATTGATGGAACGTATCTCAAAATAATAAGAACTATTTATGACAAACCCACAGCCAATATCATACTGAATGGGCAAAAACTGGAAAAATTCCCTTTGAAAACTGGCACAAGACAGGGATGCCCTCTCTCACCACTCCTATTCAACATAGTGTTGGAAGTCCTGGCTAGGGCAATCAGGCAAGAGAAAGAAATCAAGGGTATTCAGTTAGGAAAAGAAGAAGTCATATTGTCCCTGTTTGCAGATGACATGATTGTATATTTAGAAAACCCCATTGTCTCAGCCCAAAATCTCCTTAAGCTGATAAGAAACTTCAGCAAAGTCTCAGGATAGAAAATTAATGTGCAAAAATCACAAGCATTCTTATACACCAGTAACAGACAAACACAGAGCCAAATCATGAATGAACTTCCATTCACAATTGCTTCAAAGAGAATCAAATACCTAGGAATCCAACTTACAAGGGATGTGAAGGACCTCTTCAAGGAGAACTGCAAACCACTGCTCAGTGAAATGAAAGAGGACACAAACAAATGGAAGAACATACCATGCTCATGGATAGGAAGAATCAATATCGTGAAAATGACTGTACTGCCCAAGGTAATTTATAGATTCAATGCCATCCCCATCAAGTTACCAATGAGTTTCTTCACAGAATTGGAAAAAACTGCTTTAACGTTCATATGGAACCAAAAAAGAGCCCACATTTCCAAGACAATCCTAAGTCAAAAGAGCAAAGCTGGAGGCATCACACTACCTGACTTCAAACTATACTACAAGGCTACAGTAACAAAAACAGCATGGTACTGGTACCAAAACAGAGATATAGACCAACGGAACACAACAGATTCCTCAGAAATAATACCACACATCTACAGCCACCTGATCTTTGACAAACCTGAGAAAAACAAGAAATAGGGAAAGGATTCCCTATTTAATAAATGGTGCTGGGATAATTGGCTATCCATAACTAGAAAGCTGAAACTGGATCCTTTCCTTACTCCTTATACGAAAATTAATTCAAGATGGATTAGAGACTTAAATGTTAGACCTAATACCATAAAAACCCTAGAAGAAAACCTAGGTAATACCATTCAGGACATAGGCATGGGCAAGGACTTCATGTCTAAAACACCAAAAGCAACGGCAACAAAAGCAAACATTGACAAATGGGATCTAATTAAACTAAAGAGCTTCTGCACAGCAAAAGAAACTACCATCAGAGTGAACAGGCAACCTACAGAATGGGAGAACATTTTTGCAATCTACTCATCAGACAAAGGGCTAATATCCAGAACCTACAAAGAACTCAAACAAATTTACAAGAAAAAATCAAACAACCCCATCAAAAAGTGGGCAAAGGATATGAACAGACATTTCTCAAAAGAAGACATTAATACAGCCAACAGACACATGAAGAAAATGTTCACCATCGCTGGCCATCAGAGAAATGCAAATCAAAACCACAATGAGATACCATCTCACACCAGTTAGAATGGCAATCATTAAAAAGTTAGGAAACAACAGGTGCTGGAGAGGATGTGGAGAAATAGGAACACTTTTACACTGTTGGTGGGATTGTAAACTAGTTCAACCATTATGGAAAACAGTATGGCGATTCCTCAAGGATCTAGAACTAGAAGTACCATATGACCCAGCCATCCCATTACTGGGTATATACCCAAAGGATTATAAATCATGCTGCTATAAAGACATATGCACACATATGTTTATTGCGGCACTATTCACAATAGCAAAGACTTGGAATCAACCCAAATGTCCATCAGTGACAGATTGGATTAAGAAAATGTAGCACATATATACCATAGAATACTATGCAGCCATCAAAAAGGATGAGTTTGTGTCCTTTGTAGGGACATGGATGCAGCTGGAAACCATCATTCTCAGCAAACCATCGTAACAACAGAAAACCAAACACCGTATGTTCTCACTCATAGGTGGGAACTGAACAATGAGATCACTTGGACTCAGGAAGGGGAACATCACACACTGGGGCCTATCACGGGGAGGGGGGAGGCGGGAGGGATTGCATTGGGAGTTATACCTGATGTAAATGACGAGTTGATGGGTGCTGACGAGTTGATGGGTGGAGCACACCAACATGGCACAAGTATACTTATGTAACAAACCTGCACATTATGCACATGTACCCTAGAACTTAAAGTATAATAATTAAAAAAAAAAAAAAAAAAAAAAAACCTGAATGCCTTTAACAGCACCCAAGTCACATCTTGAATGCTTTGCTGTTGAGAAATTTCTTCCACCAGATATCCTAAATCATCTCTCTCAAGTTCAAAGTTCCACAAATCTCTAGAGCAGGGGCAAACTGCTTCCAGTCTCTTTGCTAAAACATAGCAAGAGTCACCTTTATTCTAATACCAAACAAGTTGCTCATCTCTATCTGAGATGAACATCATTTGGTCAAAGCTATTCGACAAGTCTCTAGGAAGTTCCAAACTTTCCCACATCATCTTGACTTCTTCTGACCCCCCCAAACTGTTCCATCTTCTGCCTGTTACCCAGTTCCAAAATCACTTCCACAATTTTTGGGTATCTTTACAGCAATACCCTACTCTCTCCTGGCACCAATTTACTGTATTAGTTTGTGCTCATGCTGCTAATAAAAACATACCTGAGACTGGGTAATTTATGAAGGAAAGAGGTTTAATGGTCTCACAGTTCTACATGACTGGGAGGCCTCAAAATCATAATGAAAGGCAAAAAGAAGCAAAGGCATGTTTTACACGGTGGCAGGAAAGGCAGCTTGTGCAGGGGAACTCCCATTTATAAAACTATCACATCTCCCATTTATAAAACTCCCATTTATAAAATTCCCATTTATTAAACCAAAGAACATCATGCAGGAACCACCCCCATGATTCAATTATCTCCAGCTGGCCCTGCCCCTGACATGTGGGGATTATTACAATTCAAGGTGAGATTCAGTTGGGGACACAGCCAAACCATATAGCCAGGTAAATTACAAAAATTAAAATGAAGAGTTTTATTTTGTTTGTTTTCCAGCAACACCCAAGATGTTGTTAGCACTTAATTGAACTCCAATTTGAAGAACATATCAGAAGTGACAAATTAGCTGCTTGTTCCTTAGAAAAGCTTTCATGTAGTTACCATACACAATTTTGGATAAGTTTTATATGTAGAAAGTGTAAAGTTAAAATTTCTAGTAAAAATCTAACGAACTTACATTTGTTTGACTAATAATAAAATCAATGAAAAGGAACAAAGCTGTCCTATTTTATTTTTAATATAAATAAGTACCTAATCAAAATAGGAACCAGAGGCTGGGCGCGGTGGCTCAAGCCTGTAATCCCAGCACTTTGGGAGGCTGACGCGGGCGGATCAGGAGGTCAGGAGATTGAGACCATTCTGGCTAACACAGTGAAACCACGTCTCTATTAAAGAATACAAAAAACTAGCTGGGCGTGGTGGAAGGCGGCTGTAGTCCCAGCTACTCCAGAGGCCAGGCAGGAGAATGGCCGTAAACCCCGGAGGCGGAGCTTGCAGGGAGCGGACATCTGGCCACTGCACTCCAGCCTGGGCGACAGAGCAAGACTCCGTCTCAAAAAAAAAAAAAAAAAAAAAAGAAAGAAAGAAAAAAAAAACACAAAACAGGAACCAGAGAAGAAGGAGGTTCTATGGGCAGAGCAAAAATTTCCTCATAAAATCATTTGGATCTTCTCAAAAACAAAAATTGATAGATGACGCTACATAAATAAAGTATTAATTTAAAAATGAAATAATATGATGGAAGACTCCAAATTTCAGCACTTGCTTTATAAAGATTTAGCTTGAAAAACTCAGAGAATAGGTGTTACCAACCACCTATCAAAAGAAAAAATAATGATAATATATTTATTCCTATTTTATCCAAATTATATATTTATAGAAATATAATTTTAAGCATCACAATATTCTGATAAAATCTCACAAAAGGGGGAAAAAGACTAGATTAATTTAGGGATGAATTAAATAATCTGACCTTCTGAAATTGCTGCCTATAACTTAATCAAATGCTGACATATTTCAGTTATGATCATTTTGGTTATAGAGGTGTTGAACTCAAAACATTCTCATGTTTTTCCAAAAGTTATCTCATACCAAACCACATTACCATGCTCAATACCATTCTGATTTTTTTTCTGGTTCTGTTTTCATTTCAGCCATCTTTTGCTACTCCTTGTTGCTTGCAGGATTTTTCTTGTACTCTGAGCATCTGAACAAATGTTGATTTTGTTTAAATGACATGTACACTCAGCTCACCTCTACCACCACTGTAACCATCAAATAAGATATTTTTAAGGGAAGCTTATTAGTTATCTATTGCCACATATGAACATGCCCAAACTTAGTGTATTAGTCTGTTTTCATGCTGCTGATAAAGACGTACCTGAGACTGGGCAATTTACAAAGGAAAAAGGTTTAATGGAGAACTCACAGTTCCTCATGGCTGGGGAAGCCTCATAATCATGGCAGAAGATGAAAGGCATGTCTCACATGGCAGCAGACAAGAGAAGAGAGCTCCTGCAGGGAAACTCCCCCTTATATAATCATCAGATCTCATAAGACTTATTCACTATCAGGAGAACAGCACAGGAAAGGTCTGCCCCCATGATTTGATTACCTCACACCAGGTCCCTCCCACAACAGGTAGAAATTCAGTATGAGATTTGGGTGGGCACACAGCCAAACTGTATCAGTGAGCAACAATAACCATTCTATTACATTCAAAGGAATTCTGTGAGGCCATAGTGGGCATGGTTTGTCTCTGCTACACAAACTCAGGATACTAGGTGGGATGGGAGTGGGAGAGGAAAGGGATGACTTAAATATCTGAGGAAAAGGGGTCAGATGTATGATGGTTTTCACATGTCTGGCATTGGACTTGAGTGTCCCAGAGAACCTGCCCTTGGTTCAGTCTCAGCACAGTAGTCTCAGAGTGGTTTGATGTTTTACATGGTAGCTCAGGGTTCCAAGAGTGAGTAGTCCAGCAAGCAGGGTGGAAGCACATGGCATCAGTGGCCTGACCTTGGGGTCCCCGCAGGTACATTCAGTAATTGCAAGCATTTAGACCAGGGAGAGGATGTAAAGACTGTCAAAAATCTATAATAATCTTTACAACTCTCACAGAATGTAATAAGCTAAGGAAGTGCCAGGAAAAAAAAATTATGAATAAAGATAGATAGGAAAATAGACGAAATGGTCACAGTGGTTTAGATTGTCTTTCAAATAAGTGGAAAGTTTTTTCTAAATATGTACTTTCACATTTAAAAATAACAACTCTGGAGTCTTAAAATTATCACTCAAAATAATGTGCTGCACATATTTTAAAATGTATTTTATAAAATATTTTCAATATACATGTAAGTATATGTAGTGATAAAGTGAAAAACCATGTTCACAATATTCAGTCTTTTGAAATCTTAACATATATTTTGTGTTGTTTTCAGAGACTTTTTAAAAAAACACCACAACAGAGTAGATAAAGCCAAAGCACTCTGCACAATGCTTCTTGATCCCGTTTGTCTTCTTACCTCCCATTAACAACTACAATTAATTTGGAGTCCATTATTACATATTTTTAAATTGTGTTATTATACATGTATGCATCTATAGAAAGGAAATAGTAATTAATGTTTTGTAATTTTTAATGATACAGAATAGTTGTAAATAATCATGGGGTACATATAACCTTTCAATACATGTGTACGATGTGTAAAACCAGAGTAATTGGCACATTCACCACTTCAAACATTTATTATTTATTTGTATTAAAAACTTTCCAATCTTCTCTTCTACCTACTTTAAAATATGCAATAAGTTATTGTTAACTACAGTCACTCTAAAGTGCTATTGAACACTAGAATTCATTCTTTCTATTTAAACTGTATTTCAATACCCATTAACTGTCTTCTTTTCATGCACCCCAACCTCACCCTTCCCTACCTTTGGTCACCACCACTGTACTTACTACTTCCATAAGACCAAATTTTTTAGATTCCAAATATGAGTGAGACTATGTGATATTTTATTTTTCTCTGCCTGGTTTATTTCACTTAATGTCCTCCAGTTCCATTCATGTGGCTGCAAATGTTAGGATTTCATTATTTCTTATGGCTAAAGAATATTCCATTGCAAACATGTACCATATTTTTAATCCATTCATTTGTTGGTGAACACTTAGGTTAATTCTATATCTTGTATTCAAGATATAGAATTATCTTGAATTGTATTGTGAATATTGTGCAATAAATGAGGATGTGCTGATATCTCTTTTATATATTGATTTGCTTCCTTTTGGATATATACTCAGTAGTGAGATTGTGGGAACATACGGCAACTCTATTCTGAGTTTTTTGAGGTGCCTCAACAGTATTTTCCGTAGTTTCTATGCTGATTCACATTTCCTCCAGTAGCACAAGCATTCCCCTTTTCCCACATTCTCAGCAGCATCTATTGTTTCCCATCTTTTTGATAACAGTTATTTTAACTGAGGCGAGATGTTATCTCAGTGTGGTTTTGACTTGCAGTTTGTTAATGATTAGGGATGTTAAACATTTTTTATACACTTGGCCATTTGTATGTTTTATTTGAGAAATGTTCATTCACATATTTTGCCCATTTTAAATCAGATTTTTGCTATTGTTTGGCTTCTTTACATATTTTAGTTATTAATCCCTTGTCCTTGTTTGCAGATGATATAATCTTATATTTAAGAATACACAAAGCTTCTACTGGAAAGCTCTCATAACTGATAAACAAATTCAATAAACTTCCAGGATACAAAATCGATAGATACATATCAGCAGCATTTCTATATGGCAACAGTGAACAATCTGAAATAGTAATCAAGAAAGCAATTCCATTCACATAACTTTAAAAAATACCTAAGAATAAATTTACCAAAAGAAGTGAAGATTTCTACAACTAAAACTATATAACATTAATGGAAGATATTAAAGAGGACACAAAATAAGTGAAAAGATAGTCCATATTCATGGTTTGGGAAAAATTAATGTTGTTAAAATGTTAATCCTACCCAAACTGATCTGAAGATTTAATGTAATTCCTCTCAAAATACCAATGATACTCTTCACGAAAGTAGAATAAACAATCCTAAAATTCTCATGGAGTCACAAAAGACCTCAAATAGCCAAAATCTTGAACTCAAAGATAAAGCTGGAAGTATCACACTAACTGACTTCAAAACATACTATAAAACTATGGTAACCAAAACACCATGAAACTAGCATAAAACAGATGCATAGACCAATGGAACAAAACGGGAACCCAGAGATAAATCCCACATTTACAATCAACACATTTTCACCAAAGACACCAAGAACACACATTGAAGAAAGGGCAGTTCTTTTCAATAAATTATGCTGGAAAACAAATGTCCGTATACAGAACAAATAAACTACATTCCTATATCTCATCATATACAAAAATTAAAGCCAAAAATGTATTAAAGACTTACATGTAAGACCTGAAGCTAGAAAACTACAAGAAGAAAACTTTGGAGAAATGCTTTAGAACATTTTTCCAGGTAAAGCTATTTGAAGTAAGAGCTGAAAAGTACAGGCAACATAAACAAAAAATGACCAGTGGATTACATCAGGCAAAAACACAGCAAAGGAAACAATCAACCAAGTGAAGAGACAACCTACAGAATGGGAGAAAAATATTTCCTTTGTAGTTTTTTGAACTTTACATTCACAGAATAATACGGAACACTTATTTGGTACCAAAGCACTGTTCTAAACATTTTGCATTTTAGGTTTGGTAAATATTACAGTCATATGAATAAAAAATATTTCCACACACAGACTGCCATTTTACAGATGATAAAAATAAGTTAAGCAGAGACATTTGCAATGGACTGTAAAGGTCTGAGATTTCAGCTGACTTCCAAGTTCACTAGTTAGTCTACCAAAGATTCACCTGTAGAAGACATAAGACTCCTGGGTTAGACAAAGGACCATTTATTGCTGGTAGCAATAACATTAGCCACAATATCAGCATTATTGCAATGACTCCCCAAAACCCAATTCCCATGAGAAAGGTCATGTAATATCAACATGTGCAGTGGGCTGCATGATGGAAGAGGAACATTGAGCTTCAAGAACCTTTAATAATGCACTAAAAGTGTGCCTGGTGCCTGCCCTTAGTTTCAGAGGGAGACATTGTATCTTCAAAGACTGTTTACTATTCAAATATCCTCAAAAACTCTGAATGAAGAGTAATTAGTGCTCTACTCACAGCACATGCAGAAATGCAGGAGACACATAGAGCATTGTCTCATAGCAAGATAAGTAGCTTGCTCAAAGCATGTAATGCTGAGGCATGTAACAGTTTGGAAACAGAAAAGGACTAATTCTAGATGCATGCTTTTAAATATGTACTGTATTATTCAACCTTTTTATGGGGAAGTAAGAATTGCTCTTGTTTCTCATAATACTGACCAAGATGCCCAAGTCCTTTTCCTGGTAGGTGTGAAATGATACCTGATTAGTGAAATTAGTAATAAATATAAGCATAATATGTTTATTGGTTATTTGTTTTTCTTTACTGTTAACTATCTAATTACAATATTCACAATGTATGATTTACCTTTTGCTTTTTTGTAAATCGACTCTTGGAAATTTTTTCAAGTTCTCAATTGCAAACCTCAATTTTGTGATTTTTGGAAATATGCTTTCCTGTCTGTAGCTTGTCGTTTACTTATAAACATAAATATATCTAAACTATGCTATTATAAGCAAATTAATCAATATTTTAATAATTTGTGCTTACTTTTTAAATAAAAAATCATTTTAAATAAATGTTTTGTTTCCTCTAGTTAATAAATCTTTTTCTTGATATTTCTTCTACATATTTCAAATTACTACTTTTCAAATTTAGGTCTCCAGTTCTCAATGTTCTGATATACTATACATCAAGATGCCTAAATGCTTACTTAAAAATGATTATAAATTTTAAATAACGTGGGTGAAAAATTTATGTTAGCAGCTGTCAATTATGACTAAAAAAATAGGAAAAAAAAAAAACAAGAAGAAAAATGAACTATAGAATAACCTGTTAGCCTCAAGGAAAGAATCTAAATCATTTGTTGTGTGTTTGTGAGCTTTTTGAGACTTACATCCCAGGAGACTAATAAGCCTGATTGCATAATAAAAAGTAACTGGTAAGTTAGATAAAAATAAATAGGTATAACATATAACATAGGGTTATGTGATTTTTTGGCAATTTTTTATAAGAACAAAAAATGAAGCCAAATAACTAGAAACTACATTCAAATTCAAAATAATTTGTGAGTTATCATGTGATATAGAGTATAAATATCACAGTTTTCTATAATCATTCCATTTTATCTTTTCATCAAAAGAAATTAATAATTAACGATTATGTGCCTAAAAATCATAATTTAAGTCAAATAAGTATATGCTTATTTTCTAAGTGTAAGGTATTCATCTATCACCAAATCTTTTAGGTTGTTTTTCTTTATAAATTTATCAGCCAGAAAAGACAATGTCATATATACTAACCATTTTATTTGCATTTCATAAATGCAAACTATTCTTTTCGTTCTTGTGAGGTAATTTTCTACATTGAATGCAACTGGTTATAAAACAGCAAATATTAATTATAGATATATTTGTCCATATGTGACTTACTTTTATCCCTGCAAATTTTTTTCTTATGTCACGTTAACTTTAGTTTTTATTTTTCAGAAGGAAAGAAATAATAACGATAATAATGAGCTAAAATTATTTTATATTTTAGGAGCTTCATCTTTTCAAAATTAAGAATGGAATGAGAATAGAATTAAAATTAGCAATGTAAAGCCCTATTATTTTAAATCTGTAAAATTAGATAAGTAACAGTTTACAGTTACCTAGTGGAAATAAAATATTTTTAATAATTATCTCACATTTATATTTTGTATTTTTTAATTTTATACAAACATTTATATTATTTCAATATAAATGTACATAAATATATTACATAAATGTATAAATTATAGTGTATTGCATATAAATACCATACAAATACTATAAAATTGATAATATTAGTAGGAAAAATGTATTTGGATTGAGAAGTATGTTTTGATTATGATTTATCATCTGTATCATATGTTTCCACATATTCCGTTTACTTTATTACTTAATAGGAAGGCTATAAAACACATGCTGCTTAAATTTAATTGTGAAAATAAAAGATCCTCTAAAAAAGAGTTAAAATTCAAATGTAAGAAATAAAGGAATATTTAAATAATGTAGGAATATAATATACAATGTTAATATGATGTACCATGGAAAAATTGACAATTGCCTCAAGTATACTACAAATTCAATATTATCCCAATCACAATTTTAGCTGAAATGTGTATTGCTCATTGAAAAATATATGTAGGCTGGGCGCGGTGGCTCATGCCTGTAATACCAGCACTTTGGGAGGCTGAGGTGGGAGGATCACGAGGTCAGGAGATCGAGACCATCCTGGCTAACACGGTGAAACTCCGTCTCTACTAAAAATAAAATAAATAAGTAAATAAATAAATTAATTAATTATCCAGAGTGGTGGCGGTTGCCTGTAGTCCCAGCTACATGGGAGGCTGAGGCAGGAGAATGGTGTGAACCTGGAAGGAGGAGCTCACTCCAGCCTGGGCCACAGAGTGAGACTTCATCTCAAAAAAAAAAAAAAGAGAGAAAGAAAAACACATATAAAAAATTCTCAATAGAGAGCTCATTCAACTAATATAAAGGAGAATTTACAGAGACAAATTCTTTATACCAGATAATTAGACATAATGCCAAGTCCAAGTAATGAAGATACTGTGGAACTGCCTCTTGAGGAAGCAAATGGAATAAAACATAAAATTCTGATATGTAGGCAACATATTTCAAATTATAGTAACAATTATAACATAAAACAATGGAAATTACAGATTGCTTAGTAGATTGATACTGGAAGAACTAGCATACTAGAGGCAATGATTCTTTAATATAAATACTATACAAAAGTGGGCTTCACGTGCATTAAAATGTGCAAAGTTTTTTCTAGAAATAAAAAATGGTAAAAGAACCAGATTTAGGAATAGGATCAATTTATTTGAAAAGGACTCAAATGTACAAAATCTGAGAACATAAAAAGAAGGATTTGACTATAGCAAAATTAGAGATTGTTCTATCGAATCACAAAGCACAAAAATAGTTAAAATAAAAGAAAATACTTCCAACAGTTATGAGATTAATATCTACAAAATAGATAGTTGGTATTAATATCTACCAAAAACTTCTCAAAATACAGAAGATAATTATAGAAAATTCAGTATAAATTAGGATCAAAGAAGATGAATAGCAATTTCACAGAAGTACCAACAGGAAAGTAAAGAAATGCTGAGTCTCCCCCATCATCATTAAACATTGTGTTGTTTAATGAGAAAATTAAACAGCAAAAAAAGTATTTTATTTTTATATAGTAGAAAAGTAATATCCCTAGTGTTGGCAGCAATATGAGTAGTCAAGAATTCCTATGTAGTAATTAAGGGTGTACATTGATGTAGCTATTCTGCAAGACAATCTGGAAGATTATACTGAAACTAAGTACACATGCATCCTAATATTTGGAGGTATATATTATGAGTATACAACTCCCCAAATTTCTCAGTACTACTGGGATGGAAACTGTGCTGCTAGAATTTACCTCAACAGGTGTAGATTTTTTGGTCAGTGATGCTTTACTAAGTTTCCTTCATGGCATTGACCCTTACTCAAGGCATAAAACATATTGCTTAACAGCATTGCTTTGTAACCATGAGTCTGAGGAGATCTGGGGTAATTTGTAGCAGTTTGCCAGCATTATTATTGATAGTAGTGAGACTTAATGACTTGGATGTGGTCTCAGCAGTGAATGTTGCCCTGCCCCTCCCTCCACCTACTTTCCCCTGGAGTTCTATAGTTGAAGCTGGTCAGATAGATTTCCTATTCATGTTTATTGGTGGGATTATGTTATCATAGTTTATATTTTTGTTCATTTTAAAGAAGAGTTTATGAATAATATTCCATGAATTTGTATGACTTGCACACTATGTCTGTTGCCAAGAACTTTTGCAGAATTTGTCCCGCTGTCTTCTCCCATTGAATGTTGCTGTAGAGATGTAACTTTCTTACATGTAATGTGAATTTTGGCCCTGATGCCCCCACAGAATTTTTTTTT
Organism: Theropithecus gelada; assembly: GCF_003255815.1. Classification (NCBI taxonomy): domain Eukaryota; kingdom Metazoa; phylum Chordata; class Mammalia; order Primates; family Cercopithecidae; genus Theropithecus; species Theropithecus gelada. The sequence goes on from NC_037669.1 coordinate 129,792,607, forward strand.
TTTAGGCTCAAGGAAGTATCCTTGCTAATAGAGTTCTTTAACGTCCAGAAAGATTAATAAGATACTCAACAGTATTGAATGTGCCTGGTCAACCCTTTATAAGACACTATGAGGAACATTGTCCATTATAACCTTTAATACACATTCCAATCTTTTCTTCAGGAAACTTCAATTTTGTTTACTTTGAATCTCCTTTTTCTTCCATACCTATTACTTTTTCCCCATTTACTTTGCTTGATTTTCTCATAGCTCTACTAAATGTCCTTGTTCTCAGCATTGCCCATTCTTCAGTCAGATTCTAAAGTGACATTATTACTCTATATTTGCACTTTTTCTGACATATTTCAGCTTGCTTTCCATCTCTTTCCATGCCTTATCACCTCTTCCTTTATTCCACGTCACCAGGAATAATGTCTCCTTTAAGCCCAAGAAAACATAAGGGTCCATTGTGATTGGCTGGTGACCATTCTGATTAGTCAGTGCTTCTGTAAAATCCCATTGTTAATCCTTGGCTATCCTTCTCATGTGCTTTGTTATAAAATTATTATCATGCATGCTTTTTATCTCTGTTTTAGTTGTCTTGTTCATTTCGTTTTTGAATCTTTACATATCTTTCTTTAAGTCCCTTGATAATTTTGTGGTTGTTGCTCTTTTTCTCTATTTTTTTTTGTAATTAAAGTTTTATTGGAACACAGCATAATTAGTGCTTTAGAAAGTGTCTATGGCTGCTTTATTTCTTATTTTAAGTTCTGGGGTACCTGTGTAGGATGTGGAGGTTTATCACGTAGGCAAACGTGTGCCATGGTGGTTTGGTTCACCTGTCAACCCATCACCTAGGTATTAAGCCCAGCATGCATTAGCTATTTATTTTTCCTGATGCTCTCCCTCCCCCCACTCCCAATCCAGACAGACCCCAGTGTGTGTTGTTCCCCTCCCTGGGTCCACATGTTCTCATTATTCAGCTCCTACTTATAAGTGAGAACATATGGTGTTTGGTTTTCTCTTCCTGCATTAGTTTGCTGAGGATAATGGTTTCCAGTTCCATCCATGTCCCTGCAAAGGACATGATCTCATTCCTTTTTCACTTTTTAATGCAGTTTTTTATTCTTTTTAAGCCATTTTCTCAATGACAGTATGAATACAGGGTACATAACAGTGATTTGAGTCAGCAAGCCACTCAGATTTCAGCCTCTTTCCTTTAAACAGGTGCTAACTCTCATTCAGTGTCATGTGTGGCTCACTGTTGCAGGAAGGCAGGGACCCCAAACAGAGGGACCGGCTGAAGCCTTGACAAAAGAAGATAAATTGTGAAGATTTTGTGGATATTTATTAGTTCTCCAAATTAATACTTTCATAATTTCTTATGCCTGTCTTTATTGCAATCTCTGAACATAAATTGTAAAGATTTCACGGACATTTATCACTTCCCCAATCAATACTATTGCAATCTCGTATGCCTGTCTTTACTTTAATCTCCTAATCCCATCATCTTCATAAGCTGAGGATGAATGTTACCTCAGGACCCTGTGATGATAGCATTAACTGCACAAATTGTTCGTAAGGCATGTGTGTTTAAACAATATGAAATCTGGGCAATTTGAAAAAAGAACAGGATAACAGCAATGTTCAGGGAACAAGGGAGATAACCTTAAAGTCTGGCTGCCTGTGGGCCAGGCAGGACAGAACCATATTTCTCTTATTATCAAAAACGGGTAGGAGCAATACTGCTGAATTCTTTCCCCAGTAAGGAATATTAATAATTAATAGCCCTGGGAAAAGAATGCCTTCCCAGAGGAGACCTCTGTAATGGCCACTCTGGGGGTGTCTGCCTTATGCAGATTTAGATAGGCATGAATCACGCCCTAGTCTCCTGCAGCACCCCCAGGCTTGCTAGGATTATCAAATTCCAGCCTGGCAAATTCTACTCAGACTGGTTCTCTGCTCTTGAACCTTGTTTATTAATGACAATGTGTGCACAGTGGGACATGGATGTTCATTAGTGATTCTAGTTTTGCCCTGCACTTGTGATCTTGCCCTGACCTCATGCTTTGTGATCTTTTGTTGCCCTTGAAGCATGTGATCTCTGTGACCCACATCCTATTCATACATGCCCTCCCTTTTGAAAATTGCTAATGAAAACTTGCTGCTTTTACGGCTCGGGGGGCATCATGGAACCTGTCAACATATGATGTCTCCCATGGATATCCAGCTTTAAAATTTCTCTCTTTTGTAATCTTTCCCTTTATTTCTCAGACCAGCTGACACTTAGGGAAATAGAAAAGAACACATGTTGAATATCGGGGGTGGGTTTCTCCCAATAGGTCACTGTATCAGGCCAGTTGTAAGTTGACCTGGTTAGCAATGAGATCCTTTACATCAAAGTCCTACCTATCATAATCTAGTATTTACTCTCACTTAGATGACAAAAACTCATTAGCACAGCTTTTACATTGTCAAGTTGATAAGGAAGTGTGTTTCCTTCTTGAATCTATCCTTCCCTTCTTTCTGCGATAGGCAGTTGCTAAATGAGAAACTCTAACAACATATTTACTTACCATGGAAGGTGAAAAAATAATTTGGATCTCTCCATATTGCTTATTATTTATCATATTATATTTAATTTTCTTTTTAATGCCAAGAAGCATTTTCTGTGTAGGAGGAGTAATGTTTCTGTTAGTGATATCTGTTTTTACTACCTGTTTAGCATGATTTTCCCTTCTCCTGAAGGTGTTATGAGTTGAATTATGTCCACCAAAACAATATGTTGACATCCTAAGCCATTGTACTTATGAAGGTGATCTTATTTGGAAACTGGGTCTTTGCAGGTGAATTCAAGTTAAGACAAGGTCATATTGAATTAGGATGGGCCCAAATCCAATAAAAGCAGTGCCCTTATAAGAAAAGGAGAAGAGACAGAGTGAGACACACTGAGGGGACACCATGTGACAACAGAGACAGAAATTAGAGTGATGCATCTACAAAACAGGAATGCCAAGGATTGTCAGCAACACACGAAGCTAAGACAAAGGAAGGGAATAGATTCTTCCCTAGTGCCTTCAGAAATTCCTGGCCTCTAGAACTGTGAGAAAATAAATTACTGTTGTTTTAAGTCATCCTGTTTGCTGTTTATTGCAGCTCCTAGGAATCTAATTCAGAGGGCAACTTGATATCTTTGTTTGGAGAACTACCAAGCTGCTATCACATACAGTCAATATTTATGATTTGACAAGGCTGTTTATACTTAGTTTGTTTGGCAATACCTCAGAAATAGGAAATTATTTCATGCATTATTTTACAAATAATGATGTAAAAGAAATTTATATTATTTATATCGTAGGTTGAAGATAGTATCCAGGATATCATTTAAAATAAAATCTGTAGAGACATAAACTTGCATTTCATTCATTATTGATAGATCACTTTATATAATATAGCCATTTGTTTATATAATATTTAAATGAAAATTGGGATGAATATCCCTTTGTCTTAGAATATTTTTTTTTTTCTTAAGCAGAGAATATGTTATTACAGAAATCCATTCCAACCAAAGGGAATTTGAAGGAAGGATACAGGAATTTCACTTAGAATGCAAGAACAGTGAGTAAATCTGAGCCTTGATAGAAAGATACCTGGGAAATAAACATCCACACCAGTAATCACATCATAAAATTTCTCTTTCTCTCCCTCTCTTTCTCCCTGAAGTTAAATATCTGTCATTTATTCTTTTCTCTATTTATCTTCTTTGTTTTTGCAGATTAGAGTTCTCAGCTGATTCAGCAATTTGCACACTGTCTAGCACGGCCACTACCCTAAATTGCCATCTCAGCTCCTGAGTCTACTTGACCTTACGGGCCTTGTGTCCAGAACTTAGAACTTAGTGTATGCCCTAAATAAAAGATCTTGGTAAGACAAAATCAAGTCTGGCATAAGTTAAACACTGATCTCTAAATTTATAAACTATGAACTCAAAGGATTGAGTTTACACGGCTCATAGGGCTACAAACTCAAAAGTTACAGAAAGGGCAGGGTCTTTAGGAAAGGGATATGAGAACAATGAAGACATTTTCAGTATTTCTAATGCAAAATCTTAAAGCTCTGTAAATTTCAAGTTGTTATTGCTTTATTAAAAGCTCATTAAGATAGACTTATTCTACTTTATTTTTAAAATTTATTTAATTTTAAATTGGATTAAAGTATTGATATCTAGAAAATGCTTTATAACCATTTGAAATGATAACTATGGTTACAGTGAGCTAAGTAAATGAGTTTTGAAATGAGAAAGCCTGGGGATGAAGTACCCCTGACACTACCTAGTCACATCATCCTGGGTAAGTCATATAAACTCCTTTACTCTCATATTTTTTATCTGTAAAATGTGAGTAAAACTAATATGAAGACACACACACACACACACACACACACACACACACAAGCATTTAAGGGATACAGCCTCAAAAAACATAAAGTAATGTAAAGTAAATGCTGAAATTAATGTCATATTACCTTGTTGTAAACCCAATAATGGCTTACATAGAGTTTTGTAATTGGTACATGGGAAGTGCATGGTTATCAAGTGTCCATTGACAAACATCTATTTATATTAGAACTTTTTTTAATACTCTCATATACTGAATTAGATATGTTTCTTTTACTTGTATGTATCAAAAAACAATTATTACTTGAATAAACAAGAAATTTAATGGAAAGATATTAAATTAAATTACAGGATCCAAGTCCCAACCAACTATCATGAGGGGCAGAATCTAAGCTAGTGCTAGGGACTTTGGAAATTCAAATAATATCCACTAGACAATATAGGTGAAAAAGCCACAATCACATCTCTTCTAAGTGCCACTAAGTTCAAATAGATCCAAATTATGCAAAAGAAACTGGGAATTAACCCATCTTGCTTAATATATATAACTCTGAGTCTGTTATGGTTGCATAGCAAAAATATAGTTCTTGGGACCCAACCTTGATATTGGTGGAAGTCAAGCCTGGCATGGTGGCATGCCTATAGCTCTAGCTACTCAGAAGGCTGAAAAGGAGGACTGTTTGACCAGAGGAGTACAAGGCTGTAGTGCACTATATGACTGTGAATAGTCACTGCACTCCAGACTGGGCAACATAGTGAGAACTCTTCTCCAAATAAATAAATAAAACTGGAATCAGTGAAGTCAGTTCTCTCAAACTGCGCTGCTACTTTATCAAGTATGTTTATCTAATGTTCTATATTATTTGTTGTTAATTCACATTCACAGCATTTCAGACATCAGGAGTAGATTCTGTCTTAAAAAAAGAAAAACACTTTCTTTGCACATCTATAACAAGAAACTCCTCATGTCTTCAAGTTTGATTTAAGATTGCAATAATTTAGTCACATCTTCAGGTTTCACTTAAAATTCTTCTTCTCTTGCTATTTCTAACATATCTGCAGTGACTTATCCTGTCTACTAAAGTCTTGAACCCCTCAAAATCATCTATGAGAGTTAGAATCAACTTCTTACAAACTCTTGTCCAGGTTTATATTTCGACCTCCTCCCATGAATCATAAATGTTCTTCGTGGTATTTAAAATGGTGAATCCTTTCCAGAAGATTTTCATTGTACTTTGTCCAGATCCATCAAAGGAATCACTGTTTATGGGAGCTATAGCCTTACAAAATGATTTTGTTTTTTTAAATAATGAGACTTGAAAGTCTAAATTACTCCTTGATTCATGGGCTGCAGAATGAATGTTGTATTAGCAGATATAAAAACATTAATCTCCTTGTGCTTCTCCATGAGAACTCTTGAGTGACCAGGTGCATTCTCAATATGCAGTAATATTTTGAAAATAATATGCTTTTTGGAGCAGTAGTTCTCAACAGTGGGCTTAAAATATTAAATAAATCATGCTTTAAAGAGATGTACTATAATCCAGGCATTGCTGTTCCATTTATAGAGCACAGATAGAGTATCATAATTCTTAAGGGTCTTAGTGTTTTGGAGATAGTAAATGAATATTGGCTTCAATTTCAAACCACCAGCTGCATTAGTTACTAACAAAAGAGTCAGGCTGCCCTTTGAAGTTTTAAAGCTGGGCACTGATTTCTCCTCTCTAACTATGAACATCCTAGATGGCATCTTCATTCAAAAGAAGGCTCTTTCTTCTACAGTGAAAATTTGTTGTTTAGTGCAGCCACTTTTGATCAGTTAACTTCTTATTCAGATCTTCTGGGTAACTCGCTATAGCTTCTATATCAGCACTTGCTGCTTCACCTGGCACTTTTATGTTATGGAGATTGCTTCCTTCCACAAACATCATGAACCAACCTCTGTTAGATTCAAACTTCTGTTATGCAGCTTCCTTAACTCTCTTAGCCTTTATAGAATTGAAGAGGCTTCTGAACTTGCCAGGATTAAGCTTTGGATTAACAGAGGGTTGTGGCTGGTTTGTTCTTCTATCCAAACTACTAGAACATTCTCCATAGCAGCAATAAGGCTGCTTAATTTTCTTATCACTTGTATACCACTTTTAATTATATTTGAGAACTTTTTTTTTTGTTGTTTTCCTTACACTCACAGCTTGGCTAACTCTTTGGCACAAGAGTCTTAGCTTTTAGCCTGTCTTGGCTTTTGACATGCCTTCCTCACTAAGCTTAATCATTGCTAGCTTTTTATTTAAAGTGAAAGATGTGTGACTCATCCTTTAACAAGAACACTTAGAAGCCATTGTAGAGTTATTAGTTGGCAAATTTCAATATTGTTATATATTGGAGAATAGGGAGGCCCGAGGAAAGGGATAGAAATGGGAGAATGGACAGTGAATAGAACAATTGAAAAACATGTAACTCTTATCACTTAACTTCACTGCCTTATATGGGCCTGATTCATGGTGGTCCAAAACAATTAGAGTAGTAGAACATTGATCACAGATCACTGTAAAAGATATAATAAATATGACAAAGTTTGAAATGTTGAGAATTACCAAAATGTGACACAGAGACATAAAATCAGCATATGTTGTTGGAAAACTAAGACTGACAGACTTACTTGAAGAAAGGTTGCATCAAACCTTTAATTTGCAAAAGAAACCCACTGTGTCTCCAAAGCGCAATACAGTCAAACAAGTATAAGTAGGTATGTCTGTATTCACTTTTTTCTGCATTAAGTTTGATTGATCATAGGAAATTTGCTTGCATATATATACATGTTATCAAAACATCATTTTCCTCTGATTCTCTATGTTCTCCCATATCTATATTTCTTTGTATTATTTAATATTGTTGTTTACTTATTTGCCATATTTCTCAGTCTTTGTGTACATACTGCTGTTCCAAGCAAATTTTAAACAGAAAACTAAAGAGTAAGAAATGTCTATGAAACCCAAATTCAGGTTCCTGGGAGAGATGCTGATGTAGCCTAACTTGGGCCAGGTATCTATTCAGCTATAGGTGAGAGGCAAGTTACATGGCCAGCTCTCTACTCAGCAGTGTTTTCAGAGTAGTCTTTAAATAGGCCGAGTGCATGGCTCATGCCTGTAAGTGCTGGCACTTTGAGAGGCAGGGGAGCGCAGATCACTTGAGCTCAGGAATTTGAGACCAGCCATCAGCATGATGAAACCTGGTCTCTCCAAAAAGACAAAAATTAGCCAGGCATGGTGGTGCACACTTGTAGTCCCAGCTGCTTGGGAAGCTGAGGTGGGAGGATCACTTGGACCCAGGAGGCAGAGGTTGCAGTGAGCCTAGATGGAGTCACTGCACTCAAGCCTGGGTGAAAGAGTAAGACCCTGCATCAAAAATTAAAAACAAAGAGGGGTATATTAAGGGAGGTCAATGATTAATTTTCCTTAAAGAAAAGAAAATGAGCTTGACAGGCCCCCAAAACATACAGCTGATACACTCATTCCTTCAGGAACATCAGAGCAATGTTTACTGATGTATCTATCTGTATAGCTAATGAACACGTTAAATTCAGTCCGTCCTAAACTGAGCTCCTCTTAAGCTGTACCTCCAACATTTTGCATGTCCACTGAATGCATCGCTGTTCTCTCAGAACCCCAGAGTTAAAATAGTAAAGTCTATTTTGACTCATTTTCTCTATTATCCTACTCATCGCTTCCAGTAGGTTAATAAGTAAGGCCTTTTTACATCTATAGCGCCTCAATTCTAGCTGCTCTTTCATTTCCCTAATTCCAGCACTCTTTCCACTGTTTATTCAACCAATATAACACAGTATAACAAAAAGAAAACTATTTTGTCTCTAGTATCCACCCTTTAAATTAATTCTATAAACTGTTGCTAGAAACAATTATTTCCCAAAGACCAACGTATGACTCAGAAACCTTTTTTTTTTTTTTTTTTTTTTTTTTTTTTTTTTTTTTTTTTTTTTTGAGACGGAGTCTTGCTCTGTCACCCAGGCTGGAGTGCAGTGGCCGGATCTCAGCTCACTGCAAGCTCCGCCTCCCGGGTTCCCGCCATTCTCCTGCCTCAGCCTCCGGAGTAGCTGGGACTACAGGCGCCCGCCACCTCGCCCGGCTAGTTTTTTTGTATTTTTTAGTAGAGATGGGGTTTCACCGTGTTCGCCAGGATGGTCTCGATCTCCTGACCTCGTGATCCGCCCGTCTCGGCCTCCCAAAGTGCTGGGATTACAGGCTTGAGCCACCGCGCCCGGCCCAGAAACCTTTAAAGCTCAGAACTTGCTAAGTTCTAAATTACTAAGTCATTATTTAAAATAATATGTGGAATGTGTTCCTATCTGATTTCATTGTCTGATCCTGAGCTTTCCTATTTTATCTTTAAAAGAATGTGTATCCTAATGGTTTGTTAATTCATGTAGGACTTCCTCTAAAGAATTTGAACCTCTTCTCTTTCTTGTTACCATGGTTTTACATACCATGTTTTTCACCAAAGAATAGTACCCTGCCATGCGGACTGGTCAGAAATTTATGCAACTTAGGAAAAAAATCTTCTCTTTCAAAACCTCTGTTCTTTTTTCCATACCGTGAGATATGGGATTCTCTTCTTCATATAAGTAGTCATTGAACATTTTCTGTACCTCTCCTGTAATACTCATCACATTCTAACATAGGTATATTTTTAATGGTTTTCTTCACGTTTTCCTTTCCTGCTATACTAAAAATAAAAAAGCAAAGAAAGAAGGAAGAAAAGAAGGGAAGGAAGAAGGAAAGGATTGAAAAATTTTTGAAGAAAGGGACTTTGTCTTAGTTATTAATCCTTTCCTCAAAAGATTCAAAATACTTTACACAATGAGTAAAGGTTAGAGAGGGTTCTTATGAGATTAAGATGGTATAGTTGCCAGGGCAGCGTGCAGATTGTTTGAACTCCACTTTGGTCTGCTGTCATGACTCCACATGTGCGATGTACAATAGAGAAGCAAGATCTTTCCACTGTCTCCCCGTGGAAACCTTGTCTCAAAGTATAAATGCCACTTTCTTCCTCAAAACCAGACCTTTAAGATCATCCTTTCTTCTGATTATTTCTGAGTACTGGAGGAGGCAGAGTGAGGAAGAACCCGTAATGATAGGTGCACTGAGAAGACAAGTCAATGTGATGACTGAAGCTTCATGGACACAAAAACAATAAACACAAAAACAAACAACAAACAACCAAAACAGAACCAGGGGCTGACTTGAATTCAAGGTAGCATTTTCAAAAGCAAAATAATACTATTTTCATAGATAAAATGCAAGTCAATAATAGTGGCTCCATTGGCACTATTTACTCTGATCAATTGTATTAGTAAATTTTCTGTATTTAAGAGTAGGATAAATACTGCATACACAACAAAGAGATGGATGTACCTTAAGCTTCAAAAGTTCTCTCCTTCCCCCACCCAGAAGACAGATTTTTCCTCCCACTTCAATGAACATGAATTACTGCAAATTAACTTAGGGTTTCAATTATATAATGTATAATCTTCTAATGGTAATCATCCTATATATCATATAATATACATGAATAACATGATGAATTTTTTAAGTATCATGTCTTCTGAGATTTATTTTACCACAGCCTTCAAGAACCTCTGTGACCTAAGCAGTCGCTTCCCAAGAAGCCACATTTTTATTAGAAATATAATTGCATATATGAAAAAATCAAAGTTTTCACTGAAATTGAAATGTTAGAAAAATAGTAGTACTAGGAAAGAAAGGGGGCTTATTAAATTTACTCCTCTTATAGAGAACTAAAAAATAACAAAATTATGCCAGAGGTTCACTAAGCTCTTTAAATGTCCTGATTTCCCAAGACAAGTGGCAGCTTTCAACTTGTCCTATTTATTTTAAGTGTTGTGCAAATTATATGAAAATAGCAGATTGCATAATATACTTTTCTAGTTATGGTTGAAAAAATAGCACTTACTTAGAAAAATCCCCAGAGATTTTCTTAGATCATTTCTCCATAAGGAGGAGTAATTATTCTACTTTGGGCAGATACTGTCTCATGCTGAGGGAATACATGTACAACAAATATGGAATCCTATGAAGAATGGAATAGAGATACTATTTCAGTATGTTCAATATTAAAGATATTTTACTTTGAAGTACATGGAGTTTGAAAAAAATATACAGCAACATTGTCTAGAACTTACTTTGGATCCACAATATATTCTGATGGACTACATAAAGTCACATTGCTAATCTGCAAAAGATGATGGTTGAAAGAATTTAGGATTATCTTGTTCAGATATCTGTAGGTTAATACCATTTTGTGAATATTCATCCACTATTTTACAGTTCAGCAAAATAACAGTTACTCATGGCTAAAGGTCCTTCCCAAAGCAATATTACTCTCAGCAAATGTTTTGTTTCCTATACGTATGTGGTCAAAACTTGACACTGAGAAACGTAATAAAGTTACTTTGTTATATTTTAATCCTCGAATTTCTAGTATTTCAAGAGAGTTAAAGTGTTCTTGAGGAAATAAAGCTTTTCAACAGGCCTGAAAATAAAGTTTTTTTTCAAAAATTTATAAAGGAAATATCATAAATAATAGTCAAATGTATGTGAGGTGGCTAGTCAAAAAGAAAATGTAAGTTGCCTACAATCAAGGATTAAGTTGTTTTGATGCAAACCTTTTTTTTTTTTTTTAAACAATCACCTTCACAAGAATAATAAAATAACCATTAACCAGTGCAGAAGCAACTAGCTTTTAATGGCTCCATAGAGTAGAGGTTGGCACGTGGAAGAAAATGAAAAGGGATTTTGCCATGGAATCGAGCAATCACTCATAGAATAAATGTCTTCACCTAATGTTGTGGGGGCGCTTACAAATAGTAATGGAGCTAAGAGATCATATTTTCCCAACTGTAGTCAAAGAAAGTATTCATTCGCAGGAGTAGACTTTTATAAAGTCATATTGTGATAGCATGTTAATAGATGGACTCAGCAGAGGCAGTTAGGAAACATACCTCCAGAATATACACAGACTTCTGAAATAGCTATCAAAAAAAAAAAGATGAACCTACCACCACAACAAAAATAACACTCCCCTAGTCATTATTGATCAAGAAAATTAAATAAAATTAAAATTAAATATTTAAACGCTATTATAATGAGAATATATCCTGAAAAAAAAGAAAAAGTTGTGGCAGTGTTTCAAAATATTTTTATTCATCACATTTACTGAGCTATAAAGTGTAAGGCACAGTTGTTACAGCAATAAATAAGACAGACAAAAATCCCTGCCCTTAGACATAGTAGAATCTAGGGAACATCAAATTGCACAAATAATTGAGCAATTAATTATTTAACTTACAACTGGAAAACACCCCACTAAGGAGCACACAATGCTTTCAATGTATATTATAGTGGACACTATTTGTTAAAATTATTCTGGGAAGGTCTCCAAAAATGCTTTCAAGGAATCTCACCACCTCTTTGACTACTTAACTGGCACCTGTCCTCACTGACCATCTTGAAATGACAGTATTTGGCGTTTTGACTTCACTGTGATGGTGAGTGTGTGTGAGTGGGAGAGGGGGTTGGTGTTCTTCTATACTAGAGGAAATAATACATCTTGTCCTTTATATGAATATCAAATTGAGGAGTCCAGATATCACGTATACTACAGAAGACTACTATCTGTCTTGTGTCTTTCTGTTAGTTTATTGTGAGCTGTCTATATTTCCTGATACTTCTCTATGACCATATTTTCTCCAACCAATAGTCATCACTTATTGGGTAGTATTCATCATCATCTAATTTAATCCTTACAAAATTCTTAATGACTTAGATGTTACTATTTGTACATTAAGATAAGGAAATCAAGAATCAGAGGAGTTAAGTTGAATAAACCACCATGCAAGATGAGTAACTACTTTGTATCTGTTAGTAGAAAACATATCCTGAGGTATGCTGACTTGGAACCAAGCTGAGAAAAGTGGAAAATAGATAGGCTTTGTCCTTCTTTGTCTATCGCAATGTTGACATTGTAATTTTAGTTTAGGTCTTATGCATGAATCAGAGATTTCCTGTGTAAACATCCAGTTGGGTAAGAGATTGGGGTAAATGAATTGCTTTTAGACTTTTCTTTTGAGCTTGGGACAAAGATTCTTCTTCAAGGTTTATAAGATATCCTAAGGAGGCCAATGCCCACTGGAAAGCAAATGTACGGAGGAGTAGAATCCTCAACCCAGTATTCCAGTTTTATTACCAGATCACAAACGAGAGGGAAAACAATGACACACTTTAGGTGTTTTTATTTGGATTTCTCATATTTTCTTGAGCATCTAGCATCTGATTTAGTCAACTTTTCAATAAAATAGAAATAACTACTTTCACAATAAAGTTAAACTTTATTTATAAGCAATAAAACTAAAGTTTTAGTTGGCATTGCAATACCCCAAGCTAAAGGGATTCGCTCAGCTTTTAAGGAGGCATTCTTCATGCAAGTGGATTCAATTTCCTTTTGTTATGTCAGCATTGGTGCCCAGCTCAGGCTGTACAGCTGAGTAGAATGACATTCCTGTTCAGGTATGCCATGCATACAGTGGTTCTCAAGGAAGGCTGCAAATATTCATCATACATGTAACAGATACACATGCCTTCTTCTCACCTTCAGATGTGGTTATTTATTAGATTCATGTGCAGCTCAAACATTGGTTTTGTTACTTGAAGCCCCTTCTCAAGGCGATTCTAATACAGCCAAATTTAATTATCAATAAACTCAACTGGCAACATAAAAATAGCAATTTCACTGAAGTAGAATCTAAATAACCCGAAGACAAGAAAGAAAGCATTCTGATGCTACATGGTGGCTACAGCAGAGTTGATGCTGGTGGTTTTGCGCGCGCGCGTGTGTGTGTGTGTGTGTGTGTGTGTGTTTCGGAAGAAGCAGCTTTTATTTTTTTTTTTTATTTATACTTTAAGTTCTAGGGTACATGTGGATAATGTGCAGGTTTGTTACATATGTATACCTGTGCCATGTTGGCGTGCTGCACCCATCAACTCGTCAGCACCCATCAACTCGTCATTTACATCAGGCATAACTCCCAATGCAATCCCTCCCCACTCCCCCTTCCCTGTGATAGGCCCCGGTGTGTGATGTTCCCCTTCCCGAGTCCAAGTGATCTCATCGTTCAGTTCCCACCTATGAGTGAGAACATGCGGTGTTTGGTTTTCTGTTCTTGAGATAGTTTGCTGAGAATGATGGTTTCCAGCTGCATCCATGTCCCTACAAACGACACAAACTCATTCTTTTTTATGGCTGCATAGTATTCCATGGTGTATATGTGCCACATTTTCTTAATCCAGTCTGTCACTAATGGACATTTGGGTTGATTCCAAGTCTTTGCTATTGTGAATAGTGCCACAATAAACATACGTGTGCATGTGTCTTTATAGCAGCATGATTTAGAATCCTTTGGGTATATACCCAGTAATGGGATGGCTAGGTCATATGGTACTTCTAGTTCTAGATCCTTGGTGAAATAAAAGAGGACACAAACAAATGGAAGAACATACCATGCTCATGGATAGGAAGAATCAATATCGTGAAAATGACCGTACTGCCCAAGGTAATTTATAGATTCAATGCCATTCCCATCAAGCTACCAATGAGTTTCTTCACAGAATTGGAAAAAACTGCTTTAAAGTTCATATGGAACCAAAAAAGAGCCCGCATGGCCAAGACAATCCTAAGTCAAAAGAACAAAGCTGGAGGCATCACGCTACCTGACTTCAAACTATACTACAAGGCTACAGTAACCAAAACAGCATGGTACTGGTACCAAAACAGAGATATAGACCAATGGAACACAACAGAGTCCTCAGAAATAATACCACATGGCTACAGCCATCTGATCTTTGACAAACCTGAGAAAAACAAGAAATAGGGAAAGGATTCCCTATTTAATAAATGGTGCTGGGATAATTGGCTATCCATAACTAGAAAGCTGAAACTGGATCCTTTCCTTACTCCTTATACGAAAATTAATTCAAGATGGATTAGAGACTTAAATGTTAGACCTAATACCATAAAAACTCTAGAAGAAAACCTAGGTAATACCATTCAGGACATAGGCATGGGCAAGGACTTCATGTCTAAAACACCAAAAGCAATGGCAACAAAAGCCAAAATTGACAAATGGGATCTAATTAAACTAAAGAGCTTCTGCACAGCAAAAGAAACTACCATCAGAGTGAACAGGCAACCTACAGAATGGGAGAACATTTTTGCAATCTACTTATCTGACAAAGGGCTAATATCCAGAACCTACAAAGAACTCAAACAAATTTACAAGAAAAAAACAAACAACCCCATCGAAAAGTGGGCAAAGGATATGAACAGACATTTCTCAAAAGAAGACATTCATACAGCCAACAGACACATGAAAAAATGCTCATCATCACTGACCATCAAAGAAATGCAAATCAAAACCACAATGAGATACCATCTCACACCAGTTAGAATGGCAATCATTAAAAAGTCAGGAAACAATAGGTGCTGGAGAGGATGTGGAGAAATAGGAACACTTTTACACTGTTGGTGGGATTGTAAACTAGTTCAACCATTATGGAAAACAGTATGGCGATTCCGGAAGAAGCAGCTTAATGATACATAACTGCACTGGCTGTGGGGAGATTAGATTTTTATTCCACACTAAGGGGGTAAAGATTATTGGAAATGCATTTATATGAGGAAATCAGAAATTTTGAGTTAAATAAGTTTGGTGGTTAAGGTAAGGCAAATACACAAAGGGCAGTTTACTAAATTTCATTGGCCTTAAAAGGCCAATGGGGCACAAGAGTAGTCAGCTTCAGTCTGAGGAAAGGACATAAAAAGCTGTCTGATTAGATTGGTACTTTTACTTTCTCTTCTGCTCTGTTAGCATGCTCTCTCACAATAAAGATTTACTGAAGAATCAAGTTAACGACAGCATTATTTAAATGACATATCTTTTTTTCAACGACTGAAAACGAGTTTTCTTGTTCTTTTCTCAATGCTTGAATGTGAATATTTATGCTAGTGAATTATCTTAGGAGAGATAAGACAGAATAATAAAATTTTTCTCAGCTTACCAAAAACCTAGGATTACAGTTGTGAGACAATATAAGCTGAAATATTGGCATATTCTTTGTCTTGTTTTTTTTTTTAGTTCATTTTGCATGCGACTCTATATTGAGGAGACTTTGTTTTCTCTTTGACCTGAGTATTTGACCTCACACAATGCAGATTTTCCACAGCTACAATTTGAATTTAGTGCAGATATTTTTCCTTTGAGTAATTTAAGCTCTAGAATAATATTCACTTTCCATACCATGATCATTCACACACCATTTTTATTTATATCACTTTCTTTATTATTGTCTAAATCCTAAGATCAAATAGGATAAAGTGGTTAATGTAAAGAAAATGACGTTTATGAAACTGGTTACATTGTCATTGATGCAAGCAAACTCAAAAGATATGCATGCATTAAGATTCTATTACATGCCAAGTACTATGTTGGATAAGTGGTTCTGAAGCTTTAGCATGCATCAGAATCACCTGGAAAGTTTGTTAATACATGAATCACTGTGCCCCACTCCCACAGTTTCTGAATCAATAGGTCTGAGGGGGGCTTCAGAATTTGCTTAAAATACAATGCAATGGTTGCTACTGCAAATCTCTTCTCTGCTCCATGTTCAGGGATGTCCTTTTGATAGGTTGAAATCGGCCATGGTGGGAGCATTTAAACTACAGAAATCTACAAATGCTACAAATCAGAGATCCCCCCTTCCATTCTCCCTCCCATAGGAGCTAGTTTTTAAACATTTACCAGCACACCATTGTAGACAGACATTGGCATTTTTAAAGCCCCCCTGTGATTCACATGTGGAATTCATGTTAAGAACGATCTAGAGGGAAAGTTCTGGGAGGGAAGACAAATATGTGATACTTAGTGTGGTAATATACAATATGATTTATAATGCAGGAACAGGAGTGTGGATGATTGATTCTCTTCTGTGGAAATTCGAAAATAACTAATGGAGGAAGTTCAGTCTGAGCTAGAATTTTAATGTGATGTAGGACTTAAGTTGGAAATGCAGCAAAGAGTATTTGTCAAGAAAGAAGGCATTCCTGCCAAGACCAGTGAAAAACAAGGGGACATGTTTGAGGAGCACATTAATTTTGGATTAATCATCAAATCCAATAAGCATTATTGAAATTACAATATTTGCTGATTATCTTCCCTACTGGACTACAGACTCCATGAGGACAGAGACTTTGCCTGCCATGGTATAGAAGCTTCCAATATAATATCTGGTACATAGTATGTGCACAAAAATTATTGTGTATAAATGATGTGCCTCAAAAAAAACTGAAAGTGAAGTAAATTGGATACATTATTCACAGTGACCGGGTATATAATATGGAATTAGTCCTTAATTTTCTCAACTGGGCAAGAAAATCTACAGTGATGTATTTTTAAAAAGGCAGTGATCTTCAGATATGTGAAAATGAACAAGAATTTGTGGAGAAAAAAAATAGAAGGCCAACAATTTGTGGAGAAAGGATTCAAAGTTTAAGTTTTAAGACACTATAAAATTTGGCAATTTTTATTTTAAAAAGTTTGTGAATACTAATTAAATTATTCATTTTAGTTTTTAAAATGTTATTTGGCACCTAAAATTTAGGGTGTGAATACAGGTATTAGAGATAGGCATCAGTAATACAGATTGACAAAATTATGACTGTTATTTGAGCTATGATGATTAGGAAGTTAGTTCTCATCTTTTAATTCACTAGGAAATGTCTAAAATATATAACCTACTTATATCAAGCACAGTCAAAAATGGTTAATTAAAAAAGATTGGTTTTTACTTGTTTAGAAATTTGTCTAATGCAATCTGGAAATTCTATTTTGAGTTTGTAGACATTAACTCATATAATATACAGAAATGCTTCAAAACCCAAAGACAATATTCAAGTAAACTATAGCACATTACCCGGGAAGAATCCTTAAAACTATTTATTTAAGATTCCATCTTTTCTAAAATAAAGATAATGAGCTTTAGTCCAAAGAATTATCTACTATCAGGGAACTATACACATATAGAGTTCCAGGGATTGTTTTAGAAAACAAATTAGAGCAAGATAGCTAGAAAATGCAAAATACTTAGAGACTAAACAACAAACTAGTAAATACACAGGTCAAAAAAGAAATCTCAAGGACAATTTAAATATATTTTGAACTAAATTAAAACATCAAAATTTGTGAGGTACTGTGAAAGCAGTCCTTAGAGGAAAATCCATAGCATTGAATGCATATATTAGAAAAGAAGAAATACCTAATTAATTATCTAAGCTTTCACCCTATGAAACTGAGGGTGGGGGAGTGGAGGAGAGAGAGAGAGAAAGAAAGAAAGTAAGCAGAAAGAAAAAAAATAATAAAAATAAAAATTATAGCAGAAATTAGTGAATTGAAAACTGTAAACTAATAGAGTAAATCAACAAAACCACAGGCTGGTTCTTTGAAAATGTCAATAAAAATAAATAAGCCTCTAGACAGTCTAACTGAGGAAAAAAAAAGAAAGCACAAACTGTTATCAGATATAAAGGAAAGGACATTGGTATTTATCCTACAAACATTAAAGGGATAATAAACGAATATTATGAACAACTCTATGCCCACAGATTTGGCAACCTAGATGAATAGACTGATATCTTGAAAAATTAAATTTTGAAAAAAAGTATACAAAAAAACACAATCTGAATAGGCCTATGTTTATTAAATACATTGAATCAATGTTTAAAAGCTTTCCAAACCAGGAATCGTCATGCCAAGGTAGATTCACTTGTGAATTCTACCAAATATTTCAGGATGAATTCACACCAATACTTTATCTCCAAGAGATATAAGCAAAGGGAATGTTTTCTGACTCATTTTATGAAGCCAATATCACTCTAATAACCAAAGTCAGATAAAGATATCAAAAGAAAAAAATTAAAAACCTATTTTTCTCATAAGTACAGATGCAAAAATCTTCAAAAATAGCTGATTGAATTCAACAATCTATAAGAATAATTATACACTATTATTAAATAGATTTTATTCCAAATATGCAGGACCAGTTAAATATTCAAAAGTAAACTATGTAATTTGTTTACATATCTTTTTGCTAAATAACAACAGTGAAAAAAATCACATGATCATATTAATAGATGCAGAAAGAGAATTTGACAAAATCCAACTCTCATTCATGATAAAAACTCTTGGAAAACCAGAAATAGAAAGGAATGTCCTTGATTTAATAAAGAATATCTATAAACCACTTAAAGTTAACATCATGCCCAATTATGAGAAATGAAAAGCTTTCCTGCTAAGATCAGAAACAAGGTAAGGATGTCTTTTCTCACCATTGCTTTTCAATATCATACTAGAAGTCCTAGATAATACAGTAAGACAAGAAAAGAAAAGGTATATAGACTGTGAAAAACAAAATAAAATTGAATCTCTTCACAGATGGCATGATCATTTATATATAGAAGATCTGGAAGAATCAACATTAAAAAAAATGTCCTGGAACTATTATTATAGCAATATCGCACAATAAAAGGTTAGTATGCAAATATCAATTGCTTTCCTATATACCAGATATAAACGAGTGGAATTTGAAGTTTAAAAACATTACCATTTATACTAGCAACTGCAAAATTAAATACTTAGGTATACATTTAACAAAATATGTGCAAGATCTATATGAAGAAAATTACAAACTTCTAATGAAGTAAATTTTAAGAAAACTAAATAAATGGAGAAATATTTTATGTACATGCATAGAAAGATTTCATATAGTCAAAATGTCCGTTCTTACCAACTTGATCTATAAATGTAATGTAATGTAATCCCAATCAAAATCTCAGCATACTACTTTGTGAATGTTAATAAATTGAGTCTGAATTTTATAGGGAGAGGCAAAAGACTCAGAATGATAAGCTCAATATTGAAGAACAAAATCATAGTACTGACACCGCTCATCTTCAAGACTTACTGTAAAACTACAGTAGTTTATGCAGTGTGGACTTGGTGAAAAAATGTACAAATAAATCAATATAATAGAATAGGGAGCCCAAAAATAGGCACTCATGAATACAATAAACTAATTTTTGACAAAAGAGCAAATGCAACACAATGGGGAAAAGGCAGTCTCTTCAACAAATGGTGCTGGAAAAACTGGCCATCCCATGCCAAAAAATACATCTAGATACAGGCCTCACACTCTCTACAAAAAATTAACTTGAAATGGATTATAGAAGTAAATGTTAAATGAAAACCTATAAAGTTCCTAGACAATAACCCACAGAAGAAAATCTATTTTATCTTGGGTGTGGTGATAACTTTTTAGATATAATGTTGAATGCATGATAAATGTACAAAATAATTGATAAGCTAGACTTCACTAAAATAAAAAACTTGTGTTCTGTAAAAGATGTCAACAGAATGAGAAGATAAGACATACATTAGGAGAAAATGTTTGCAACAGACATATCTGATAAAGAACTGTTATTCAAAATATACATAGAACTCAAACTCAACAACAAGAAAGTGAAAACCCCACTTTAAAATGGAGAAAAGCTGAACGGATGACTTAACAAAGAAGATGTAGAAAATAAGAATGTAAAAATATCCTAATATCATAAATCATCAGAGAACAACAAATTAAAACAAGAATGAGGCCAGGCAAAGTGGCTCAACCCCGTAATCCCAGCACTTTGAGAGACCAAGGTGGATCACCTGAGGTCAGGAGTTGACCATCCTGGCCAACATGGAGAAACCCCGTTTCTAATAAAAACACAAAAAATTAGCCTGGTGTAGTGGCGTATGCCTGTAATCTCAGCTACTTGGGAGGCTGAGGCAGGAGAATCACTTGAACCCAGGAGGCAGAGGTTGCAGTGAGCTGAGATTGCACCATTGCACTCCAACCTGGGCACCAAGAGAGAAACTCTCAAAACAAAACAAAACAAAACAACAAGGAAATACCAAACATCTGTTAGAATGGCCAAAATCCAAGACATTAACAGCAACAAATGCTAGCAAGGATGTGAAGTAGCAAGAACACTCATTCATTACTGATAGAAATGCAAAATGATGCAACCACTTTAGAAGATAGTTTGTCAATTTATTTAAAAACTAAACATACAATCTAGCTAATGTTCTTCATATTTATCCAAATGAATAGAAAATTTAAAACTACACAAAAACTTACATACAGATGTTCATAGATACTTTATTCATAATTGCCAAAACCTGAAACCACCAAGATGTCCTTTATTAGATGAATGGATAAGTAAACTGGTACATCCAGAATATAGAATATTTTTCAGCATTAAAAGATATGAGCTACCAATCCACGAAAAGACATGAAGGAATATTAAATGCATATTACTAAGTGAAAGAAGAACCATCTGAAAAGGCTATATGCTGTTTAGCCTTTTACTATATAGATTTATTATATATAATGAATATATATTTATATGTTATATACATATTATATTAGATGTTTATATGTATAATTAAAATATAGATATTTATTTTATAGTAACTATATAATTATACATTCTAAATTAACTATGTAACATATGTTACATAGTTATATATGAGATATAGTAGCATAATTACTATATAATAAATATAGTATGTATACAGTGTATAATACAGTATTTATTACTATATTACATGTATGTATACTAATACATGTATTAGTATACATTACTATATAACTAAGGAACCCATACAGACCTTTGCCCCCTGAAAGCACTCAGAATCAAAGCCAAACAATTATACACAACATGCACCAAAATCACCCACAAGTGAAAAAAACATTTAAAGTCTCATCTGTAAAAGAGCAAATTCAAAAATTAAAAAAAAAAAAAAGACAACTCTTTCAGATCTCTTTCAGATGAGAAAGAATCAGTGCAAAAACTAAGAAGAACAAAAAGACAGTGTTTTGACACCTACAAAGGATAACACTAGCTTTTCAGCAATGGGTCTTATCCAAAATGAAAATTCTGAAATGATAGATAAAGAATTCAAAACATAAATTTTAAGTAAGCTCAATGTAATCCAAAAGACAGCTAAAAACCAACACAAAGACCCCTCCACACACCAAAAAAAAAAAAAAAAAAAAAAAAAAAAAAAAAAAAAAAAAAAAAAATAAAATCAAGAAATGAAAGACATTTAAAAAAAAAAAAACAACTGGAAATATTAAAAATTTACTAAAGGAATTTTAAAGTACAATGGAAAGCTTTGCCAATAGACTAATCCAAGCGGAATAAAGAATTTCAGAGCTTGAAGATCAATCTTTTGAAGTAACCCAGTGAGAATAAATAAATAAATAAACAAAATAATACAGTCTTTGATTAATATGAGATTACGTAAAGTGGTCAAACCGATGACCTATAAGCATTCCCGAGAGAGAAGAAGAAAAAGTAAATTTGGAAAACATGCTTGAGAAAAAAAAATTCAAGAATATTTTTCTTCTCTTTCTAGAGAGGTAGACCTCTAGACACAAGAAACTCAGAAAACACCTGAGAGATACTATATGAGACAAATGTCACAAAGTCATATAGTCATCAGAAGAGTCAAGCTCACGTGTAAACTTACAAAAATCCAAAATGCACCTAGAGAGAAGAGTCAAAGCACCTGTAAAGGGAGTCACATCAGGCTAGCTGTGAACTTTTCAACAGAAAATTTACAGCCAGAAAATATTAGGGGCCTATTTTTAGCCTTCTTGAAAAAAAAAAAAATGCCAACTGAGAATTTTGTATCTCGCCCAACTAAGCTTCATAAATGAAGGAGAAGTAAAGTATTTTCCAGAGAAGCAAATGATAAGAGAATTCATCCCCACTAGATCAGCCCTGCAAGAAATGTTCAAAGAAGTCTAAACATGGAAACGAAAGGACGATACTTGCTACCATAAAAGTACACATAAGTACAAAGTTCACAGACTTTCTAAAGCAATTACACAATTGAGACTACAAAGCAACTAGCCAACAACACTATGACAGGAACAAAACCTCACATATCAATGTTAAGCTTGAATGTAAATGGTTTAAATGCTCCGCTTAAAATACACAGATTGACAAATTGGATTAAAAAAGTAAGACGCAACCATCTGCAGCCTACAAAAGATCCACCTGACATATATAGGCTCAAACAAAAGAGGAAAGATATACTATACAAAAGGAAAACGAAAAAGTGCAAGAGTTGCTATTCTTATGTCAGGTAAAACAGATTTTAAACCAAGAAAAAGAAAGAAAAGAAAAAAGCATTATATAACAACATGGATGGAGCTGAAGGACATTATCCTAAAGGGTACAATTCAATGAAAAGATTTACCTGTCTTGAATATATACACACCCAACACTGGAAGACCCAAATTTACAAAATAAATACTACCAGACCAAGAAAAGAGGTTGATAGCCACGTAATAATAGAGACTTCAACACCTAATTGACAGCACTAGATAGATCATCAAAGCAGAAAACTTACAAAAAAACTCTGGACTTAAATTAGACTCCTGACTAAATCAACCTAACAGACATCTACTAAACATCCACCCAATAATTGCAGAATATACTTTTTTCTTATCTGTGCATGTAATATTCTCTAAAATTGAACATATAGATGGCCATAAAGCAAGTCTCAATAAATTTAAAGCAAAATTAAAATCATATCCAATCCTTTCTTGGACCATAGTGGAATGAAGTTAGAAATCAATACCAAGAACTAAAGAAACCACAGAAGTCCATGAAAACTAAACAACTTGCTCTTAAATGACATTTGAGTAAACAATAAAATTGGGAAAGAAATTTAAAAAAATATCTTGAAATAAATGAAAATACAGACACAATATACCTCTGGGATTTATCAAAGGCAATGTTAAGAGGAATGTTTATAATATTAAATGTCTTTATCAAAAAATAGAAATATCTAAAATTAACAACCTAAGGTCACACCTCAAGGAACTAGCAAAACAAGAATAAACTAAATCCAAAAATTCCAGAAGAAAAACAATAACAAATAAAGTTTTGCTCTTGTTGCCCAGTCTGGAGTGCAGTGGTACGATCTCAGTTCACCGAAACTTCTGCCTCCCGAATTCAAGCGATTCTCCTGCCATTTGACCCAGTCAACCCACTACTGGGTATCATCTACCCACAGGTAAATAAATTGTTTTATCAAAATGACACCTGCACTAGTTTATCAGGGCACTGTTTATAATAGCAATGTATTGGAATCGAAGTGTCCATCAACAATTGATTGGATAAATAAAATGTGGTATACATTCACCATTGAATACCATGTAGTGATGAAAAAAAAAATAAAATCATGTACTTTGCAGTAACATGGATGGAGCTGAAGGATATTATCCTAAATGAAATAACTGAGAAATAGAAAATCAAATACATTATGTTCACACTTATAAGCAGAAACTAAAGAATGAGTACACATGGACATAAAGATGTAAATTAAAGACACTGAGGACTCTAAAGTGGGCAGTGGGAGCAGGATGAGGGCTGAAAAAGTGCATATTTGGTACAACGCTCACTATTTGGGTGATGAGCTCACTGAACACCCAAACCTCACCATTATGCAATACATTCATGTATCAAACCAGCATAATTACCTCCAGATCTAAAATAAATTAAAACAACAACAAAAATATTCACATTTGAGTCATTTTATGCCAACATTCAACAATCATTCTATAAAAATAAAAAAAATTATAGGGCAACATCACTTGCGAGAATTAATGCAAAATTCTAAGCAAAATATTAATAAACAAAATTTAGCAATGCTTAGCAATATTTATATCAGGATTCAGGTTATTTTAGCATTTCAATGATGATTTAACTTAGGAAATCAATTAATATAATTATATTAAGTGATTATAAAAGAATAACTCCATAATTAACTCAATATATGAAAAATTGTTGAAAATCAATGTTTACTCATGATGTTTTATAAACTATTTTAGCAAACTGAAAATTGAGAATAATTCATTTAAATGAAAAACTGACATCTACCACAATCTGTACATGTCATACCTTTTGGTAACATATTATAAGACATTATTTTAAAATAAGAAATATATGAGAGCATTCACTGTCACTTCTCTCGCTCAATCTTGTACCGAGAACTTGATATGTGAGAGAAGAGGTTTGAAAATTAGTCTGTTGTTCAATAAATGCTACTGGTGCAACTGGTTATCTACAGGAAAATATAAAATTGGATTACAACCTCACACCTAACTTGCAAAACCAATTCAGGCATAAAATATAAAGGAAATGAGTATACAAATAAAAAAATTTTCTTCAGAACCATGTATAAAGTACCTTAATGAATTTGTAGTAGAAATGGATTTGTCCTCAAGATTTAGAAAGCATTAGTCATCAAGATGAATAAATTCAACTGTACTGCCATTAAGTAATTTTGAGCATGCACACATACACACAAATAAAAGATGTTATGACAATACAAACTACAGACTACTAGGTAATTTTGCAACACATATAAATACACAAAGACTATGAAAAATATGTACTTAGAATGAAAAATTTTATAATAATGCATCAAAATGACAATAACAATAAAACAACAGAAAAATGAACAATGGATATCAATAGGATATCTGTTCATGGAATTTTTAAAAAATGGACAAATAACCAGATAGCCTCAGTAGTATGCTTTTTAAAATATGAATCATATTTATATTTATTATGTAATATAAACAACTTATAAAGATAAATATTTTCATACATGTATTTATAAAGAAAAATAGAAATTTAAACCTCAATAAGATGACTTTTCACACCTATGTCATTGACAACAATTTAACATTGAGACAATTCCTAATGTTTTTGAAGATATGAAGAACTGCAGTCCTCATATACTGCTGATAGTGCATTGATAAAACCATTTTGGAGGCAATGGAAACATTACATGGTAAAGCAGAAGTTACTTTACTCTATGACCTATATTCCAATTCCTGATGAAATTACATTGAAAAACTCTTACAGAGAGGTGGGAAAAGACTTTATAACGATGCTCTTAGTAACAGTGTACAATTGTGAAAAATCAAAAATGTTTTAAAATAAAAAATGTTTAAAATGTTCATCAACAGTAGAATTACATTACATTTAATTCACAGAATACTACATTGCACTTAAAAGAATGAATTATGGTGACATATGTCAACACACAAAAATCTCAGTAACATATAAAGCAAATAAATAGATTGCAGAAAATATGCATGATATACTAATTAAAAAGTTTTAAGTATTTCAAAATTATGTTATTATTTAGTAAAACATATATATGAAAGTTAAAATAGAAGTCATGATGATATACACAAACACAAAATTCATTTGGAGAGGAAAACATAAAATTAGTGAGACTGGCCGGGCGCGGTGGCTCAAGCCTGTAATTCCAGCACTTTGGGAGGCCGAGACGGGCGGATCACGAGGTCAGGAGATCGAGACCATCCTGGCTAACACGGTGAAACCCCGTCTCTACTAAAAAAAATAATAATAATAACTAGTCGGGCGAGGTGGCGAGCGCCTGTAGTCCCAGCTACTCGGGAGGCTGAGGCAGGAGAATGGCGTAAACCCGGGAGGCGGAGCTTGCAGTGAGCTGAGATCCGGCCACTGCACTCCAGCCTGGGCGACAGAGCGAGACTCCATCTCAAAATAAATAAATAAAAAATAGTGAGATCGATATATAATATTTTACTGCAAAAATAAAAATTCTAAAACTATCTCTTGTTTCTTCATAAATGATTTGGTATGCCTCCAAGAGATACATACATACCATTGCTTTTTAATCTAGAAATCTATCTGCACCCTTCTTTATATTATGCATTGCCTTGCTAATACAGCAGGAATACATAAACTCCTTGGGCAAATTTAAAAAGGCTATTAATTCATTAACTCTCTTCTCAAAGGGAATTGGGATCTTTGTTCCTCACCTTTTGAATCTGGACAGGAGGCCTGCACTGCCCAGTAGCATACATGGAAATGATGTTATTTCAGTCATTGGGCTTTGGTATTTAAAAACTAGCAGCCTCCACTTTCTGTCTCTGGGAGTCATAAGCAGCCTCCTAAGCAATCTTACTCTACTAAGAACGTTATGATAGAGAGAATACACGTAGTCACTCTGGTAGATAGTTAATGTTGCACCAGGCCTTCCAATTGTCTCTACCAAGGAACTAGACTTTTGAATGAAATTATCTGGGACCCTTCAGACCAGCCATGTACTAGCTAACTCCTACCAAGTGGCCTCAGTAAAATCCATACAGAGCAGAAGAATCACCCAGTTGATTCCTATAGAAATCGGTTACCATAAAAATTGTGTTAAAATAATGTAGTTGTAAATTTTTGCACAAAATTTGGAAGTAATTCAATAGAGTACTAGAATAACTTTTTAAAAAATGCTTGTAAACTTGTTTGCTAAATATTAACTAACTATGGTTAAGGCACAAACGGTTTTTCTACTGTCTTATAGATGGTATTCCCACGTCAAAAAATATAATACTATTTTGAATTATTTTAATAGACATTACTTGTTATAAAACATTATTTTCCTTTCCCATTATATTTTACTTATAACCTATTTACAAGTCATTGATAGTTATGTTAGTTTCTCCTGTATCAGTCATATGAGTTCTTCGGTCTTTCATTTGTTAGTATTTCTTTGCTCAGTCTCATGTATCTATTATTTGCCATAGATCGTACTGTCTTTATAAATCTTTAAATATTTTTTTAGAGGGGGAGTAGTTCTGAAGTTTACATGCCATGTACAGGAATTAGCAAATGCCAAGCCCCTAAACAGAAGCAAGCTCAGTGTGAAGAACAAAGGAAAAGTAAACATCGTGTGGGTTTGTCATGAGAAGACAGAGATGCAGGACAAAGTGGCATATGAAACAAGTGAGAAAGTTTGCATTTTATTAAAAACAATGGAGAACGTTTGGATGATTTCAAGGAGGAACATGAAATTGAGTTTTGTTCCATAATGATCCCTCTGGCCTTGGTAAAGAGAATAGATATGTGAAGTTATTTTTCTACTTCCTTGCTGCCAGCCTCAATTCCTATAACTCAATCTGATTCTCATGTTGTGCAGCCTCATCTTGGATGATTCAGTTTACTTCTAATCACCTTTTGTGTACTTATAAGTCTGTGCACTCATTTAGTATATTATGCTTGATTGTAAATAGGGTTGGAACAGAATAGCTATACTCTGATATTTATTGGTTCCCAATCTGAAACTTTAATATTTACTTTGTGTTATGTTCTAATTCTTCCTAATAAGGGTGAAGAATGATTTATCGAATCCTCAAGATGTTCCCAAGATGATTTTATAACATTTCTCTGTGTAATCTATATTTGGTTTCTAAAATAATTAGTTCTTGACAAGGATAAACAAACCTTACAGAGTTCTTCATAAATTTCCCAAACATGGAGTAATTTAAAGGAATAATCTAAGTGCCATGTGTAGCAACCCTCATACTAGAGTCAAGGAGGTCCTTTTATTTAAGACATTAATAGTGCTTTTAGTTCTAAAGACAAAAATAAAATTCAAAGATTCTATAATTTTTTGAAAAGAAGCTATCGGTTTCAATTTAAAATGATTTCTTGTAGAAATCTTATATTTTCAGTTTCAGGTCTTAAATTTTAGTCTTCAATTCATATTGAGTCATTTTTTTGTATACATTGAGCAATAGGGATCTAGTTTCATACTTCTGCATATGGATATCCAGTTTTTCCAGCACCATTTATTAAAAAGAATGTCCTTTCCCCAGTGAGTGTTCTAGGCACTTCTGATGAAAATTAGTTGGTAGTAAATACATAGAGTTTCATCAAAAAAGTAAAAATAGAACTCTCACAAGATCCAGCAATCCCACTACTGAGTATATATAACCAAAGAAAATAGAATTAGTATAATAAAGAGTCATCTGCACATCCATGTTTATTGCAGCACCATTCACAATAGACAAAATGTAGAAATCAATCTAAGTGTCCATCAACAGACGAAAGGATAAAGGAAATGCTTATATATATATATAATATATTATATATATTATATAGAGAGTATATACATTTATTATATATAGACACACACACACACATATATATACACATACACACACACACACACACAAAAAGTACTATTCAGCCATAAGAAAGCTATCAAAAAGAACAAAATATTGTCATTCATGGCAACATGAATTAACTTGGAGGACATTGTTAAGTGAAGTAAGTCAGGGACAGAAAGACAAATACTGCATTTTCTCATTCACATGTAGAAACTACAAAGTTGATCTCGTAGAAGTAAAGAGTATACTCTATTTGTAATCTACTTAGGCACAGATGTCTGACTGATTTTACTTGAACTATGGAAATCTTTATTATTACTGGCCAATTTAGAAGAGAAAGAATGACCTCATAGGGGAGTTATTGATTATCCTAAGAAATGAGGCAGAGGGAATTCAAAGAATTGTTTGAAAAAATTAAATACAAATATATATATATATATATATATATGTTATATCATGTACTTTATATAGTGTAGTAATATATGATATATGTAATATACTACTTAAAAATACTCTATAAGGTCTAAACATGCCCTTATAGAAAGCAATCAATCGCAGATGGTTTTAGGCACTATAAGGTAAAAAGAAACTTCCTAAGGAAAAAAAATTTTTTACAGACACATGTTACAATAAGAATAAATTGAACATAAATGTTTTCCAGTTTCCCTTCATCTTCATCATATTTGCACCTTGAAGTGTGAAGCTAATCCATACAATATATTTTCACCATTAAGTCAATATTTTTAAAATCACAGAGAAAAAGTAGTGTCTCCTTCAACAGCAGAACAATTTGAGTTTCACTCCTCTATGTTCAAAGTGTAATATAGCTTCCTGACATGAGTGAAAATAAATTTCCACTCAAATGATACAACTAGCATTTAAGTGTTTGCCAGAGCCAGACACTACCTAACTGGCTTTATGTATTAACGTATTAATTCTTCACAAAATAGCCTACGACTCTCATGTGAGATAATGAAATTGATTTACCACACAGTTAGTATGTAGCAGGAATAAAGTTTTTCTTTTAATTATATTTTAAGTTCTAGGGTACATGTGCGCTAAGAGATATACCTAATGTAAATGACGAGTTAAAGGAATAGGATTTGAATCCAGCAATGCTGGCTCCATGTTACTCATGGCAACCACTCTCCTTTACTACCTTTTGCTAAATTTAATCAGATAACTAAAGAGAGTCTTTATTAAAATTAGTACAATAGGCAGTTTTTCACTACCTTATGACTATGTTCTATAAAGTTGCTGGGTTTGTGGGAAGAATCTGACTGAGCTTTATCCTTGACAATAGCATAGAAATTCTATTTCTCACTATCTCTGTTAATGAGGCAGACATGTCTTAAACCGTCATCCATAACACCTCCCTCACCTTCATGGCTAATCAATGGATCAATTTTGTTTAGTCTACTTCCAAACTAATTATTTTTTAATGTGAATTTACTTTTTTTTTTTTTTAACAAATGATCCAAACATTTTCATTTCTATTCCTTTAATTCAAACTTTTATAATCAGCTGCCATGACAATTGATGTGCTTCTTAAGTTTCCACAAATCTGGATTTTTTACCCTGATCAGCATACAATTTTCAAATGGTTTTCAATAATTTTTATAAAATCCACATTTGATCAGAATAATTTTCTCTCTAAAAGCATTTAGTGGTTTTCCACTTCATGCCGAATAATTTCATAACTCTTCACAGTGGTGGCTGAAATAATCTGCAGTTGGTTCTTATTATTTGCAATGATTATGTTCTATAAATTTGCTGCAAATACTAAATTAGTCAATATACAATCATTGCTCCTAGAAGAAATACAGGTTACATTCCTACACGTTTCTGGTCACATCATTGTAATCATAGTCCTTTTTTGGTGTATTTCCATTTGAAGACATGTTATTTAAAATATGTTTTTAAAAGTAATAAACTGGTCTCTGAGAGATTCCAAAGTCCAAAACCAGAGACTTTGGAGGCCATTTGCCTAATATAAATGCGTTCACCTACGTCCTTGTAAAATAAGCCACTTTCCTCAACTTTGGAAACCTATTCTTCCACATAAATATTTTCCAGAGCTGAGTTTAACATTTTAAACTTAGCATGTTTTTAACATTTTAGCTGAGCAGGATTTAACATTTTTCTGACCCTAGATAACATGACCAAATTTATTTGGCTTTCAGCCTCATAACAATGCTTTCCATTCATTTTCATCTCATGACAATTTTAGCCATGTTTCCATCTTTCCAAGGCTTCACCATACACTACAGGTGTTATTTAACACTTTTTTGGGGATGGCATCTGTATAGATTAGATAACATTTGCTTTTTTCCTGGATGTACCATAATGTTAATTCATTAGCACTGAACTCATGATCAATAGGACTATAACTCATCCCTGAACAATGCTTCTATAATACATGTGTCTCCTCCATAAAGAACAGCACAGACTTCTTGCTCTTAAGAACCTTAGACAGCACTTTAACATTACGCTTAGAGTTATTTTAAACTGTAAAATCACCAACAAAAAGCCCAAAAATGTGAAAAATGTGGTACTGAATAGGCCACCAAAAAGACATATGTTGAGAATATGAGAGTTGAACCAACAAGACAGAACACAGTCTTATTCTCCCGAAGTTGGGAAAACGTGCATCCCTCAACTCAAATTCTTTGCTGCTTTATGCATGCCTGCAAATGACTAGGAAAACACTGTGAGTATTGATTTTGGGGTTTCAAATACATTTTAGCAAGTGCGAAAGTTCTCAAATAGGGAATCTGCAAATACTGAGGATCAACTGTATCTCAATTTCCAGTCTCTTCTCTCACTAAATCTTTGTCTTTAGCTACACCGGGTGCTACTATTTCTAAACTGTTTTTTCAGATTCTCTGCTGTTGAATCTCGGTTTAAGCTTATTCATTGTCCTAAATGCCTTTATCTGACTTTTTGTGCATCAAGTGCCTTACTCCAAGGTCCAATTAATTAACAATTTACCCTAAATTCTCTATTTAGAGTTTTTCTTCCTCTCCATGAGATTCTCAAAAAAAAAAAAATTATTTTGACCACTGTGATAGGCATTATAATAACTTCCTAAAGATGTCTATGTCCAATCTTCTAAACCTGTAATATGTTACCTTATTGAGCAAAAGAATTGTGCGATGTGATTATGGTTACAGGCCTTAAAATGAGAAGATTATCCTGAGTTAACTGGGTGGGCTAAACCTAATCACAAAAAATCTCATAAGTGGGAGAGGAAGGCAAATGGGGAGGTCAGAGATATTCAAGTTAGGAAATAGGGGCACGAGAGATGCAAAGCATGAGAGGGATTTAATTCGCATTTGCTTTATTTAAAGAGGGAGAAAGGAGGCCATGTGCCAAAGCATATGGCAACCTCTCAAAGTGGGGAATAGCCCTCAGCTAACAGCAACAAGAAGGTGGGGTCCTCAGTTTTACAAACACAAAAATCTGGGTTCTGCCAACAGTTTCAATGAGCAGGAAGTGGAATCTCCTTTAGAAATTCCAGAAAAAAATAATAATAAAATTAAAAAGAAAGAGCAGCTCTGCTGATATCTTGATTGTTTCTGGTAAGAACCATTCCAGTCTCCTGGCCCACATCACTATAAAATAGTAAGTTTATTTTGTCTTAAAATGTGATATTTGTGGTAATTTTCTACAGTAGCAATAGCAAACTAATATGACCATAATGAAAGTAATTAGTAGATTCTACTCTATTTCAATTTCAATTCCCTCTTCTCCAGAGTGTGATTCACCATGGGGCAGATAAGAAACCTTATGTGCATTCAAACATTCAAAAGATAAGACACACAAACATGCTCATACACATGCTCATATACACAGAAACACATATTATGTTTATTTCATTGTTTCCTAATCTATAAAATTGAGCTATAATTTATTTCAATACCAAGATTTCCTTCACTATTCATATGAAAAACTTGTTCTAGCGCTAATTTCCCATAAAATAAGTTAATAACATTGTTATTCAAACATTCGAACAAGTTCCCTTATGCTATAAACATGAAGACAATATGCAATGATATAGAATATATTTAGTGAATTTAGACCTGATGTACATTCAATGAATTTTTATTTATTGTCCAAAATACATGTAGCACCTACTCTTATTAAATAATATGTAGCCAATTTAAGTCTTAAGTATTGAATCCTGAGTAAACTTAATTTTCTTCATACCACCTCAAGCTTTGGGATTATTAATTCCCAAACTCAGCTTTTAATTTGCAAGTTTTAAACCTGAAAAAGTACCAAGACATTAATCCCCCTAGGAACAAATGCTTTCATTTTATCCCTGACTCATAGTTTACCCTTTTAAGAGACTGATGAGATTTCCATATTTTTGTTTTTCTTGTTTTCAATTGTGAAATGTAGAGACTTCATTCATTGGCTCCTACTTTCTCTGCCACACATTTCAAAATACCAGCACATGAATAGTTCCGAATGTGTCATCATTACCAGCTTCACTGCTTTACAGAGGCTGCTCAAGTCTTCCAACCCAACTACTGAAATATATCCTTATTATGATTTCCCTATAGTCACTCTATCTTGCTGTAGGGTTTCCAAAACTATCTTACATATTCTCCCAAAGTAATACTTCACCACACATTATCTGCTTTTTTCAGTAATGTAGTCATTTATTAAACTTCATTCTCTCCATTTACCCACTTATCACAATTAATGAAAGTCTACGATTTCCCTTTTGTGCCCTCTCTATATGGAATTAGAACACGTATGGTAGAATTAGGTCGCAGAATCTGAGTGGTCCTTTTTTACTGACCAGCAACGACTTTCTCAATATAAGAACACAACAATTTTATATTTACTTTTAATTAGTTTCTAAAGTCACTAATGGAATTGTGAAAAAAGAAAAAATCTGGATGTAACTTTTGTGTCTTCTGCTCTTACCAGATCTATATTTTAGAACTTCATGCATCTGGTAATAAGTTCTGTAGACTTCCTTAATATTTCTTCATAAACTCTGTTCCAGAGACCTTACTATACCTCTAGAGTTACCAATGGACACTGAACTGAGCAAAAGGAGGGGCAATTCTTCAGAAATTCTCTGTTTATAGGGCTTGTATCTCTCTCTGTTTAGGGACATAGATGTTAGAAAATGACATAGCAGCCCATGAGGTCATTCTGTGAGTTTATTTTCTGCCTAGTAAATAATTATTTAAGAAAAAAAAAAAAAACTATTACTGGCAAACTTTTATCTAACTCACATTTTAGCTATATTAATGCTTCATTCGACTCAGTCTGTTTCTTGTATCTACAATGTGTTTTACTGTGTTCCAGATGAGTAGCTAAATCTCCATCCTAACAAAGTTTTCTGTTCAGAGCAAATTCCAGTCACAAATATGAAATATTTGTGGTTTTCCTAGGAAACAAACAGCCATCTAGTTTGTTCTAAACACATGATATGGAAAGAAGTTAAAAGTGAAATCCGAGTGTCTTGGCTGAAATTTCCTTATTAATGACAGATAAGAGAAGTCTGCATTTAAATTTGTAAAACAACAACAACAAAAAAACGGAAGATTGTAATGTTTTTTGAGAAATGAGTGTTGTGATCATATCTTACTTTGGGATGATTAATGAGACAGTATAAATGATATACTGCCAAAAGAAGTTATAAGCATATTTCTCAGGAGTTATTATTTTTCACTAATCTCAGGAGTTTACTGAAATAATTCAGGGGACATGCAGTAGGAGTTCTGGCAATGGGAATAGAAAAAACAATCTAATGACAAAACAGTACAGAAGTTAAATAGACAAAACTTGGTGACAGATTTGATGACAGAGTGAAGGAAATGGATAATTAAAGCATAACTTCATGGTTATAAATATGAGTGATTTAAATATTAGTAACTTTTTCAACAGAAATTTGGAAGTCATAAGAAGTGTTTTTATAAAGGAAAAATGATCTGTTTTGCTTTGGGCACAGTACCAAGTATCTGAGTGAGTGAAAAAGAAAGTCACCTAAATATTTGTAACTTTTCAGCTCTTCTAAAAATGTTCGCTTAGTGTGTTCTTACATATGGTTGGTTTTTGATATAACAGTGATAGTATGCCACAGGTATTTGGCAACGTGTCTCTGGTCAGGTCAAATTCTCTAAATTTTCAGCCAAATAATTTATTTGTCATGACTGTAAAATGCTAAATGAGATTGTTAATTGTATCTGCAGATACATTAAACAGTCATATATTTAGTACTTTTGGCAGTAAAAATGCTTAAAAACCGGTTTAAGAAAGAATATGCCGAAATTGTTAAAGAAAATAATAGCATAGAGAAAGACTGCAGACATTTGTATGTTGTATAAAACTCAGTTCCCACAATGTGCCTAAATATTCATCTTATTGACAATAATTCAATCCCAACCTGCGATGGCATAGGCTGTACACTGCATTGTAAACTGTTACATAATAATACAAAAATGGTCAAAATTTACATGCTAATGAACTTTGCATTGCTGTATTTTGCCACAAATAAGTAATATTCTGTAGTGTTTTAGAATTATTTTATACTTGTTTGTACTTTATTTGAAATATAGAATATCAGAAATTTGACATTTCAAATAAAATTTATTTAAACTTTCTTCCTGCTATTATTTTTTTTCTAATTCTAAAGAAAATCTTAAATTGAAAGTATTAATATGTAAGAAGTAAAAAGGCAATTTTTCTTTTGCAAACCTGTTTTAAGTTTTCAGAATACTGTCTCATGCCACAAAAAGTTATAGAGAACAGTAGGTAATCTCTCAGACATTCCAAATCACTTGCAAATTAGAACATTGTTATGATTGTTTTCATATATTATTTTATATTTGTTTGACCCCTGGAGTGGACATTTACTTAAGAGCAGTAGGGGTAGCACCATCATCAACTAAAGTGTCCTTCTCAGCAGGGGGAAAGAAAAGCCTTTCCTTTTCTTAATACTTGATTTTTAGTTTAATTCTGCTGATGTTGTTTATGTGAAGATTTTTTTCAAAACAACATTGGTATTTTAATACTCACTATTTATTAAGTGAACATTGTGAAAATAGATGACAGAAATATTTGTAGCATCTCTAAGTAATGGTTCTTACTCAAGTACTATCTAATGAGATTTAAATGGTCAAATGTATATTAAATTTTTAAATTTGAAGATGAAACTGTATGAAGATATTGGCTACATTTATAGGCTACTGCTAAATGGGATCAAGGGAGGTTGTTCATAAACTTTTTTATTCATTCATTTTAATTCTGTACTGAATTTGAGAATGAGTAAAGAGCTAGGCAGTGTTTACTGCCACAAAAATAAAACAAAGTATTATTCTATGGACATATTTTTAATTTTGCATAATTTCAAAAGATAAACGTTGTTCTTATGACTCATAAAATAATTCAGCATTACTGACAATATAAACAGAGTGGTTTGATTAATTTCCTATTAGGGCAGGATTTCTTGAATTCAGAACATAGCCTTGGTTATTGCCAGCAAATCTAGTGCCAGCATTAAGCCAGTGTGTAATGTCAAGATCATCTCTATGAAGAATTGGGTATGAGAGAAATCAGCACAGTATGAAGCCCATAGGTATGCAAAGATTATTTTCATTGTTTATCATCCAGTAAAATTATGGTTTAATATGTTCACTCCTTAAAAAGAAAAAGCACTCTGTTAAATTATATGAAGAATTTAAATTAAAGGTGCAGTCTTCACCAGTAAAGAGTATAAGTTGCCAATGTGTACAATATTAGGTGACAATGAAAGAATTATAAGACTGTTGTTTAATTCAAAATAGCCAATTTATTAATAAATATCATAAACTTCAAAATTTTGCATAACATTTGAGCCAGTCATTCTACTTATTAAAATTTCTCTTGAAAACATAAGCATATAATTGAACAAAGACGTAGCAAAAAAATTTTTTTCATTGAAATGTTGCTAGTCTGTGAATAATCAGAAAACAATTAAACATATAATTCTTGGGTATTGATTAAAATACTTTATATACAAAAAATGAAATGATAACTTACATAAAATTTAAAAAACAACATTAAATCTAATATTTTAAGTTAAAAATAGCAGGTGGTTTATACTTAAATATGGATGGATTAATAAAATGCTTAAAAATCTTTACGTTAAAAATAGCAAGTGGTTTAAAATGATTAAAATGTTGACAGTGATATCTCTGGGTGGTAGTAATAAAACAATTTTATTTTCATTTCCTTGTGTTCTTTTGTATATTTGATTTCAAACAGTCAT
Organism: Theropithecus gelada; assembly: GCF_003255815.1. NCBI lineage: Eukaryota > Metazoa > Chordata > Mammalia > Primates > Cercopithecidae > Theropithecus > Theropithecus gelada. Next base: position 129,829,457 of record NC_037669.1, read on the forward strand.
ACTAGGAGCATATATTTCTTTTTTAATGAGAAAAGAACAACTCAAAAAAGAAAAACAGTATATATGTGTATATATGTTTATGTATATAATTACATCAACCTAGACAGCATATCAAAATAGCAGACATAAATTAATTGTTCTAAAATATTTTCCACAGGATTTTACATTAAAAATATTATCTATTTGGTTGTCATACTGTTGTTTATAATGAAACAGACTTTGAATAATTGGTATCTGGACATGTAGACAAATGGGAAATACATTCTAAGTGGGCAGAATTCTGCTACAAAATGACAGAGATGAAAAAGCCACAGATTTGTTTAGAATACTGTGAGTAAAATAATGGAGTATAGTGGAAGTTTCGTCAGATAAGTAGATTGTGACTGATTACGGAGGGTCTTTAATGCCCAACTAGTGATGGAAGTTTTTACTGTAAGTTATGTGACCCCTGTCTACCTCTGTAACCTCAGCTTATACCACTTTCCTCATTGACTCACTGTTCTCAGCTATATTTATCTCATTTCTGCTCTCTGCCAATTCTCTGTCCTACTTCAGGGCTTCGTGCACCGGCTAGCCTATGTGCCTGGAATGCCCTTCTCTTTGATGATCACATGGCTGGCTACTCTCAGATACACAGATCTCAGCTTGCAGGTCACCTCCATAAAGAACAGTGACTTGACAACCCACCCAACTATTCATATACCACTGCATCCCTGTATTTTAATTCACTACAAAGCAGTTAATGCTATTTCATATCTCTTTCTCTCTCTCTTTGCAATATAATCTTCTTGTAGGCAAAAACTTAGGCATCTTGTTTACCACTGTATCCCCAGGACCTACAGGGAAGCTCATTAGATATTTGATGAGTAAATAAATGTATATATAAATACTAATCTGTTTTCTGACAGAAGAAATAAGAAATAATATGGTAGAGAATAAAAAAGATAATTTTCTCCCAAAGGTAATATTCAGAAAAATAAAATAATGTAAATGTATCTTATGACTTTAGCTCACAAACTACAGGAATTCAATCTACCTTATTCTTTTTTATATTATCATACCATTTCCTGGACTCCCTTAAATATATTATGAGTATTGCTAGTTTGACGTTAAATTGTAAGTTATTTGAAAGCACAACTGCCTGTTTTTCCATTGCTCCCCCACCACCACTCCAACACACTCACACACATGCTTATAATACCACAAATAGCAACTGCTCCTGAACATTTAGGGAGAAAAAGATATCAAAGTGGTGAATATCAGTGATATATGACCTACATATAAAATTAAATCTGAAAAGTAGGTATATTTTAGGATTAGCCTGTCTAAATGTTTAGGTGAAATATTGCCAGATTAAATTAATTTTAGAGCATGTATAGAGAATATTACAATTGTAATTAGCAGATCTTAAATATTATCTGAATGAATCTTAACAAGAATTCACAAACCTAATTAGAATAATTAATATTAGACAATGTCAAAGGCATTTTCATTTTCTGAATATAAAGCATGAGCTATGGACTCATGTTAGATATTTTTAATGCTTGAGCTATAAACCACCAAAGTTATGATTTTTGTATGCTATATTTATTCACTGCCTGAGAAAGGCAAAACTCAGACCACTGAAAAATTGTACTTTTTTATAGAAGAACTTTTATCAAGCATTCATTTTGATCCTACTACAATAATTTATTTTTCTAGGCCTTGATAGAAATCCTTGCAATTCTAAAGGCATTCTCTCAAAGACATTTTTCTGATAAACTATGACATCTGGACTCAAAAAACAATTCATTTTTGGAAATATGCAGTCCATTGCTTACAAATATTTTAAGACTGTACAATTATACATACAATTATTGGATATAATGTATATGCAATTATATTATTATAATTATATATAATATCCTTTATATACATATATATCCTTTATATATTATTGTTAGAGACAACAGTGTTCTTAGAACTGAATTATAATTGTTAGATTTAAAAGCCCTATTAAAAACCTTCTATACAACTTCTATGATAATATATTGTAATAACCACTTTAATGATAATATATTCTAATATTCCTGATACTATATTTATATGTCATTGTATATTGTACATGAGAACAATATTGTGCAGACATTCATAAGTTTCTAAATGCTAATTAAAAATTCAACTTTAAAAAGTGCATTTTTAATGAACCTGCTTATTCTATGTACCTCATTCAGCCAGGCAGAAAGTATGATGTATGTTACAAGAACTAGAAAAAGGGGGAAACAGAAAGTTATTGTTTAATGTGTAGAGAGTTTCTGTTTGGGATCATGAAAAAACATTCCAGAAATGGATAGTGATGATGGCTATACAACATTATGAAGGTTCATAATTCCAGTGAATTGTGCTCTTAAAAATAGTTAATATAATAAATGTTACATTACTTATATTTTTATCACAATCAGAAAAATAAAAAAAAAATTAAGTTGATTTTATGCTCTTCCAGAATTTTTACAAATTCTAGAAGAGTGGAAAAGCAAACTTGAAAACAACAAATGTAGTAATCGTCTAGTCGCTAAACAGGATCTTTATTTAACACATAAAAACTACAGGCCCAAGTTGGTTTCCTGTAATTCAATCAGTCAGCAGCAAAATTGATTCTAATTCAACAACATCTCAACCCACCTTCTCTTCAATAGGCCTAAATTGTCAACCCACGGGGTATCCCAGCAACATCACAAAATGAACATTAGCTCTTCCTTCTGCCTTCTCTACTTTAACCAAAAGCACCATTCTTTCCCTAAGTACATATAGCCTCCCACAGCTTATCATCAACAAGTCCTATACTTGAATTATCCCCCAAATATCCTGACTCTTTCCATTTCTTTTTGTTGCCTTGGCCCTGCTTAAAAACAGAAATCGCACCTCACCTCCTGCCATTGACAGCCCAACTGACATCTCACATTACATGAAAACATAGTGTACGCTCCATTCCAAAGTCTACCTTTTTGTTTATTTCCTATGAAAACTATACACATTTATCTGAACCTAACTCTAACATCCCAAATATTGTTTCCTTCCCATATTTTTATGTAAAAATTATTTATTGAATGTCAAGCATGGCACACTGCAATTTTTAGGTTCCAAGAGATTTTATGGTAAACCAGAACAGGTAACAGTCCTGCACTTAGGTAATTTATAATTATGAGAAATAGACTAATGTTAACCAAGTAATTGTAAACCACTTGAGTGTTATTTCACTGCAAATAAGATCACTGTGTGAAATGCTAAATTTCCAAATAAAATAAATCACAAGGACAAACCTAAGATTATGGATATTTCAGGTTGGTAGAAATTGATGTGAAAAAATAGAACTTGAGTAAGCCTGCAAACTCATCAAGACCAAGATATCCTAGATGGTCATGACCACTGCCTCAGGAAGGACTAGCAACAGACCAAGGACAGAGTTCATCACCAGGAAGGTGACCAAATGGATCTGAAGGGAGATAAAATAAAAGAAATAGAAGTAACCTATTCAGTACACATTTTTCATAAAACTGGAAAATCTAAATCATCAAATTACAGTGGTGACAATTTAAAAATCATAGTTTAGCTGTCTCAGAAATTTCTCATTACTTGAATATGTGCAGTGGGAGAGAAATGCATGTTACAACAGTTTATTGTTGATGTAAACTAGTGGAAATATTGTTTCTGTTCTAATATATAGTGGCCTATTTGTTTAACTTTCATCCTCAAAATGAGGAAGCACATGTAGTATGACTTTTTCTTCATTTTTTATTCGATAAATTAAATGTATTACATTATGGAATGTGGTGCTAGTACTTCATGTGCTTGTACGTATTATTTCAGGCAATAATGGTAAGCAGAATATATTCCTTTTGAGAGCATACGAATGACATTGATATGAAACTTGAAGAGCTTCAAGACCCTGAGATCAAGATAAAACTTGAAGAAATTGTTCATCTATTTTATTTCTCTAATAAATGTTAATTCCTTCATTATATCAATATTTTAAAAAATAGGTTAATAATAAATACTTCACTTTGTATCAACATTATGATGAAATAACTTTTTTCTCCTTTCTAAGTAAAGCAAAAAGAATGTAATTGTTAGGAGAATGAAAAAAAAAAAAAAAAGTCAAATGACTCTACCCTTAGGTAAAGAAGGGCTGCAGTAAGAAGGAAGTAAAATGTCCAGAATCACCCGAGTCTGTAAAGCAAAAGAAGAAAAGAAGGTCACAAATCTTCTAAATTCCTGAAAATTTAAAAATTCCTTCAATTGCTGTTTGTTACATCTGGCAGTTTCCCTGGAGAGCTTTGTGGTACATTCTAAAAAAAGGGACAGAGTATAAGTGCGCTAAAGAGTGGGCATTAACCTCCACACTCACCCATTTATTCTCTCCTCTGTTCAACCAGATCGAGGAAGCCTCCCAACTGAAGTCATCCTGTGCACTTGCCTAAAAGGTTTCGATGTGGTTCTGCTGATAAGTAGCACTAGTTGGAGAATAGGTGTTAGGAGAAAAGGAGATGTCATGACTGTGGGCTTCGGGCTTCCTACACTGTGTCAGAGGCAGCGGTTATAACAGCAGCAGTGACAACAGAGCTCTAGGAGCCTCGGTAGCAGGGTTTTGTGAGCTCTGGATAACACAACCTTCCTGCTCCTGCAGTCAGTTTAAGTAGTCAGTTTGCTATATTAATTCTGTTTGCCCTGAGAATACACTCGAAAGCACTTGCAGCTGCAGTCTTTACTCTGAGATAACTGCTATGAAATCTTTTCCTTTTATTATTATTTTCCCATCACTCTAGAATATCAACTTTGGAAACAAAAGACATCATTCTATTTATAGCATTCTGTTTTAAGTAGTGGTATTTCCGTTTGCAAAACATAGTAATTCATGATGGCTGAAAATGTCAAATCCAAGAAAATGTAGCACTCCTACATGTGGTATTAACACTGTTCTTGAACAGTTGTTGGCCAAAGATTCATTTGATGAGTTCCATTTTTCTGAAATGGATGATTCTGATGATTCAGATGATTCTGATGTTAGTTCTGTTTATAAATAACTCCAAGAACCATTTACATATTTTATTTTCACATTGAAAATCAATCAGATTTGCTTCAGCCTTCAAAAGCGTGTTTATGTAAAATTAAATGAGCACTGGCAGAGAGCTGCACTTTTTTTCTAAATGGGAAAAGGGTTAAATGTCTGAATTTATTACTACGATTAACTTCCCAAAGCCCCTCAATTCAATGTGTTTGCTTCAGCTGCTCAGACTGGCTTTAACAATTATTGGTTGGTTGACTGGGAGTGGGACATAACAGTGAATTACATCAAAAGAGCTTAAGATGCTAAAATTTCCTAATGATAATATGTTACTAGAAAAAATATCCAAAGGCATTCGGAGATGCATATATTGAAATGCATTATTGTTTCATGTGCAACTCACCCACCAGTCTCCCAATTATCTCCCAAATTTGAGAGATGCAGGAATGAGATGGGTTCTGACAGTCTTAGAAAATCTCATGGTCGTTCTCTGCAGATCAGAGATAAAGCAGGGAGATGCTACCATTGAAATACAAGTTTCTGGGATGGCAGATGACACAAGATAGAATCTCACTACCTTATCACCTGAAGTAGGGTGAGTACAGCTGCTATAATGGAGAACAGGTCCAGAGCAGTCGTCAGAATATTTTGACCCACTGATATTTTTGGCAGTAGCTAATTAATCACTAGAAATAAAATAGAGGATAAGCCTTTTAAATAATTTGTTAATGAATAATCACAGGGAAACACTAGGATTCATGAGCAGACGTCTAATTTCAGTCACCATAATGGAGAGTCTCATCCCTCCACCAAGTTCGTATTCCAGAGCTATGTCATAGTGTCATAACCCTTTAAATGAAAAACCAGAAGGTCCACTTAAAGAAGGATACTGAGATGCTTTGCCAAGAAAGGTCTGTAAATCTTCCTTGAAGTTTTCCCTAAAGGGACCTAGGCCATTTATCAATGTGGCTACATACACACTGGGTAAAAGAGAGAATACACCATTCAGAGATCTATAAACAGTGACACTGAGTTGATTTAATTTCTGGCTACCAAAAACACTGTTGGAATCAAGTGGCCAAAGTTTAGGCTTTTGGAAATTGGCTGATAGAGTTATGGCCTGAGTCGTTCTCTCAGTGTACCCAGTGAATTTTTCAACCCATCCTAGGGTAATTTCCCAAGTTGCTGAAAGCAACAGTTCATGGAAACTCTTATAACCTGCACCCTCCCAAACCCCTCCACATCAAAATGGTCAACCAAAGGCCATAATACATACAAGAGGAACGTAAGTGAGATGGGGTAGTAGAAGATAGTGCATTCAGGAAAATTAGCGCTGGAGACCTTTATCCATTCTGTTTTTGAGATCGAAACTAAGCTCCAAGTAATAGAACAGATTGGCACTTATATGGATAAAGTAACACAGGCTAAATTAGTGGTAAATTTCTTTTGTTGGTGAGAAGCTGAGTAGACCTAGGGGTATATAGTTAGAAGGAGATCGTGGGAGGTATTCCCACAGGCAGCCTACTTCATTATTGACCTTAAACATGAACACACTCTCCACAGACAATGTTCCAAATAGCTACTTTAACAATGTTTAACAAAAGTGATAAGTCTATTTTGCCAAAAGCCCCTTTTGGGCAATATTTTATTTTTATTACCAACTTGTTTTTTCCTCTGTTTTTCGTCTAGTTGCATTTAATTTCCTTGAAAAAAACTCATTGTGGTCACTGCAAAGACAATCCCATGACATTAACAAATGAAAATAGTATGAAAGGACATATGTCTTGTTAACTGTGTTCCTTCAAAAGACTTCAGGGCCTAAGATAGAACCCAGAGTATTATTGTGATTAAATGAAAACTACTCAGAGGAAAGAAACAATTTTAAAATGTCACTCAAGCCATCCCTGTTGGTTTCAGTTGCCCAGAAATTCAGTAGTATGAAGCTGTAGCATATGGTTTTTGCATCCCTTAGTGCTGATATCATAAGTACCAGTCAAGGTGTTAGTTAACAAATAAAATACAACAGTCCAATTATTCCAACAGTGCCAATAAATATTGTGAAATAATAAATTATTACATCTCCAGTGCAGCATTTACTTGTGATATGCTGTGGGAATTTCACCAAATTTTAAACATTTGTTGATTTTTGAGAGTAAGTAAGTCACATACATTATAAGTCTTTATAGCAAATATTTGGCTGCAAAATATGAAAAATGAAAACAAATTTTCTATTGGATTTATGCAGAATGTTTAAATAACAAAATATAGAATTAATAATTCAGAAAGAAAATTACAAATTTAACCAATCACATAAAACACACATTTCTTGGATAAAGATTATGAAACACTTTAGAAAGTTAAAAATATACTTTAATTTGTGTATGGATACCTACTTCATTTCTGCAGAATGTTTTATTTTTGCTCAAAATTGAAATATATTATTTTAGAAAAGATTTGGACTCTTGAAAATAATGAAATGTTCAATAAAGCATTTAAAATTACAATACATAATACTACAGTTATAACTATACCATACATATGATGTGTATGTATATATATACATACACATATAGTCTCAACTAAGTCTCAAGTATCTTACAGGGCCTTTCTTATATAACAGCCCACCTAATCCTAACAACCTTATGAGGCAAGTATTATTTTTGCATTTTACAATTGATAAAATTAAGCCTGAAAAAAATGCATCAGCTTAAGTAATTGGTTTGAAATAGAAATTTTCATAGAATAGAAAATATGTGGGCTCATGTCCACATGACCAGTACCTGCTAAGTTCATGTAGGATATAAGACTGTTGGATTTTTTCTTTTTGTCCCTGATTCTTTCCCAATGGATTGAGTCATTTTAAAACCCCTCTATTTGCTTTCCTTTCCCTCCGTCTGCATCTTCTAGGATGTAAATGCAATGGGTTAACATAGGTAATCGGCTCACCACAAGCAGAGCTGGTTGCAACTTTTATTATTTTGTGAGAACAACATCTTGATCAGGAAATACACCAACTGAAGATCTTTTCTTAAAACACTACAAGGATGAGTTCGAAAAGGAATATTTCTTGCTCTGTTCCTTCCAGCCACTGTTGTGTTCATCAATAGGAATAAGTTTTAAAATCTCCTTAAAAAGGACCTTATAAGAAATGATTTATAATTTTAAAAGGTATTTAAAATCATAAATGCCCTGAACTCTACATACAACACAAAGTAGTATTACTTCACTAAAGTCATACATGAGAAATAGAATTTTAATATACAAATAAATTATCTTAATAGTAGACTTATCAGATCTCAGTTTGCTGCTTTATTATGCATAAGCTGCTATTTTATTGCTTTGATTGCTTTTCTAAAGATGATTTTCACATAAATGATAATAATAAGTGCCTTCAGTTACAAGCAGCACATAATAAATACTCATTATACAGCATGAATACCTACCATTGGCCTCTGTTAAGCTATCATTAGTAAATAGTCCCTAGTCACCAGAGTACATTTCTCCTGTTCACCATGGTGGCAGTTTCAAACTGTGCATTCTCAGTGGGTGTCACAAGACAAGAGGCTTCTCAGCTTTGTGGCAGGATAATGTTTATTACATCATGGCAGAGAATGAAAGAAGGTCGGTTGGTCCAGACCTGCCCTTGTAGCTTGTCAGCTGTTATATTTTAATATAGGGCACTCTGGAACTGGCGCTAAGTGTCACATGGGCTTGGGGGACATAACTAATGAAAAAAAATCAATGGCCAGTTGTTTTTGAAATGTCAGAGAGAATTCAGGAAATATCTGAAATGTCAAAATGCACTTGAAATAGGATATAGTGATCCAAAGGCACAGAAGTAATTTCGGGTTTTATATACAAAGGCCCTGGAACAGGGCAATGAAAGTCTTTCAGCAATCTACAAGTCTGTAGTGTGTACTAACTACTGTATTTGGTTAAGTTCCAAAAAGTTCTCAAGAAAATGGATAGACTTTAAAGTGGAGAAACAGTGATAATTATGGTGGACTGACTGGCAGTCTGAAGTAAGATAAAAAAGTAATGATGAATTCTCCAATGCTGCTAGCCAGGTCTCTTAAATGAAAGTAATATAAGCCCTTTCAAATGAGTTAGCTGAAAAGAGGTTCTATGGTATGGCTAGAGACACCATGGATCCAAAGTAGAGGCAGCTTCCTGGGAAGTGGAAACGGAATGACGCCATGGATAATGAATTGTGTATTCTTTCTTTCTCTAGGGGACTACAGTGTTTCTGCAGCTCTGATTTTCTCAGCAAATCTGATCCATTCTCCTCTATTTGGGAGCTTCTCTTGCTGTTTAGTTTTCATGAGATTGAGCATTACTATTCCAACCCCAAATCTACAAGTCCTTCGGGGAAAATACTGTCAACTGGCTACAATATCTGAGTACATTTATTTCCGTGATAAATAATCTGATGGGTTTATGCTAGTTTCCAGATGAATCTCTCATTGCTCAACTGAGGCAGGAGAGTGAAATTCTTCAATTACCCTGAGAAGAATCAGCATTGAGAAGAACAATGGAGAATATGATTCCCTCAAGGTTGTATAGCTGTGGAATTCTGTATTTGCATCCCAGGCCTTTCAGCTCAGTGCCCAGCACTACATGAACATTTGGGACTCATTCCCATGCTACATTGAGTCAGTCACCTGTCCCTGTTAAAGAAAGGATTTATTATTTTTATTCTTGGAGACTGAGTGTGTTAAAAGCTAAATTCTGATATGTAAATATTTTTAGTTACTGCCCATATTAGAGCACCAGCCTCGCCATAACTTTCTAACAACCTCAACTGCCCCCAGATGATGTGTGACTTTGCATCCTGACCACCCATAAAGCACTGGTCCTTCTAGGATCCCCCAAGAAGAGTTTGCCAACAACACAGGAAATCCTCCTTATTCCAGGTACATTATTGCAACATCCAGGGTGTTTTTACTTTTATTGTGTTTTTATTGTTGTTTTTTGGTTTTTATTTGTTTCAGTGAAAGCACTGATTTTAACCTAAAATGATACCTTTGTTGTGTCAGGCTCAATTGACAAGCTGCCTTTTTGTACACGAACCTCAATGGTCTCAGAGTGCCTGCAACCAGTAGAAATGTCTCCATAAGGCAATTTTATATAACTATTTTCTTTTTTATCATCTTCTTCCAGTCAGATACTCCCAAATAGGAGTGTTTCTGTGTTCTCAGTGTTCTTATAGACATAAGGAGTAACCAAGAAATAACAATAAATATCACTAACCTGACATTTTTCTACTAAATTTCCTCAACTCTTCCCCCTAAGTAGTTGTATGTTCTTGTTTCTGAAAGTTTGTGTTAAGCGTTTTTCTATGAAAAATCTATGATCTGATAGCTTCCTTCCTGGTTGAAAGATTCTGAGTGTCTTCTCAGCCATGATATCTTAACCAATCTCTCAATGTTTTCTAGATCCCATTGCTTGCAAACACACTTAGAACTCAAATGTCTTTTTTAGTATAGAACCCTTTGATTAGAAGAAACAAACCTCCACTCATCATGGGTGAAATAAAAGTTATATTTTGTGTATAAATGCAGATATCTGAGATAGCCCAAGAAATACCAGACCTGCTACACAATTTACTTAAAGACGAAGAACTTCATTAAAAACTGAGAGCAATCCAATCCTCCATTAGAGAGAGCTTACAAGGTGTCTGTCACCTCCACCTATGCATGTGTGCATCTGCTCCATTCTTCACCCTCCTTGACTAGCTCACTTAGTTTATCCATTTTGCACATATTTGACATCGCAATCCAGTCCTGTGTGGCCTTCTAGATCAAGTTCTTGCTGCTCTTAGTCTCTGTGTCTTTTAGTTCACATTGTTGAGGGCACAGTGTGATGCTGAGATAAAATTTCTGAGTAAACAGATTTCCTCAGGATAGGCCAAGAATGGACTCTCCTTAGGCCAGTTCTCTATTTCAAGTCAATCTGCTGAAACATCTTTAAACAAAACCTTTTTGGTTTAAATCATGCTTAAAAACTAAAAGAAGGGTGATATAAAATGTTTATCTAGGGAATGTCCCTGAAAGTTGACATCAAAGCTCAGAAAAAAGGAGAAAAGACAAACACTAGAACAGCTTTAATTTATCTACTTTGTTGTACCCATTTATAAAATATTTAAACAAATAATTCTACAGTGAAAATGAAGAGTATGAGAAAGTCTCAGCACATCTTACCCAAAAATGTCTTCACTATAAACAATTATGTCAGGGGGACTTTGTGGGACATGGCAAGATTTGTTTTCTCTTTTAAACTATTATTGGTTCTCATGCACAAATTAAATTTCTTCTTGACTTCATTTTACACATTTAGCTTATATAATATCATATGAATAATAAAATCCATAAATTTTTGATGCTGGATAAAATATTTCATTTACTGACTCATCATAACTCTATTTATTTTTTTCTTGACATACCAGATTAGAGAGTTCCAAATTTTGGCCAATTATGCTAAATTTACTAAGAACTAAAATACCTGAAAAGATTCCTTCTCAATTTACTCCCTTTGCAGCAATATAATCTAAGCATAGACACTCCAGGGCATAAATAGATGTTAGGTAGGAGAAAAAGGCTGATGTTTTGGAGGACTCTAAATAGTTCAGTTTGTCAAATGAGTTTGTCAAAATGAGAGAATGAAAGCCTATGAAAGGCTATTGGGATGAGTGATGAGAGTGAAGCCTAAGGAAGAAAATGGAGTTCCTATCAATAAGCTTGTAAACTAGGTTGCAAAGAAAATAAAAATAAATGTCATTTACTAATAAATGTGTGTTACTATTATTTGCTATGTGGTTAGTATATAAAGCCTCACTTAATTCGTAGATATGAAAGCATAGGTATTATTATCTCCACATTGCAGATGAAGGGATTCAGGGTCTTATCAGTAAATAGTATATCAAAGAAAGTAACTCAGGTCCAGTTGATTGTAAGCACTGCTAATTTCTATAATTTTATAGAATAATTTGAATTATTCTATTTGCAGTATAAGATCCCTCCTTTATCTGTATTTTAATTCATCTTCCACTAAGTACTTACATAAAGGGAGCTTCCTCAACAAGCCTAGAAGGAAATAATTCATGATTTTTTAATTTTTTTGGACACAGGAAATAAAAAACTTAAGTATTTAAAATAAAGCCATATAACAAAAAAACGACTAAATATTCAGGACTCTGAGGGTAGGAAAGTGATCACTATCATCACTAGCATATGCTATTCAGCAGCAGTTTAGAAAGGACTGTAACACAGCCTTTATTTACCCCACCCATTATTGAGACCCAGATTGTGGCATGGAAGAAGCAGGTTAGTTGAAAGAACAAAGCACATTTCTTGGGGACATGCTCTCATTGGCTGCAAATAGGTGTGTCTACAGAGTCAGGATAGAGACCTCAAAGCACACAGATTATCACTATCTTCACCCAATGAAGAAGTGGAAGGAGATTAACTCATTCACATTCATCACCGCAAACAGGTAAAAGGGACTGATTAAAAGTGGAAAAGGAGGAAAACATTCTGCAAAGAGTTCAGATAGAGACACTAAGTTGCAGGAGTTTTGAAAATGCACATGGATTTTACTATGGCAGCCTATTTTTTACAATTCAAGAAGTATAATTAAAATATAATAACAAGTCACCTAATTTAGAATGGTTCAGGGAAGATTTCATTAGAATCTAATACCTTGTCTGATGTCTCATCGATAAATGTTCTCTTCTAGTACTGGCTAAAAAAATTGAAGATTTGTGACTAAATGGAGGAAAGAACACAAAGAAACAGAACAGCTTTTTTTCTGGGGTTTAAGTTTTCCATATATTTGACAACACAATCATATTTAATTATCAGTAAATAAATATGAACTCACTTAGCTTAATAATCTTCCATTATAATTTCAGGAATATACCACTATATATATTATTGCTATATTTTTACTATTAACATTTGCTACTTAGCCCATATTATATATGGCAAAACATCATCTAATCCTCAAATAGAAATATACATATATATAAAATACACGTAGATATACATGATGTATGTTTATGAATATGCATATGTATGTATGTAGAAACTTAAGATATCACTCTTTTATTTTTGTGAACATCTATTGACTTTTTTTCCTGCTCAGCATATATATTTCTATGGGAAGTGTTTGCTTCTCATTTTTCTCTAATCCCGGTAGTGACAATTACCTCAATCTCAGATGTAAATTTAGCCTAATAGTGACCTAATTAGAACAACATTTTGACATTGGCAACATTTTTTTTTTTTTTTTTTGTCCTACATGGAGAATCAGTATAGAATTTTCAGATTGCACTGTTCTAATCCTGGCTATGCCACTCAGGAAATGTGTGACTTTAGCCTCTGTCTCAGCTCCCTCGTGGGTAAAAGGAAGAAAACAATAGTACATCTATCTTTTCATTGTTACGAGAATTGATAAGTTAATGCTTGTAATACTTAGAAGGATGTCTGAAATATAGAATGTGATATGTAAGTATTTGTTAAATAAATAGATTTGTTTAAAAACATATGCAATTATTCAGTATCCTTCTCAGGATTGACATGTGGACATGTCACTGGGGCTGCGAAGGTAAGTTGCAGGATGGAGATGAATGGAATAGAGAAGTAACAGTGAAGACTCAGCAAACATGTACATTACCACCTGGAGAAACAAAACCCTGAAAACATTGTGTTAGTGCTTGTGTCCAATTGTGGTTGAAGATAACATGACCCTTACACTTCCCAGATAGAGACACCAAGAAAGTCCTCTTTTTGTATTGTTTTCTTTTGCTAAAACGTTTTTAATATGGGTTTCTGTCACTTGCTACTGAAAGACTTCTGACTAAGAAATGTTTAAAGATTTTTCACATATCTTTAAAGAAACATTAAGTCTACCCATTTCCTTTAAAGAAGAAATCTTTAAAGAAATGCTTCTTGTGACTGTCAAAAGAAGAAACTTTTAACTTATGTTAGTTATACAAATAAGTCCCCTTCTCACCTACTAATACACATTCAGTATTTAAATTGGCTGAACATAAAGCCATATCAGTTTTTTCACTGCTAAATTTTATTTACTCTTAAATATTTATTAAGCAAGAATCAATTTCATTCTGTTAATTAGTTTGCTACCATGACTTCTTGTCACCACAGCTCAATTTGCAATATGTTATATTAAAGAGGTGTTAATTGTCCTATACTGTTATTAGAAGCTGTATCACAGCAAATATACCAATAAAATGAGTGATTTGATTAGGCTACATAAAAGTTTTCTAAAATAACTTGGAATAATAGTAATAATAATACAAGTTTATGTAAACAATATTACTTGGAAAAAAATCCTAAATAAGAATGACCTAAATTAAATTTAATATAAGCAAAAGTGAAAGAAAAAATTCTGAATGAAGCCATTTGTAAGAAGCGTTATTTTGTATTAAAAAGTAAATGACTTCAAGCCACAAAAATGTGGGTTCAAATCTTGGATTATAACTTAACAGTTAGTTTTGGAAATTTATTTAAACTTGTTGATACCTAGTGTTCTCAACCCTAAAAATAGTAGCTACAATGTCCTTTTGTTCAGGTATGTGATGGGGATTGTAGAATATGTGAAATCATATATCATCATGCCTGGCACAAAACAATGAGAAATAATAATATTAATAATAAAAGCAATAACAAATATATTTATGAACAAGCATATAAATATTCTCTACACTATTTTATCAGGCAATTACCAGCAAGCCATGGTAACATTATGGACATTTTTAAGCAGGAATGAATTTATGCAGAGGATTTATTACTTACAAAATTGTGCAAAGGGCAAGAGGTATAAAAGAAGCATTAGAGAATATTTTAGGGGGAAAAACAGTTTTAATATGTTCAGTAAACTACTACTAATGAGTCAGTAACTTGCACTAAAGATGCAGCCAAGCTTCTCATTGATAAAGAGATTTGCATGAGTATGAAGCATACACTTAATCGGCTTCCTCAGCAGAAAAACTGCCAGTTTAAACTGAAGAGGAAGGAGACAAGAAGTAATGAAGGAAGGTCCTTGAACTTCTTGAATTTGACAGGATGAAACGCTTACTAATTGTTTTTGAACATGCACTATGCCAAAAGAAGAATGATCCTGAAGGCAATTCAGAGAGTATTAAGGCTGCCTCCTTGGTTTCAAAATTGGGGACCATGGCCTTCCATTCAACAGGGCAGTTGGACTTTGCATAAAGCTGTGGGAGCAGGCTATCCAAAGCTCTGGGGATGTAACCTCTGCTGGGTAACCATATCTCCCTGCCAGGGAGGCAGTATCTCCCTGGATCTAGAAGGCAGAGCATGGAGCCAAAGAGGATGAATTTTTAGCTGTAAAGTCTAATGTTGACTCCTTAGGTTTTGAACTTATCTGGGACTTGTCACTCATTTCCTCTTTCCTATTTCTCCCATTTGGGATGGAAATTTCCACTCTAGGCCTGTACCACTATTATACTTTGGAAACACATAATTTCTTTGGTTTTAGAGGTTCACAACTGGAGATGTGTGTGCCTTACAATGACTCATATCTTGACTTTCACTCATATTTGATTTTGATGAGATTTTGGACTTAAACCTTAAAGTTGATGCTGGACTTTTGGGGCTATTAGTATGGAATGAATGTCTTGTGCATGGGAAAAGGAGATGAATTATGAGAGACTGAAACCACTTTTACAGAAATTATAACAGTGAGAGAAGTCTAACCTAATTGACTTCATTTTGCTTCTGACCTCATAAGCCAACTGCCTTTGTTAACTTTAAAACAAAGATAAGAGTTCCTTCTTGAAACTAACTCAATTTTTGCTTGGGGACCAAGACCTTTTATTTTTAAGACAAATAAATGGCCACAAGATCAAGATGATGTGAGAAAGCTGAACTCTGCTAAGATATAGAGATAGTTAAACAATGACCAGTCATTGCCCTCTAGCTTACCTTTCTATAATTGTTTACTGCTCCACAGATCACAAGATTTTTATAACTTCCCCAATTGCTATTATAGATAATATCATTAGTGTCAAAACTTAACATTGGTCTTTGAGATATTTTTCAGACTTTTGCATGCTGGTGACTGATTGACTTCACCAGCACCCATGACTCTTACTAAAGAACCAGCATGGACAGTCCTGTGACCTCCCGACCCAGAAACTGATTCAGCATGCAAAGAGAGTTTGGGCACTCCTATGATACAATTTGCAGCACCCATTCTCTAGCCCTCTGTCTACCAAATTATCCTTAAAAACTCTACCTTCTGAGCGTTTGGGAAGGCAAATTTGAGAAATACTCCCATCCTTCCACTTGGCTGGCCCTGGGGTTATTAAATTATTTCCCTATTGAAACATTGCTGTCTCAATAAGTTTATTTTATCTGTGCAGCGGACAAGAAGAACACAGTTGAGCAATTACTGGACCAAAATACTATTGACTAAAAGTGTGTATCTCCCCTAAACCCATACGTTAAAATCCTAACACCTAATATGATGGCATTAGGAGGTAGGGTCTTTGGGAAGTAATAATTCATAAGGTCATAAGTTTCATGAATGGGATTTGCCCTTAGCAAGAGACCCCGGAGAGCTCTCTTGTGTATTTATCTTGAGACGATAAAGCAAGAAGACAGCAACCTAAAAACCAAGAAGAGAGACTTCACCAGACACCAATTTGCTGGCACATTGACCGTGGGTTTCCTAGCCTCCAGAACTGTAAGTAATAAATTCCTATTATTCATAAACTACTAAGTCTATAGTGACTAGCCCATTTGGTCACTTTTTTGGATTTTGGCTTTTGCTTGTTTTTCTGAAGCAGGGTCTCACTCTGTCACCCAAGCTGCAGTGTGGTAGCAAGACTACAGGTCACTGCAGCCTCAATCTGCCAGGCTCAAGCGATCCTCCCTCCTCAGCCACCAAGTAGTTGGTACTATAGACATGTACCACCATGCCTGGCTAATTTATTATGATTATGATTATGATTATTATTGTGGATAGGCATTCCCACTCTGTTGCCCAGGCTGTTAGACTCTTTGGTTCAAGGGATCCTCTCGCCTCAGTCTCCCAAAGTGCTAGGATTACAGACATGAGCCACCATTCCCACCTGCCACTTTCTGTTAATAGAAACATGATCCTGTTTAATATACACAATGCAGTACTACTCAGCCGTTAAAAAGAATGAGATTTAGTCATTTGTAGCAACATGGATGGAGCTAGAGATCATTACGTTAAGGAAAATAAGCCAGGCACAGAAAGACAAACATTGCATGTTCTCACTTATTTGTGTGATCTAAAAATCAAAACGATTTAACTATGGAGACAGAGACTAGAAGGATAATCACCAGAGGCCAGGAAGGGAAGTAGGGACTGTTGGGGAGGTAGAGAAGGTTAATGGATACAAAAACTAGTTAAAATGAATAAATAAGGCCTAGTATTTGATAGCACGGAAGGATGAGTATAGTCAATAATAATTTTATTGCACATTTTATAATAACTAAAAGACTAATAAGATTGTTTGTAACACACACACACACACACACACACACACACACACACAAACGCTTGAGGGGAGGGATACCCCCAAATTCATGATGTGATTATTACACATTGCATTCTTATATCAACACATCTCTTGTACCCCATAAATATGTACACTTACTATCTACCCACCAAAATTAAAAATTTTAAAAAATTAAGTCAATCAGAAAATTATCATACTATATTTTGCTAGAATAATAACTTTAATTGCGTCTCTTGAAAAATTGTAATAAAATGCATATCTGTGACATGTAAGGTATAACAGATGGCCCCTTGGATGCAGAGCTCTCAAACAATGCGAAAATCCACACAGTTATAATCAGTTTAACTTACTTCCTTCTTTAGTACATGAAAATAACATACTAAGTGTCACACACCAAGATGCTCTATTTCTTCAGGGCTTCATTCTAACAATAATAGATAAAATAACTTTATGATAATTTTGCTTAAGATCTCGATTCCAAATTGTATATTTTACATATATAAATTCACAAGAACTCATGATTTACTTCTTCTACTCATTTATGTGTTTCTATATTGATTACATTGAGACCAGTGTTCTAACTCATTTTTGCTTGATTAGATGCTTTACTTTAACAGTTTACCTCATATTGAATATATATGCGATACATTCTCTGAATCCTTGTATATCTGCAAATATTTACCTTTAGCCCCAACAGCTAAATGTTATCTTGGTTAGTATTTGATTGTTGTTTTATCTCAATTGCTCAAATGTGATACAGAGGAAAGCTCCAAGACTACCCTAATTTATTCATTTCTCTTTTATTTTTACTTATTTTCTTCCAGAAACTAGAATAATCTCTATTCCTATAGGCTAATATTATTTCAGAATACGGTTTTGTATTGCTTTTCTAATCAATAGAGGCAGATTGAAAATGTGCAGTACATTTTTAAAATTTCTCCAGTCTATTTGTTATTTTTATTTTATTATATTTTAGCTATAGTCTCAAACTCAATTATTCCATTTTTCCTTCTAGTAGCCAGTTATTTCCAAGTTAATTTTTCTGGATCTTCTGATTCTCTCATCTCTTCCCTCATGATTCCCATAACAGTATTTTTGCTCTGTGTTTTCAGTACTTTTTCCACTTCTTCCAGGCTCCTCCAGGCCACAATTCAAATCTCTATAGTAAATATGTACTCCATTTTATCTATAGGATTTTTACACTTAAAAAACAAATTTTGCATTCCAGAAAATAATGTTTACATGATAATCAAGTCTCTGTATATACTTATTTATTTTCTTTGTGTTCTTATTAGTTGCTGTCAGCAATGTTGTTTCATTGAGTTCCACCTGTTTAGGGTATTCTAATAATTATTGTTCATTCATTCGTTGATTCATTCTCTCCCTGCCACCTTCTGCTAAAACCCTACAGTTTAGTAGGTTAGTCCTATGTTTTTTCTATTGCTTACTTATTCTTTTGTTTTACTTAGTGGTACAGGACCAAGAGTTGTGATGGCTGATATGGTGGCTTTGTTATTTGTGCCATATAGCAGTCTGTCCTGGTAAGTGTGTGGTGGACAGTCAGGCAAGCTTCCAGCCTTCAGTCAAAGTTCCAGAAAAACATCAGTTTGTTCCCTGGCACCTGATAAAGATATAAAGAGATCCTTTCCCAAGTTACCCATGATCCAGTGCCCCTTTTCCTTATTGTCCTAATTTTCACAATACAAGCTTTCTTTAAGAATACCTGCATTCTTATCATTATCTCAATACTTAACTGCTTTCAGTCTGAACCCCAGAAGTAAATAAATGTTGTCTATTTCTCTCTTTTAGGGCCTGGAATATTTCAGAATCATCTTTCTATTCTCCAGGCCTCATTTGTTTGCAAGTCCACAGAAGATGACTCATGAAAGAGTTCTCGTTAGTTAAGTAAGAAATGGAACCATAGTAAAAGGAGAGTCGGGGAAGAGCCTGTGGTTGCCTTGGATGGGTCCTGAACTGTCTTTATTCTCTTGAATTGTTAAGAAAACATTGATTACAAAACAGGCCTCAAAAGGAATAAAAAGTCCACCAAAAAAATACACTAACACAAATATAAAAAAATCATATTAAAATATTACTTAGAAAAAGTAATCAAGATCCATGGAGAAATATATCCTGGTCTTCAATAACAAATAAATTCTAAAATTTGATCTTTATCTATAATTTTACACAAATAAAAATTTCTTTGATTTTTTATTTGTTTTTAAGTGATAGAGGCTAATTTTAGAGTGAACATCAAAAAGAATGACTGGGAGAAAAAATAGAAAAAGAAAAGTGAAGAGTGGAATAGTTCTACCAGATATGAAATCTCAGCTCAAAGTTACCAGTACAAACATAAAACAGAAAGAAAATTGAATCATTAAAAGAAAGAGAGACCAAAACAAACAAAGATTTGCTTATATCAGACACTGGATTCAGTGTCTGATAAAAGTGCCACTCAATCTTTGATTTAAACAAACACAAAAATAGTCAGATTTCAGAACAAGAAAAACTAACTTATATTAATAAAATTCAAAAGAGTGGTAAGTTGCTCATGAGAAGGGGATGGACTGACCTAGAAAAGATGTGAAGCAAGCTTCTGATTTGAAGGAAATAGTCTATATCTTAATTAGGGCATTGATTATAAGGTTGTATATAATATATATTTTTTCAAAACATATAATTTTACATCTAAGACCTGTGAATAACATTCTTTTATATATAGTTGCCTCAAAATTAAATACACAATAATTTGCTAAAGATATAGTAAAACAAAAAATAGCAAACAGCACTATTATATGTTTTCTAGATGTGTATTCAGTTATCCTATCAATCAATCATTCTGTATGTATACATATAGATGTTTTGAATGTTGTTTTTGTTTAAGAACAGTTGGGGCTTTTAAAATGTAGTTTTGATTAGTGTGTGTGTGTGTATGTGTGTGTGTGTGCATATTTATATGTGAAAGGGTTATAGAACCAAAGTCAAACAAACAAAAACACAGAAAGAATCTCAGAATCCTCTTCTCTTCCAGTCCAGGATGGATTGATAACTTTGTATGTTATTCACAATTGTAAGCCCTTTATTTTGTTAAATTAAATGTATGAGAGGCTATTGTTTTAGACTGAGCTCCAGTACTAGTCCCCAACAGACCAAACCAAAATAATGTCACTCATGTTACATGCTACATTACCAAACTGAAACTTAAAAAAAGAAACCAAGAAAATCACCAAAAAGGCTACTTTTCAAAAGAATAAGAGGGTTGTACTACAAAGCAAGAGGCCCAGTCAACTTGAGCCAGCCTGATAAGTAAGTCCCCTCTGTTTTAACCCTTACAAAGAAAGTAACCTGAAGCAATCTGATGTTAGCCGATCTGCTTTTTGTGCTACGATCTTTCCTTGTTCCTACTCAAGCTACCTTACAAAAACTGACTAATAGAGCTTCTGTCAATTGTGTACATTGAATGCTGCCCAGTTTATAGGTTGTTAAGGAAGCTAATTACATCTTTAAAACTCAATTTGTTGAAATTTTGTTCTTTGACAATTTGATGTTCCATATTGCTCATGGACTCATCTCTTCTCTCATTGCATACTTGCTTTTTTTTTTTTTTTTTTTTTTTGAGACGGAATCTCCCTGTGTCTCCGAGGCTGGAGTGCAGAGGTGCGAGTCTCGGCTCATTGCAAGCTCCGCCTCCACCTCCTGGGTTCACGCCATTCTCCTGCCTCAGCCTCCGGAGTCGCGCTGCGACTACCGGCGCCCGCCACAACGCCCAGCTAATTTTTTTTTTTTTTTTTTTTTTTGGTATTTTCAGTAGAGACGGGGTTTCACCGTGTTAGCCAGGATGGACTCCTTCTCCTGACCTCGTGATTCGCCCACCTCGGTTTCCCAAAGTGCTGGGATTACAGGCAGGAGCCACCGCGCCCGGCCGTTTTTGTTTATAGATTTATCTCTGTATAATATATTTATCTCCTCTGAAATTTTATTTTTTTATTCTTTTTATAGTATACTAAAATATTCCTTCATCAATTGAAAGGAAAGTGACTTTTTAGATGATCTCTTAAGAATCACTTCTGAATTGCACTGCCCCATGTTTTTCCTGACACGTTATAAAATTCATTAAGAACTTGGCTGCCTCCTTACCTCAGTCCAACTTATATCCATAGATACAGCTTGTAGTCCTATTGTAGGTAAAATTATATTTTAAAAGGAAAAAATAAATGTGAAAAGAAAATAATTTCTGATTAGTGCTCTAGAATCTGTTTAAATATAATATGACTACTGTTTTTTTTTTTTTTTTTTTTTTTTTTGATACGGAGTCTCGCTCTGTCGCCCAGGCTGGAGTGCAGTGGCCAGATCTCAGCTCACTGCAAGCTCCGCCTCCCGGGTTCCCGCTATTCTCCTGCCTCAGCCTCCCGAGTAGCTGGGACCACAGGCGCCGCCACCTCGCCCGGCTAATTTTTTGTGTTTTTAGTAGAGACGGGGTTTCGCCGTGTTAGCCAGGATGGTCTCGATCTCCTGACCTTGTGATCCGCCCGTCTCGGCCTCCCAAAGTGCTGGGATTACAGGCTTGAGCCACCGCGCCCGGCCTAATATGACTACTTATTCCACGCCTGTTAACGTAAAGGTGCCTTATTAAGACAAGATTAAATAAGTATAACAACATTTATATTTTATCAGCTTGTATGTTTGTATTTGTTTTGTATTCATCCTGTATTTTCTTCTCACTATAGTTTTGAATATGAGTAAATTTTACATTTGTGAAAGTCAAACTTCTGTTTGTGGTAACTGCTGTTTTTTTGTTTGTTTGTTTGTTTGATTTTCCAATATCATGAGCAGTTAAAAAAACTCATAGATTTAAACCTTGGTGATGATTAATTTAAAATATTTTTTTCTAGGTTGGAAATTATAAACAATTTAAAGGGCTGATAAGTTAATCTATTTTTTATGTTAACATTTCTATATCTGTTTCACTTGAACATTTTAATAGAGGACTTTTAAATGAAAAATGCTGAGGAAATGACTGGCTAATAATGCCTATAAGCTTTTAAACATTAATTTAACTATTTACACACAATCTGCTTCCACCCATTTAAATAAAAGGACAATCCCTTACACACTACAAAACATCTCTCTAACTTCCATATTATGGTCCTCTGCAAATACTGTGTAGCACTAATGCCCAGAAGTGAAGATCATGAAAGCATTACCATAGAAAGTCTCATGCTATATTTATCACAGAGAGTATGTAGATGTCAAGTGTAGTGGCGCTGAGCCTAAAAAGATTTTTTAAATTCTTTTTTCACTGCTTGATTAGCATTATAATGCTACAAGAAAAAGTAATCTAACAGCTACATTATGGATTTATGCAAATTATTCACCACAAACTAAACAAAATAGCAGACGACTTTATACAAGGGGAAAATGTTCCTAAGCAGGTGCAATAGAATTCTTTCATGACTGTCAAAAAGCACACCCTGTGAACTCTTTCTTGAATTAATTTAGAATAATTTCCTCCAAATATAGAAGTCTTAATTTAAACTACCAACTTAGAGTGGCCTTCTAAATGCCAAGCAAACATTCTTTATTATACCTTCTATTGGATTACGTGCAAACAATTCACTGAAAAGAAATTTCTTTCAGAGTTTCAAGGATTTTTAGTATTAAATATTTACTAATGTTTAAGTATTCATTGTTTTTTTCCAATCACTATTTGGCTATCTCACACTCTGTTTTTTTTTAAAAAAAGGTTAATATCTACTTCTAATTTATTGCCTTTCCAGTTCAGAATACCCCCTGTTCTTATAATGTGATGCAGAATAAATTAGACCTCATTGATTTCCATTATAATCATAGCTATTGTGTAGCTCTCATCATTATATCTGTCACTTGCTTTCTTTTCTCTCTTAGGAAAATAATGACAATATTTTCAAATATTTTTAATAATTTCTAAACAAAGGGAAACCTTGCGCTTTTTATTGGGACTATTCTACTTCTCAACTTGCTTAATCAACCCTTTAAATTTAAAGTAAACAAACTTGACTATTGAATTTAAAATGAAAACATACTTTGATACAGAATTTGATTGCTTTTTCACACTAGTAGTGGGATTGAGAGAGATTTATCACAGTCAGTTATAAACTTGCATACAAACAGCTTATATCAACACAAATACTTGAAATATTTGAGATTATGCTGTAGGCATTTTCCCCAAAAGAATTAACCCTCAAAAGTATTTAATAGCATCAAGAGAAAAGCTCCCAATAACAGAGTAATTAGGGAGAAAGTGGGTTTAATTCATGGGGAAAAAAAAACAAATTTCACAAATAATAAATTGTATCCTACATTTTCATATATAATGTAATTGGAAATAGGTTTTAGCTTTCCATCAAATATATTTAAATAATGTAATTGTTATTTTAAAAGCTCAACTCTTCAACCTTAAAAACAATTCAAATCTTAGAATATTTTTTTTTTTTTTTTTTTTTGTGACGGAGTCTCGCTCTGTCGCCCAGGCTGGAGTGCAGTGGCCGGATCTAAGCTCACTGCAAGCTCCGCCTCCCGGGTTCACGCCATTCTCCTGCCTCAGCCTCCCGAGTAGCTGGGACTACAGGCGCCCGCCACCTCGCCCGGCTAGTTTTTTGTATTTTTTAGTAGAGACGGGGTTTCACCGTGTTAGCCAGGATGGTCTCGATCTCCTGACCTCGTGATCCACCCGTCTCGGCCTCCCAAAGTGCTGGGATTACAGGCTTGAGCCACCGCGCCCGGCCTCAAATCTTAGAATATTTAAAATGCAAGGTTTAAAAGATCTTTTAAACATCCATTAGTGTATAAGGTTTTATTTGTTTAAATAAGTTCCTAAGAACTTATTACTGAAGGTTAAAAAAAAAAATCGTCTTCTGTACTAATATAGAAGAAACTGGTACCACATGTATCCTTCTTCAATAGTGAGAAATTCTGAGTCCTGGAGGACAATTTGGGCTGCTGAATAGTATTAATCAAAACCCTTTACAATGTGCAATCTTTGGGAATTTGTCCCATGTAAAGAATTATAATGTTCATTGCCTTTTTGTTTATTACAGTGAAAATATGAACCCACATCGGAAAGTCCACCAGTAAATTATTAACTAAGCAATGGTATATGCATAAAATTCAAAACAGTGCAGTCATTAAATATAGTATTTATTGACATTGAAAGATGTTCAGATATTAAAAATTAAATAAACAATCAACAACATAATATACAAATGCGCAGAAAAGAGTTAGCATAGCAGACCTAACTGCTCTTCTTTGAAAGACATGTTTACAAAATTGACTCTTGGCTGACATCTGGTAATGTAGATTTCGGGAAGGTTCCCACCAAGACAGATAAGAGTGGCTCATTTGCATAAACTGTGCAAGAAATACGGTTTATAGTGAACATCTGTTTGTCTTCTGGAAGTCTGTAATTCAGGTATGTACTAGGCAGGGTGCCTACATGTTCAACTACCAGTAAAAATCCTGGGCACTTAATCTCTTAAGAACTTCCCTAGTTGAAAACATTTCACATGCACTGTCAAAACTCATTGCTCATGGAATTAAGGCTGTCCTGAATTCTGTGTAACTCTGCTAAGGAGAGGACCCTCGGAAGCTTGCACATGGTTTTCCTGGGCTCTACCTCATGTACTTTTTTCCATTGCTGATTTTTCTTTGTATCCTTTTCTGTAAGAAATCGTAGTCTTAAGTTGACTCATTCTCATGAGTACCCAAAGCTGGGGATAATCTTGGTGACCCTTGACATGACACAGAAACATACAATCTATTTTTTCATGCTTGTATATTATTACATATTTGCTTATTTTTTAAAAGTTTATATAAACAATCCATTTTTAGATGTACAAATATTTATTAATAAATAAAACACAAAATAACATGTTAAGAATATAAGTGGTGAATCATAAATCATTTTTTCTTGATCTTAGTGATCAGTATTGCTATTCTATCTATAATGAGTTTGTATTACTTTTGTAATTAAAAAAAATACAGCTATTTAAATGATTTATTTATTTTTCTCTTGTACCTGAAATTAAAATGAGAATAGTAGAATAAATGTAATGTTTACAAAAGTGCAATATGGTTTGATGTAATGAAATCAAAGGTCAGTACTAAATACATAGAAAGAAGGTGTAGATTAACTTTCATATTATAAAGAAAATGCAAAATATTATTAATTCTTCACTGCTTTCAAAACATTTCATTATTTGCTAAAATATATAAAATTATCTTACTGTTATTTTGCTTCCTAAAACTTTTTCAAATAAAATTAAATTCAGAGCAAAATGCAACATTTTGTATTTGATATTTAGAAAATTTTAATGTGTGACTAGAATTTTAACATTTCCATAATTTGAGCTTCCTCATGGCATTATTTTTCAACAAGAGTAATTTGTGTTAAAGTGTGAATCATTATTGAAATTTTTACTTGTTATTTTCTCATGTTCATGTACTTACGGGAGATAATTTATGGAAAAATTTTAGGAAAAATAAACAAATGGACACATACTGAATAGATTTGCAAATACTGATTAATTTGTTTCTAATGTAAAGAAACCTGAGAAAGAAATTATTTGGCTATAATATTTACATAAAAATGAAAGTATTACATTTATTTACAACAAACTCTTTTTTTTTTTTTTTTTTTTTTTGAGACAGAGTCTCGCTCTGCCGCCCAGGCTGGAGTGCAGTGGCCGGATCTCAGCTCACTGCAAGCTCCGCCTCCCGGGTTCACGCCATTCTCCTGCCTCAGCCTCCTGAGTAGTTGGGACTACAGGCGCCCGCCACCGCGCCCGGCTAGTTTTTTGTATTTTTTAGTAGAGACGGGGTTTCACCGTGTTAGCCAGGATGGTCTCGATCTCCTGACCTCGTGATCCGCCCGTCTCGGCCTCCCAAAGTGCAACAAACTCTTAATCTACATGTGTATTAGTTTTAAATCATTTCACCTAACAAGGAAACTTAAGTTTTTTCCTACTTCAAGTGAATAGACCGTAGTGGTAGAGTCTACAATTTTGGTCTTTGGACAAGAGTTCATAAATTTTAAGTCATTTTAATATTTCGCTTACACAATGTATATACTTTTTATTTTTCTGTATCAGAAATAAAAACTTTCAAATATTTAGGTTTGGATTTAACTTGGCTCTTGGAGGTAGGAAAACATGACAATGTGGATGTTCAGAGATATGGAAAGTATGATTCCTAATTTTTTTTAAAATAACTTGTATAAACCTTCTTTTCATAGTTATTTTTCTTTGTGAAATGATTTGTGACACTTCACGTTATAAAGCAAAAACCTAGAAAAAATAAAATTTCAGTTAAGCACATATATTTCATAATTTTAAAAGGTTAAATAAAATATATTTATTCTTTTGCTAAGGATTTCACCTCTTTTAAACTTATATGAAGTGAGCTACATTGCATTTCAAAGTACAACTTTCTGCATGTTAAAATATAATTCTTATCTAGTGCATAGCAAGAAGATTTTCCTTGTTATTGTTTTTTTATTTGGGGTCGTTAGGATGTTTTGGTTTTAATGGGACACATTGAAGGGAAACTACAAAGAATGTTTGTTTCCCTTCTATGTTTAAAGCTGCCATTGAGGTTTCCTACCTCTTTTCATTTAATAGAAAACTTCTGGGCCACTCTATTGTTTAAGGTCTCTGGTGAAATCACACACTCTTCAGTGTTTGACTGTTTATTTGGTTTGGCTGCCATTGTGGGAACAATTTAGATTGCTTGAAGAATGTGCCCAAAATAATGAGAATGAGTAACAGCTGAATGAGATTAAAAATCCATAAAAATAAAAAGAAAAAAAGGAAATGTATTTTTTATACCTTTAGGCTTTTTGTTTCTGGTTCTTTTTTAGCATTTTAAAATTTTACATAGTGAATTCTCATTTAGTCTTTAATTAGTTTGATTCTCATTTTATGTGAGTACACCATAAAATACAGAGAAAATAAAAGTCAAATTTCTAAGAAATATAAATGTCCACTTATCCTTGTTTTATTTGTCAAGTATTCTAATATTAATTTATTAAATAATTTTTAATCATTTACTGAAAAACTCCTCACTATATATACATTTTAAAAGACAAATTTTTATGATTTTAAGCTGATTTGTTCTACTCTAACACACCTCACTTTTCTGTTAGTAACTAAGAATTTCACAGTCCTGACTTTTAGAACTGTTATAATTAGAAGTCTGATGTTAAAAAAGAATCCAGAGGACCCCTCTCACTTCTACAGACACTTCACTCCTGTCTCACTCTCTAAAAGCCAAGGATGAACCAGAGTAAAGCATGGCAAAAATAATTTATCCAGCCTTCATATCAATGCTAGGACAGTATGGGGTCTAGAGAGACAGAAGGATGCCTGGATTTAAGTTCTAGTGTAACTAATAAAATATTTGCTTTCCCTGCTCTTATTTCCATTGGGAATCTTACAGGAATAATAAGCAACTGAGAATAGTATTTAGATTTTAAATTTCCTGATCCAATTTAATAAATCGATTTCCTATCTCTCATTGCTCACCATTGTCCATCAGCCATACCTGCTCTGCGTGAGGGATACGTGTTCCCAGCTGGTTGAAAAACCTTGCTGACAGACTGTACTTTGATAAACAGCCACACTCCCCTGTACTGACAAGATGACCTATACGCTCCATGCCATCCTTTGGGAGGAAGCAAAGTAGCCTGGCCATGTCAAAAAACCTAAAAGTCAAGAATAATTTGAAATGCTGCATCGTTTTTAATCCTGAGAGACAGAATAAGTAATTGATTCTTTCCAGCTCACAAATTTGTAGAACTATTCTGACTCAATTTCAATGGAAATTAATGCTAGACCTGATTAATATGCGTTGCTTTTGATTTAAGTACTATAAAACTCCTAAGGACAAAACAACTTTTTATGAAAAATTTATAAGTCATCTGTCTATAATACAAGTCGGGTATGTCATTCTTTCAACTACCAAGATGGTCTCCCTTTATCAAACTTTAGTCAGGCTCCTCCGAGTTCTCTTCTTAATTAAACTTCAACCTTTGAATTTTCATGTTCATCTGTACATCACTCAGTTTTAGCAAGAATCTTGTCAAGTTGGTTTAGTCAGAATCCCACCCCTATATCTGATCATCCTCAATATCTGATCAAAGTTTTCAGCCCCCACCACCACTTAGATGATATCTAATTAACCTGGACTGCCTTCAGCAAGAATTTTGTTAGGTCAGTTTAGCAAGAATTTCCCCCCTACAACCCACCCCACTTTATCCCTGATGTTTCCATCTTCTGACCCCTCCTCTGCTTCTTAGTTATAAATCCTCACTTGTTCACGCTGTATTCAGAATTCAGCCTAGTTCCATATTGAGGTATTTGTCCCCCTGTTGAAATAGGTCCTGAATACAATACATTTTAACTGCTTTAAATACTGTCTGCTTCTGGATTTCTTTGATGAAATAAAACCAAATTGTCCAGGTGAAACTTCAGTTTGTTTCTAAGCTGACTTTTGGAGAAATTGAGCTTTACAAACACAGGCCAAGCTCCTATTTGAGTTTTCAAGTCAGATAAAGAAATCAAAATTTGATGTCTCCCAGAAAAGTGAAAAGTATGAGGGAAAATCCCTGAACAAATTGAGCCCTTTTATGTGAACAAAAGATGTGACTAGAAGAGTCTGGCACATAAGTATGCATATAATTAAAGAGAAAAAAGAACTTTCACAAAGCACTTACATTGGCATCATAAGCACATATGTTTTTGATTGAACTGACAAGTTATTATTCTTTGGTTCCAACATATTAATTAAAAAATACAATTTGTGATTGCAAAAAAAGAAAATCAGGAATATAAAATGAGAAAAAGATCCAGTGGCTCAAAACTCTCCTTTATTTATAAGCCAAAAACCTGAAAATTGTCTTTGAATTTTTCTCTCTGTCAAATCTCTAATTAACTATTGACCCTTGTTAATTTTCCCTTCTGAATCTCTCTTGAATTCATACACATTGTTCCCACTTTTAGTAGTATTCCTCTGATCTAGACTATAATATTTTTTTTACCTGTTTTACACCACGGCACAAATAACTTCTCTCCTTGACTCCAAATTGCTTTTCACTTCCCACACCAAAAGGAGACTAATATTCCTAAAGTCATATATTCATCCTTTTAAAATGAATGACTTTCAAAAATGTCAGTCCCCCCATAAGAGTGAGAAAAAGTTGGATAAACGTCAAAATTATAGCTTTTATTGAGTCATTCAAAGAACTGAGGTCATAAGGCAACTGAGTATTCTGAACTTTAGGAAAGGACAGAAGAGCTGGGACAATGAGCAAAGCCAACACACAAGAGGGTAAAAAGAAATCGAACAATTTTCTAAACATCCAATATGGGTAGCTTGTCAGTCTAGAATATCCTGAAGTCCCTGATACAAGGGGAGTGTGTAAACTTTTGCAAGATATTTTCCTTGGACTTCCACTAGGTGCTCATACAAAAGTTTAGAAACCCTGAAGGCAGCCAGAGAGAGCCACACTGGTGGTGTAGACATGCAGGAGAAAGAGTGGCAGGCAAGCAAGACATGAATGATGGCAACAAATACTATGCAGTTCCAGAGAATCTTCTTTCTTTTGATGCGATAGTTAAACTTCTGGGGAAGTAGCAGCAAACCTAATGCTCTCTTCTTCCATTATCTAAATAGATTTTCCCTTCATGATAGACTACTTTCAATAACATGCATTTCCCATGATTTCTCTTTTAAGGCTTCTGCAAACACCATTTTCTCTGCTTAGGAAATTGCTATCTACTTCCGTGTAATTTGTCTTCTAATCTTTCAAACGTATATTTAATTTTGATGCTACCTTCCATTAATAAGTCTTCGTTGCCTCACTCAACTTCTTTGTACCTCAAGGTTTAAGCATGTATCTTGGATACTTCATCTATTATTTTATGCACTTTTTGTAATATTTACTCTTACTGACTGACTGTTTCTTCTAGACGGTAAGCTTCCTGAGTACAGAAACTACCTCCTTCTTGCACAAATTTGTATGCCCAGTACAGAGCACAGATTTAAATTGCTATTTAAAAGTTATTAAACAGAAAAATTGTTTACTAACTACTATTGATGAATAAGGAGTGCACAGATGTTCTTTGAAAAAATTGTAGGCATATACTTCCATGAAAAATATTTCATTGAACGTTAGGTCTGGCCATGAAGATCTCACATTCTACACCATTTCTAGGCATTTGTACCTTCCTAATAAATACTCTTTCTAATGACTGCATTCTGTACTAAATTCTATTTTTTTAATAAATAGTCCAGTGATAACTCCTCTGAAGTTATTAATTGCCAACCAAAATGCCATACAAACACAAAACCTGGTATTTACATCGATACCCTTGCTTTTCATTAAGATTTTTTTATTTGCAATAATAGCTTACATTGGAGAATATTATCCAGTAGAAGAGGATACGTAGTTGATTATCTCTGTAATGAGAAACAGAAATTGTAGATGTAATGCCAGGTATTAAAAATTCGTAAGAGAAATTATACTATCATCTTGAGAAAGCAGCCAAATTTTGTTTACCATGATAGTTTTAATATACTAAGAATTTTGTCTGTAAAATAAAATTGAATACTTTCAGGAAAGCATTCTCAAGTAGCACATGCATAGCCCACTTTAATTGCTTTTTAAAGGCATATCAGATCCTTGAGATTGGGGCTTGGAGAGGGCTGGTATATTTTGATAGTCTAATTATGAAATGTAACATTTTAAAAGAAATGTACGGCTGGGTGTGGTGGTCATGCCTGCAGTCCCAGCATTTTGGGAGGCCGATGTGGGCAGATTACCTGAAGTCAGGAATTTGAGACCAACCTGGGCAACATGGTGAAACCCCATCTCTACTAAAAATACAAAAATTAGCCGGGCATGGTGGCAGGTGCCTGTAACCCCAGCTACTTGGGCAGCTGAGGCAGGAGAATCGCTTGAACCTGGGAGGTGAAGGTTGCAGTGAGCCGAGATCGCGCCACTGCACTCTAGCCTGGGTGACAAAGCGAGACTCTGTCTCAAATAAATAATTAAATAAATGAAATGTACAAAGTTATATACAAATTTAATGTATTCCAATGTTAAATTTTTAGTAATTTCTGTAAGAAAATAGTAGCGACAAAATTATTCGTACCTTTATTTATATCTACTCAGAGTTGAGTGAATAAAATATAAATATTTTCTTTTTTTAGCTGAGCTAATTTAATGATTGATGTTAATGAATCTTTCTAATTGAGCTATTAACATGTTTAATTATATAAGCTCCTAATATGAATCCACCTATTACAATGCTTGTGGAATAAGTTACTTTTCCTGTTGTTACTGCACATTGGATAAAATGTAGACAGTATCTAACGATTTCAAATAATTTTTGTAGTAAGCCTTTGATCATGGTTATAAGAGCTACTATTTAGAGGCTCTGCGAGTTCCAGGATCAAAATAATAATTTATGGTATAATTCCAAGAAAAATATTTTGTATTACTTAAATATATTTTCTTCACCTACTTTTCTAGTTCTTATCAGAAATCCTAATTATATTTGAAAATGTAAAAGTCAGCCTACATGTGGAGCGAAAGCTTGTCTCACAACAGTAGATTGATCTTCCAAGTCTACATGCTAATTATGTGTTACCTTTAATATTATTGATAGAATCTTTTCAGCAATTAATTTTTAACTAAGGCAAGTTGAACATTGCTATAGCTAAGACTGTTTATACAAAATTGATCTTTTTAATGTCTTTATAGCCTTCCCATTATTACTTGAATTATTTCCTATAATGGGATCACATATGCCTTTCATTTTATTATTATTATTGCATCTTGCATTTAGAAAATAGTTTTGAGCTTGGAAGAAGACTACAGAGATTCAACTTGTGCTTTATCCTTTGCACAACATTATGGTCTTAGGAAGATTGCTTAGCTTCTTATTCGTTGTGTTAATCATAAATACAAGACAATTTTTCAGACCAAAAATCTTTCCAGGTTTTTTTAGAGACATACACTTAGTTTTAAAAAATAATGAACTGGAGTGCTAGTTTCATTAACTGCAAAAAGACTATTAACATTTCTGAAACTTATATAAGCTTGGAGGAACTCAATATATTGAAATGGCCTATTTCATCAATTTGTATTAAAGTATCTTATAATAAATATAAATTACATTGGCATTTTAATTTAAAAATCATTAACAATAATGGAATGAATGGTTGCATTAAATAAAATATTAATTTAAAACAGAAAGTGATAGAATTAAATTTGTTTTATATAAATATATCTAATTTTTAGATAATACATAATAGTAATATGGCCATCTTATGACAATGATATGCTTTTTAATTTGACTTTGTACTGTCCTTTATTTTCCTCTAGAACTTGAATATAGGCTTGCCTCTGATAGTTATAGGAAAAATGTCTCAGATTGCTGTTTTCAAAAGTATTTCCCAAATGTTCCTCGTTAAAGCAAAAAAACAACCCCTCCAAAAAAACAAAATCATGGAAATGACAGCTTGATATCCTATGTATATCACTTCTTCATATCTGCAGTGACAGAGGAATAAGATTATTTACTAGTGCAGAGCATTCCTTTCTATACTTCAAGGTCAGGTATATTTTTCTAAACCCCTGTATCACTTTGAATTAGTAGCAATAAAATCTTCAATAAAAGAATATGTTCTCTCTTGCTTGGTCAGAAAATGATCAACTAAAAAGAAAATATCAACGTAGACAAAATATTCAAGCTAAATAGGGTGACAGAAAAGTGGCAAAAGTATCTCTAATATTTTGTCCATATAAATCTGCATGTTTGACATTTGTGATATAGATAACTTATACTTTTTTATTAAAAAAAGATGTATATACATTAGTAATTAACACAATTTTTTAAATGAGCCGTTTTGGAGGAGACATTCTTTGCATTATTGACAGGTGTGAATCAGAATCAAACACTTATTTTATGAAATATATTCTTTAAAAAGAATTCATGATTATCCTTTCCTGCCCTCTAGGAGTCTGTCAGACCTAAATTCCTAAAACTTTAAAACAAACATATTATCACAGGTAATACGGAACCCCCTTCTCTGAAGCATGTATTTACTCCCAGATGAGAGATTTGTCTGTTTTAGACAAATGAGTTTTGCATAATGTATACCACCTGTTTCATCATTTTATTGGCTTTTTTCTCTATATTTTTATGGCACATCTCGAGACATCCTATGAGAACCTTCTTCAGATAGTACCTCCTTTTGACTGAATTCTGTTTCCACTCTCTGCTAAGCTCACACTAGACTTGTACCTTCATTTATATTGTGTTCCCCTTACCATGCCTCCTTTTCTCCAACCATGGCTCAAATTCCGCCTTTACCTCGTGTACTTTATTTACCTCGGAGTAATCAAGAGAGTAAGATTAAAGCTGATGAATCTTTTCTGAGATTGGCCAACTGAATATAGCTTTCCTTAACTTCTCTGCATTATCTGCGGCTCATTTTGGGGAAGCTGTTCACATTTCTCCATTTGAAGGGCCATAGAGTGAATCAACTTTTAATGATAGTAAAATACAATAATACATTGTGATATATTTTATAGTTCTTTCATTTCGTTTTAATGTATTTGCTTATCTGTTCTCTAATACAAATTACATTTAACTCTTTGGTGGTTATGAATATCTTCAGAGCAAAGAATACAGAATTCTGGCTTTTTGAGACTTTTGAATTTCCAGTTTGCAGGGTGAGACAATAATTTTATCATTTGAAAAAAGAAATAATACATGAAATACTCTAGTTATATCAATTATTGGAGTAAGGAGGAAAACAAAAATGGGAGAAACTCTATATGTTAATTTTTTTTAATTATTATACTTTAAGTTCTAGGGTACATGTGCATAACGTGCAGGTTTCTGACATATGTATACTTGTGCCATGTTGGTGTGCTGCACCCATCAACTCGTCATTTACATCAGGTATAACTCCCAGTGCAATCCCTCCCCCCTCCCCCCTCCCCATGATAGGCCCCGGTGTGCGATGTTCCCCTTCCAGAGTCCAAGTGATCTCATTGTTCAGTTCCCACCTATGAGTGAGAACATGCAGTGTTTGATTTTCTGTTCTTGCGATAGTTTGCTGAGAATGATGGTTTCCAGCTGCATCCATGTCCCTACAAAGGACACAAACTCATCCTTTTTTTATGGCTGCATAGTATTCCATGGTGTATATGTGCCACATTTTCTTAATCCAGTCTGTCACTGATGGACATTTGGGTTGATTCCAAGTCTTTGCTATTGTGAATAGTGCTGCAATAAACATACGTGTGCAAGTGTCTTTATAACAGCATGATTTATAATCCTTTGGGTATATACCCAGTAATGGGATGGCTGGGTCATATTTAGACCAATATCCCTGATGAACATCGATGCAAAAATCCTCAATAAAATACTGGCAAACCGGATTCAGCAGCACATCAAAAAGCTTATCCACCATGATCAAGTGGGCTTCATCCCTGGGATGCAAGGCTGGTTCAACATATGCAAATCAATAAATGTAATCCAGCATATAAACAGAACCAAAGACAAAAACCACATGATTATCTCAATAGATACAGAAAAGGCCTTTGACAAAATTCAACAGCCCTTCATGCTAAAAACTATCAATAAATTCGGTATTGATGGAACGTATCTCAAAATCATAAGAGCTATTTATGACAAACCCACAGCCAATATCATACTGAATGGGCAAAAACTGGAAAAATTCCCTTTGAAAACTGGCACAAGACAGGGATGCCCTCTCTCACCACTCCTATTCAACACAGTGTTGGAAGTTTTGTTTTTGTTTTTTGTTTTTTTTTTTTTGAAACGGAGTCTCGCGCTGTCGCCCAGGCTGGAGTGCAGTGGCCGGATCTCAGCTCCCTGCAAGCTCCACCTCCCACGTTCACGCCATTCTCCTGCCTCAGCTTCCCGAGCAGCTGGGACGACAGGCGCCCGCTACCTAGCCCGGCTATTTTTTTTTTTTTTTTTTGTATTTTTTTTAGTAGAGACGGGGTTTCACCGAGTTAGCCAGGATGGTCTCGATCTCCTGACCTCGTGATCCGCCCTCCTGGGCCTCCCAAAGTCCTGGGATTACAGGTTTGAGCCACCACGCCCGGCCATGTTAAATATTTTAATATTGTTACAACTATAATAACAAGTATTGTTCTTCTGAGTAGTCTTTTAATGGCAATATCAAAGTCAGTATTCGAAATTTCTGAACAGGGAGAATGAATTTACTTGTTTTTTGTAAGTTTATTCAATAATTATTTAACTGATTTAGTGGAAGATCAGAATATGTCAACACAAAATAATAAAGATCATTGAGGCTAAGGCAATTGAGAAGAAGCACATACAGCAAAGCTTTCTACCCTCCCTCTATTTGCCTAAAAGTAGGACATCAATTTCCAAAGACAAAAGGTTAGGTAGAACAAAGGTTAACCACGGAAGATAACTTTAGACACTTATGGGCCTGGAGTTGCTACAAGAGGACTAGGCATTGAACAGTTTTACTAATTAGCCTTTATCTGTAATTTGTTTATTTGTCTTTCCACAAGTTGCTACTCATAGAAGCTAAAGGTCCTTTTCCTTTGTCTTGACAGGTCTCTAAAAATGTATTGTTCATAGTTGAAGATGATATACAAACTGTAATTCAGAGCCTCCACCTTTGGAAACTATTGCCTGCATATCCCCCATGTTCATATGAAATACACATGATAATAAACTTTTGTTTGCTTTTCTCTTGTTAATCTGCCTTTTGTTACAAGGGTCCATTCCAAGTAAGAACCCATGAGGGTCAAAAAAAAAAAATTATTATTCTTTCCCTACCATTTGTATCCACTCAGTACTGGAAACTACATAATGTAAGGGAGGGAAAAATTGTTGCCCTCTACCCTCTTAGGTTCTTTGACTGGGCTACAAACTAAAATGACATAAGACTGATTAAAAGGAAAGAAAATAATTTTATTTATCTACATATGTATGGGTGACCTACAAAAATATGAGACTCAAGGAAAGGCCAGATGATTTAAACTTATATAGCATCCTAAGCTACAATAAAGAATAGTGACTTGTGTTTTCTGAGCAGTAGTGAAGACAAATTATTGCAAGATGAGGGGAGGAAATGTGAGTAAAGATTGTCTTTTTCTGATACCACAGAATAGAAAACTTAGGAATAAAGCTACATACCTAAAACCAATGATCTTAGATAAAGTTGATAAAAGTGAACAATGAGCAAAGGACAGCCTATTTGACAAATAGGTAAATGATGCTGGGAAACCTGGCTAGCCATGTTTAGAAGAATGAAACTGGACTCCTATCTCTCATCATATACAAAAAATTAACTCTAGATGGATTAAACACTTAAATGTAGTACCTGAAAGCATAAAAATCATAGAAGAAAACCTGGGGCAAACTCTTCTGGACATTGATCTAGGCAAAGAATTTATAACTAAGACCTTAAAAGCAAATGCAACAAAACAGAAATAGACAAATGAACTGAAATAAAGTAAAAAGCTTCTACATAGCAAAAGAAATAATTAACAGAGTAAACAGACAACTTAAAAATGGGAGAAAACATTTGTAAATTATGCATCTGGCAAAGGACTAATATCCAGAATCTATAAGGAACTCATACAAGTAAGAAAAAATAAAATAGGCCGGGCGCGGTTGCTCAAGCCTGTAATCCCAGCACTTTGGGAGGCCGAGATGGGCGGATCACGAGGTCAGGAGATCGAGACCATCCTGGCTAACACGGTGAAACCCCGTCTCTACTAAGAAATACAAAAAATAGCCGGGCGAGGTGGCAGCGCCTGTAGTCCCAGCTACTCGGGAGGCTGAGGCCGGAGAATGGCGTGAACCCGGGAGGCGGAGCTTGCAGTGAGCTGAGATCCGGCCACTGCACTCCAGCCTGGGCGACAGCGCGAGACTCCGTCTCAAAAAAAAAAAAAAAAAAAAGAAAAAAGAAAATAACCCCGTTAAAAAGTAGGCAAAGGACATGAACAGACACTTTCTAAAGAAGACGTATAAGCAGCCAGTAAACATATGAAAAAAATGCTGCATATCACTAATCACCAGAGAAATGCAAATCAAAACCACAATGAGATACCATCTCACAGCAGTCAGAATAGCTATTATAAAAAGTCAAAAAATAAAAGATGCTGGTGAGGCTACAAAAAAGGGAAATGCTTATACACCATTGGTGGTAATGTAAATTAGTTCTGCCACTGTGGAGAGCAGTTTGCAGATTTCTCAAATAACTTAAAATAGAACTACCATTCAATCCAGAAATTCAATTACTAGATATCTGCCTAAAGGAAATAATTCTGTACCAAAAAGACACAAGCATGTATATGTTCATCTCAGCACTATTTACAATGGTAAAGACATGGAATAAAACTATGTTGGTAGATTGGATAAAGAAAATGTGGTACATATGCACCATAGAATAATA
Organism: Theropithecus gelada; assembly: GCF_003255815.1. Taxonomy (NCBI): domain Eukaryota; kingdom Metazoa; phylum Chordata; class Mammalia; order Primates; family Cercopithecidae; genus Theropithecus; species Theropithecus gelada. Next base: position 129,867,547 of record NC_037669.1, read on the forward strand.
CACAGCCATAAAAAATGAAACTTTGCAAAAACATGGATGCAACTGGAGGCCATTATCTGAAGCAAATTAATGCAGGAACAGAAAACAACTGCCTCACATTTTCTTATAAAGGGAGAGCTAAACACCAAGTACTCATGAACATAAAGATAGGGAAAGTGGACACTGGGGACTACTAGAGGGAAGAGGGAGAGGGCGGCAAAGGCTGAAAAACTACCCATTGGATACCATACTCACTATCTGGGTGATGAGATAATTCATACCCCAAACTTCAGCACCACCTAAGATACCCATGTGACAAACCTGCATATGTACCCCCCTGAATTGAAAATAAAACTTAAAATAAAAAAAGAAAAGATTGACTTTTTATGCAGATTGAAGTTATCTGATGATGGAGATACCCGCCTGGTATAGATATATTTACTAATGAAAATTTGTTTTATAGATGTAAATATCCTTTACGAAAGAGCAGCTTTTCAGCACTACTCCTGTGCCTGTAGTTTCTCTAAATAATCAACTCCAAAGAATCAATATGCCAGTGAAGTATATTTTTGGGTGCCATAATCTGGTATACAGTTAATGTTTTCAGATGGTATATCTTGAACTTCAACAATATTATAATATTATATAAACTACATAAATATATAAAGATAAAAATGAATAAATATAGTTGGCTGGCATATTGAAAAATTTCTAAATTATTTTTATAAGATTTTTCCTAGATTGCAAATTTGCAACTTTTGTCCTATAAAAGGCCTAATTCAGAAATAATTAAGTTTAATAGCACCTCACAAATGTTAACAGAAATCAGCCAGCTTTTAAAATTTTTATAGATTTAGGGGTACAAGTGAAATTGTGTTACATGGATATATTGCATAGTGGTGACTGGACTTTTAATGTACCCATAACCAAATAGTGTACATTGCACCCAGTAGGTAGTATTTTTGTCTCTCACCCCCATCCTAGTCTCCCACCTTCTGAGGTTTCCAGTGTCTATTATTCCACTGTGTTTGTGTGCCCATAGTTTAGCTCCCACTTTTGAGTGAGAACATGCAGTTTTTGACTTTCTACTTCTTTTTATTCTTTCTTTAAGACAGAGTCTCTCTCTTTCCCTGTCACCTAGGCTGCTGTGCAGTGATGGGATGACAGATCACTGCAACTTTGCCCTCTGACCCAAGCAATCCGCCCTCCTCAGCCTCCTGAATAGTTGTCACCACAGGCATAGACCACCTTGCCTGGCTAACTTTTTTATTACTTTTGTAGAGACGGGGGTCTCCATATGTTGCACAGGGTGGTCTTGAACTCTTGAGCTCAAGCAATTCTCCCTCCTTAGCCTCCCAAAGTATTGAGACTATAGGTGTGAGCCATCATACCTGGCCTGACTTTGTGTTTCTGAGTCATTTTATTTAGGATAATGGCCTCCAGTTCCATCCATGTTGCCTCAAAAGAGATGATTTCAATCTTTTGTATGGTTGTGTAGTATACTAACATACATGTGTGATGTGTCAATAGAGAGATAGACAGATAGATAGATAGATAGATAGATAGATAGATAGATAGATAGATAGATAGATAGATAGATAGATAGATCATATTTTCCTTATCCAGTCATTCATTGATGAATACTTAGGTTGACTCCATGACTTTGCCCTTGTGAATAGCGCTGTGATAAACAGATGCATGAAGGTGTGCTTTTCGATATAATGATTTATTTTCCCTTGGGTAGATAACCAGTAGTAGGATTGTAGGATTGAATGGTAGTTCTAATTTTAGTACTTTGAGAAATCTCCATACTATTTTCAATGTGCTAATTTACATTTCCAACAGAAGTGTATAAGCATTTCCTTTTCTATGCATCCTGGTGAAAATTTGTTGGTTTTTGACTTTTTAATTCTGACTGTGAGATAGTATCTCATCATGGTTTTAATTTGCATTTATCTGATGATTAGTGATGTTAAGAATTTTTTCACGTTTTTGGGCCACTTGAAAGCAGCCAGTTTGACTCTTTGCATGAAAGTAGTTCTTCAATGTTTAACAAATTCAGTATCTAAAAGTATCAGGATTTCTTAAAGGCATTATATATAACTTGAAATACATGTATAAAAATGGGGCTATATTACATATATTGAATTAATTTCTCAAATTTTAAATAATTTTCAGGTATGCAACATCAGGTCAAAAGTAAGAGTAAACTCCACTTTTGCAAATACATGTTCAAATTCTGAAATTCAATTATTTATTATACATATTCAAATGGATACATTTTTGTGGTGGAAATTTTACCTTTATTACAATGGATAATGTGATGTCAAACCCAAGTATGATGAGTAGTTTTAAGAGTAATGTAGATGCTATTGTTAAAATCTGCTTATATGAGGATTGTGCTATGTGTTGCAACCAGCACAAACATGTTCAAACTCCAAACACCATTTCTTAAACAATACTTTGAAATTCATTTGGTAAATGGCAACTGCCAATAATAAAAAAAGAGAAGTAGATTTGTAACACCTAAACTAAGAATCAGCTTATCTGGGTTCTCAGGGTCCCATAAAGCTGCGATCCATGTCAAAGTAGCCCCATTTCTTATTGGAGCTCAGAGTTCTCTTCCAATCTCATGTGGTTTTTGAGATAATTCAGTGTCCCATTATTTTGCTGGCAGTCTACTGAGCATGATTCTTAAGTTCTATATGCTACTCACTGTGCCTTCTCACAATTCAATCTTAGTGATGGTGGTTCAGTTCTCCTGCCTCAGCCTTCTGAGTAGCTGGAACTACAGCGGTGCACCACCTTATACAATGTATTAAATAATTTTGTGCACAAAACAGAATTTTGGTTGTGTTTTGACTATGACCCATTGCATGAGTTCAGGTGTGGAATTTTCCACTTGTGGCATTATGCCAGCATGAAAAACTTCCTGATTTTGGAGCATTTCAGATTTAAGATTTTAGGATTAGGGATGCTCAACCTATACCTTCTTTTCCGAGTTGTGAGGATTAAATGAGTTATTACATGTAAAGCATGTAGAACATAGAGTAATTATGAATATTTCCTATTATCATCACCCCGGTTATTTTTGATGATCATTCATGTATAGTCAATTAATTAGAAAATCCCAGTACAAAAAAGATAATACAACTTTGGGAAAATATCAAGCAGCTAAAACATTCCCCATAAGACATATTTTTAAAATAAATTTGATAAAATAGTTTTTTTTTTTTACTGAGTTATAAGTAGCAGTTGTAGAAAATTACTCATTTGACTACCTAATATCCACTGTCACTCATATTCCTTGTTAGGTAAACTTTGATTTTATATGGAACACCAATGTGATAAGCTCCAGGAAATGCATACAAATTGTTTTATGCCATTCATAATCCTATTGCTTGCTTCTTCAGTATCCCTTGCTGCTGGGGTGCCCACAGGGCTCAGTTTAGGCAAAAAGTCTTACACAGAACTCAGCCAAGAGGTTTTAGGAATGTTTCTGCTTCCCTGCCAAATGATAACAATGGCTCTGGCATTCATTGCTTTTTTCCCTTCCCCATGTCTGGAGATATAGCAGCCATCTTGAAGACAAGAAGAAAAATAACAACCTGCAAATGATGATGGAATAAAAATTCATAAGGAGCCTGGTTCTTTGATGATTCATTAAGTAACTGTGTCAGTGCCAGCAACCAACCACCTCTCTCTATTCTTATTATAAGGGATAAATGAATGTCAATTTGCAAGACACATTTTATGTGCTGATTCCTGTTACTGTTAGGTAAGTAGAAACCAATACAGTTTTTAGACGGTATGAAAGATTGACTGAATAACCTGATATTACAAAAGACAAAACAAATAACAGACACTTCTAAAGAGTGTTTTTATATGAATGAATAAGAGAATGCATGGACAGTCAAGTGTGTCATTCATTAAGTCATTGTTTTCTCTGACTTGTTTAAATCTACCACATGCTCTAAATTTGAACAGAGATTGCCTTTGAATAAAGTTCACAGTGTTTTACCTCATGAAATTCTCTGTTATAATAGCAATCTTGCATCTACAAGAATAAACAACCGTCTCTCCCTTAAGAAAAATATGCTGAAAAGAACAGAAAAGAAACTACAAAGAAAATAAAACCTCAGGGCTCTAAATCTTTATCTCATTATCTGGTATGTTCCCTCCTAAACCCACCCCCAATCCCAACCTTACCGATACCTCAACCAGTATTTGTCATTTGAATCAACCTATTTTACTTTCTTTTAAGTACTATACCCTATTTAAAATTATTTTGCTACTGTTACTATGTATATATTTATTTTGCCTTAGTAATTTGTCTCCCCTCCTTACAACTAAATTACAAGCTCCATCAGAGCATAGATTATGAGATGCCTATGAAAATTTTACATAAAGATCTAGAAAATATTCCAGAATATTGGAGATAATAAGTGAATGAATTAAGAAATAAAGGAAAGAATGATAATAATAAATAAATGTAGCCCCCAAAATATTTAAGTACCTTTTACATAACAGGCATAAATGAGTGTTCAATAATATTTAAGAAAGCTTTCATATATTCTTGCTGTTGGAGCACTGCAAGCCCATTTGCATTTCAATGCAAGTTTTCTGCAGACTCAATAGAATTTGCATTGTAAATATGCAGCTATTTTTTAGGAGAATCACAATAATATTTAATAATATCTACATTTGAAATACATAGGCACAAAGAGTCTATGAAATAATTGTTCATTAAATAAAGTCTTATTTCGAATTTGTAAAAATGCTGCTCTAATGTAAATAACACCAGGTCTCCTTAAGGTCTCCCAATGCCAAACCATCTTCAGAGAGTTTCACCATCAACTTATCAGGTTACAACTGTAGATGAAACAGCATTCTAAGCAATGAATATAAAAGATACCTTGTATAATAGGAATTAAGAGTCTTTTAGTGTCTTTTTCCACTCATTTTTCTATGCATGAAAATACAACCGTATAAATTTTAAAAATTCAAACAAGAAGAAAGGCTACACAATGACAAGTGCCTTTCTCCCACCTCAGACTCTGCCTCTGTTCGAGTGAGGAAATAGCTAACAACAAGTCTTAAAAATTAATCTTTGATTTTTGAAAATACACACAAATAGGTACTTACCAATGTACACACATAACTTCTACCACATATGACAGCAGATTTAATATATCTGTTCTGTGTGTGTGTGTGTGTATTACAAGTTATTAATTTACTTAGCAGTATATTCTGGAGATCTAGCTCACTGTTCAGGGTTCTGTTCTATGGCTCCAGGCCCTACTAATGACCATTTGCAGTGTGTTCATTAAAGCTGTAATGAGTATGTGTATGTATATCTATGAAAATTGCAGAATGCATGACAGGGACATTTTTATAAATATTTAAAAACTGTCAGCATATTTGTTATACCAAAATAACGTGTCAATTATGCACAAAAATCCTGTTTTCCTATAATTTCTTCAATATTATATATGACAAAGAATTTTTATTTCCATCAAGCTGAAAAGCGAAAAATTCCATTTCATTTTCTGAATCTGTGCAACTTTTAATGTGAAATAACTCAATATATGTGACTTTTGATTGACTTACAAGCCATTATAATTTATTTCTCTCTATATTGCTGTTCATGTCCTTCCTTCCTTCCTTCCTTCCTTCCTTCCCTCCCTCCCTCCCTCCCTCCCTTCGTCCTTCCTTCCTTCCTTCCTTCCTTCCTTCCTTCCTTCCCTCATTCCTTCATATTTTCAGAAATGTGGGGTTTATCATATTGATTTGTAAGAATTATTTTAGTAAATTAGTCCTTTGTCATAAATAATACAAAACTGTTATCTTTTATTTTTTATTTGTTTAATGATTTTTTGTTTGTCTTTTGTCATATAGGAAACATTGCTTTTTAGGTAATCAAATTTTTCCACTTAATATCTTTTGACTATTAGGTATTCTATGTTAAGTAATTTAAGAAAAATAATACCCCAAAATTTTGATTTTTCTTTTTATTTACTCACTGTCATGTATAAGACCTTATTTCTGGTCAGTTGGTGGCATCCACAATAAAAATAAATAGGATCTTTTGGTCTCTCATCCTCTAGATACTGAACCCATATTGATGTTTTGTCATGTATTGTGTCACCTGTCTCACCATTTCCTACCTCTGGATCCTTTTCCCTGGCCCCTCTGGAACTCAAGCCATCAGTTAATTCACTTTATCTTCAGCTGTTTTTATAAGAATTTTCTGAATTTTGTTGCTTTAAATGACACCTGAAATTCTCTGATGACCCTACCTTACTAGTATCCCTCTCAAGTTGAGACTGTTTTCTCTTATATACCATTAAGAATGGAGAAAAAATAATTTCTTCTTGCTCATTCTTGCTTGCTTCTAAACCATTACCCAACCTTCTTTCTCCTCCTCTCACTTTGAATCTCATGTCATTATATTGGTCTTCAAGATCCCTCTATACTGTAGTCATCTACCAACTTCTGTTTATTCTCTCATTTGTTAATGATTTTAATTGTTTCCGCTGAAACCACTTCTGTCATAGCTTCAATAGGCAGGATTATGGCCCCTAAGAAAATTTCACATCCTTGTCTCTGGTATTGTGAATGTGTTATCGTACATGCAAAAAAATACTTTGTTAATGTAACTAAGGTTAATGATTAATTGAGTTTAAGACTGATAGGGAAATTATACTGGTTTAGACAAGAGAGCCCAATAAAATCTCAAGAGCTCTTACAAGCAGAAAAGAAGAACAAAAAGGGAAAGCAAAGAGATTAAGCATGAAGGATTCAATACCATGTTGCTGGCTTTGAAGATGGGTCCATGCGCAAGGAGTAGAGAGGAATATCTAAGAGCTGAGAATAGCCCCTGGACCAATCCAGCAAACAAACAGGGATTTTATTCCTACAACTGTAAGCAACTTAATCTGCCAATAAGATAAATGAGTTTGGAAGTGGATTATCTCTCAGAGCCACTAGATAAAAGCCCAGCCCAATCAACACCTTAATAATTTTTTTCTGAAGAGAGAGAGAGAGAGAGTTATTTTGAACAGAAAATTCAGCCATGCTTTTCCAGACTTCTAACTTTAAAAACTGTAATATAATGAATTGGTTTTGATTTTAATCAGCAAGTGTGTGGTAATTTGTAACTCATTACTCTGCAACAAATACACACTTCCTGGCAATTTCAATATACACAAAATGGATCCCTCTGGCATGCTGATCTAGCAGTCCTTGACCTTTCCTCTAGTTATCTTGATTTCCACTTCTCCTTAGACTCTTACACTAATGGGCATACAGTAGACATTTTCATTACTACTTATTTTTATAAGTTAAATTTAATAATCTAATTTTCAAAACGTCACCTCCTGTTTTATTAGCTTACTCCCTCTAATACCTTGACTATCACAATCCTTTGATCACATATAGCCAGCAAAGTCATGATATCACCGTCCTCCTTTTCCTGTACTTCTCCTTGCTAGTACATCTACTTTTATCCTAATATTTCAAGTACTTGGATAAATAAATATAATCACTCCTTGTAAAATGTATTTAGCTTTATTATTCCTTTTTAGCTCTTTTATTCTCAACTCAACTAGAGCCCTAGTTAAATACAACTCTTCAGTTATATTTGGCTGCACCCATACACCTAAGCATATTTGGAGAAAAATGTCATAGTGATGCATCTTTCAATCTATGATCACTTGTGGTGGACTCTTCATGTTATCTACTAATTTCACTGTATTACTTACTCAAGTAACTCTTACATTTATACTCTCCTAGAGTAAGGGTCTCTCTTTTTTTTTTCTTTTTAAATCATAAAAATTATTCAGACTATAAATAGAAATGAAGATCCTCAAGATTCAAAAATCTAAAGATTACAATAAAACAATACAAAATATGACAAACAAAATGGCAATTAAAACAAAAATAAAATTGATCTGATTGAGCTAAAAAACACACTAAAAGAATTTCATAATACAATTGCAAGTATTAAAGGCAGAATACACCAACCTGAAGAAAGAATCTCAGAGTTCAGAGACTGACTCTACAAAGTAACTCAATCAAACAAAGATGTTTAAAAATGAATAAAAAAGAATGAGTAAAACCCCTGAGAAATATGGGATTTTTGTAAGAGAACACATCTGTGATTAATTAGTGTCCCTGAAAGAGATGAAGAGAAAGCAAGCAATTTGGAAAACATATTTTAGAATATCATCCATGAAAATTTATCCAACCCCACTAGAGCAGTTAACATTCAAATTCAAGAAATGCAGAGAATCACTAGGAAACACCACACAAGAAGACCTTCCAAAGACACATAGTCATCAGAATCTCCAAGGTCAAAAAAAGAGTTAAAATGTTGAAGGCAGATAGAGAGAAGGGTCAGGTCACATCCAACAGGAACCCCATCAGGCTAACAGCAATTGTTTCAACAAAAACCCTATAAGCCAGAAGAGAATGAGGGGCTATATTCAGCATTCTTAAAGAAAAGAATTTCCAATCAAGAATTTTATATCCAGTCAAACTAAGCTTCATAAGTGAAGGAAAATATTAATAAGACCATTTTCAAACAAGTAAATGCTAAGGGTTTTCATTGCCACTAGCTATTCCTTACAGAAAGTCTTGAAGGGAGTGCTAAATATGGAAAGGAAAGACTGTTACTGGCCACTACAAAAACACACTTAAGTGCATAGATGAGTGACACTATAATGCAACCATACAAAAAAGTTTGCATAATAACCAGCTAACAACATAAGGATAGGAACATATCCATACACATTAATACTAACATTGAATGTAAATGCACTAAATGTCTCAATTAAAAAGCACAAAGTAGAAAGTTGGATAAAAAAGGAAGACCCAACAATATGCTGTCTTCAAGCTACTATCTCAAATACAATGAAACCCATACACTCAAAGTAAAGGGATGAAGAAAAATCTACCAAGTAAGCAGAAAACAGAAAAAAGTAGGTGTTGATATTTTAATTTCAAACAAAACAGATGGTAAACCAACAAAGGTCAAAAAAAAAGGGCAGTACATAATGGTAATGGGCTTGATTCAACAAGAAGACATAACTATTCCAAATAAATATGCTCTCAACACAGGAGCACCCACATTCATTAAAAAAAAGTTCTTGGACACCTACAAAACAAAAGACAGTAATAGTGGGAAACCTCAACATTCCAGTGATAATATTAGACAGATCATTAAGAGAGAAATCTAAAAAATATAATCAGGACCTGAAATCAACACTTGACCAAATGGACCTAATAGGCATTTAAAGAAGACTCTATCCCAAAACAGCAGAATATACATTCTTCACATCTGCAAATGGCACATACTCTAAAATCAACCACAAAATTGAACATAAAATAATCCTCAGCAAATTCAAAAAAACAATATTATACCAACCACACTCTTGGATAGCAACATGATAAAAATAGAAATCAATACTAAGAAAATCACTCTAAACCATATAATTGCATGGAAATTAAACGACGTGCTTCTGAATTACTATTGGGTAAATAATAAAATTAGAAGCAAATTTTTTTAAATGAAATTAATGATAATAAAAATATAACATACTAAAATATCTGGCACACAGCTAAGGGAGGGTTAAGAGGTCAGTTTAGAGCATTAAATACCCACATCAAAAAGTTAGAAAGATCTCAAATTAACAACTTAACATCACAACTAAAGGAGCTAGAGGAACAAGAGAAAAACAACCCCAAAGCCAGCGGAAGACAAGAAGTAACTGAATCAAACGTGAATTGAAGGAAATGGAGAAGCAAAAAAAAAAAAAAAAAAAAATCAACAAACTCAGGAGTCTATTTTTTGGAAAAAATGAATAAGACAGATTACTAGCTAGACCAAAAAAGAAAATAAGAGAGAAGATCAAAATAAATACAATCACAAATGACAAAAGGACATTAATACTGACCCCAAAGAAATACAAAAACCCCTCTGTGGTTATTATGAATACCTCTAAGCACACAAGATAGAAAATCTAGAAGAAATAGATAAATTCCTGGAAACATACACCATCTCAAGACTGAACCAGGAAGTATTTTAACTCCTGAACAGACCAACAATAAGTTGCAAAACTGAACCAGTAATAAAAATTCTACCAACCAAAAAACCCCAGGACCAGACAGATTCACAGCTAGTTATACCAGATGTATAAAGAAGAGCTGGTACCATTTCTACTGAAACTATTCTATAATATCAAGGAGGAGAGACTCTTCCCTAACTCATTCTATGAGGCAAGCATCATTGTGATATGAAAACTTGGCAGAGACACAACAATAAAAGAAAACTTCAGGCCAATATTTTTAATGAACAAAGATGCAAAAGCCCTCAATATGACTCTAGCAAACCAAATTCAACAGCAAATCAAAAAGCTAATTTATCATGATCAAATAGGCTTTATCCCTGGCATGCAACATTGGTTCAACATATGCAAATCAATAAATGTGATTCATCACATAAACAGAAATAAAAACTAAAGACTCATGGTCGTCTCAGTACATGCAGAAAAGGCTTGCAATAAAACTCAATATCCTTCACATTAAAAACCCCCAACAAACTGGGCAAGAAGGAACACACTTCAAAGTAATAAGAACCACATATGACAAATCCACAGTCAATATCATATTGAATGGGCAAAATCTGTAAGCATTCCCTTTGAAAACTGGCACAAGTATGCCCTTTCTCACCACTTCTATTCAACATAGTAGTTATAAGTGTCTAAAAAGAGTAAAACCTTGAAGTAAACAATTTAACAATGCATCTTAAAGAGCTAGAAAAGCAAGAGCATGTACCGTGACTGGGCTGGGACTCAAACCTCGAGATTCAGTCCTCACTCTTCCTTCCCCTTTTCAAGGCAGAGGAACCTCACATGCTAATCAGAATGATGATTATGAAAAAGTCAAGAAACAACAGATGCTGACAAGGCTGTGGAGAAATAGGAACACTTTTACACAGTTGGTGGGACTGAAACTAGTTCAACTATTGTAGAAGATGGTGTGGCGATTTCTCAAGGATCTAGAACCAGAAATACCATTTGACGCGGCAATCCCATTACTGGGTATATACCCAAAGGATTATAAATCATTCTACTATAAAGACACATGCACACGTATGTTTATTGCAGCACTATTTACAACAGCAAAGACTTGGAACCAACTCAAATACCCATCAATGATATACTGGATATAGAAAATGTGGCACATATATACCGTGGAATACTACACAGCCATAAAAATAAATGAGTTCATGTCCTTTGCAAGGACATGGATGATGCTGGATACCATCATTTTCAGCAAACTAACACAGGAACAAAAAGCCAAACATTGCATGTTCTCATTCATAAGTAGGAGCTGAACAATAACACATGGACACAGGAAGGGAAACATCACACACTGGAACCTGTTGGGAAGTAGGGGGCAAGAGGAGTGAGAGCATTAGGACAAATACCTAATGCATATGGGGCTTAAAACCTAGATGAGGTATTGATAGATGCAACAAACCACTATGGCTCATGTATGCCTATGCAACAAACCTGCATATTCTCCACATGTATCCCAGAACTTAAAGTAAAATAAAATAAAAATTTAACAAAACAAAAAATAACATGCAAAAATATATACGTACAAAGTTGTTCATTAGACTATTCTAAAAATTAGCCAAAAATGAAAAAGAAAACTAAATATCCATTAATGGGCACTCCTAGAATAAAGTTTCATGTTGCCATTTAATGAAATATCCAACTGATTATCTAACTGACACTTGAATGTTCATTTCCTGTTATAACATGATATAATAATAATAATAGTGTAAAATTAAACTTCTAAAATGTTAGGCATATTAACCAACAAATCCACATTTATAAAATCATTTACAGTACAATTTTATTTTTAAATATATTGGCAGAAAAAAATCTGAAAATATCTGAATGTATGAACAATGGAGCAATTGGGAATTTTATTTTGTTTGCATTTTTTATGAAAAAAAAATCAATATTCTCTATTTCTGTGAAGAAATAGAAAAAAAAAACCTTAAAATTTACATGTATTCACAAAAGACCTAGAATAGCCCAAGCTATCCTAAACAAAAAGAACAAAACTGAAGGAATCACATTACTCAACTTCAAATTATACTACAGCCCTATAGTAACCATAACAGCATGGTACTGGCATAAGAAGAGAGACATAGATCAATGGAATAGAATAGAGAACCTGTAAACAAATCCACATACCTACAGTGAACTCATTTTTCACAAAGGTGCCAAGAACATATAAAGGACAGTCTCTTCAATACATGGTGCTGAGAAAACTGAAGACCCATATGCAGAAGAATAAAATTTGACTCCTAACTCTGACCATATACGAAAATAAAATCAAAATATTAAAGACTTAAATCTAAGGCCTCAAACTATGAAACTACTACTACAAAAAAAAAAAAAAAAAAAAAAAAGCACTGGGGAAAATCTTCAGGATATTGGTCTAGGCAAAAATCTCTTGAGCAAGTCCCCACAAACAAGGCAACCAAAGTAAAAAAGAACAAATGGTATCACATTAAGTGAAAAAGGTTCTGCACAGCAAAGGAAACTATCCACAAAGTGAACAGACAACCCACAGAATGGGAGAAAATATTTTCAAACTACTCCTCTGACAATTGATTAATAGCTAAAATATATAAGGAGCTCTACCAACTCTGTAGAAAAAATCCAATAATCTAATCAAAAAATGTTCAAAATATTTGAAAAGCTGTTTCTCAAAAGAAGACATACGAATGGCAAACAGTCACATGAAAATGTGCTTAACACCACTGAGGATCAGAGAAATGCAAATAAAAACTACAATGACATATCATCTCTCCCTAGTTGAAATGGCTCATATCCAAAACACAGACAATAATGAATTCTGACAAGGATGTAGAGAATGTACAATTATGTACAATGGGCCCTTGTACACCATTGGTAGGAATGTAAATCAGTGCAACCACTAGAACAACAGTTTGGAGATTCATCAAAAAACTAAAAATTGAGCTACCATATGATTCAGTAATCTCACTGCTGAATGTATACACACACACACACACACACACACAAAGAAATCAGTATATCAAAGATGTATCTGCACCCATATGTTTGTTGCAGCACTGTTTACAATAGCTAAGATTCAGAAGCAACCTAAGTGCTTATCAACAGATGAATGGATAAAGAAAATTTTGCACATATACACAATAGAGTACTACTCAGCCATAAAAAAGAATGAGATCTGATCATTTGCAACAATATGGAAGGAACTGGAGATCATCATGTTAAGTGAAATAAGCCAGGCATGGAAAGACAAACTTCACATGTTCTCACTTATTTGTAGGATCTAAAAATCAAGACAATTGAACTCATGGCCATAGAGAGTAGAACGATGGTTACCAAAGGCTGGGAGGGGTAGTAGGGGGTTGGTGGAGAGGTGATGGTTAATTGTACAACAAATTATAATAATAATAATAGAAAGTATGAATAAGACCTGCTCTTTTATAGAACAACAGGGTAACTTTAGTTAATAATTATTTAATTGTACATTTTAAAGTAACTGAAAGACTGTAATTGGATTGTTTGTAACTCAAAAAACAAATGCTTGAAGGGATGGATATCCCATTCTCCATGATGTGTTTATATCACATTGCATGCCTGTATCATAAAATCTCATATACTCCATATATATATATATATACACACACCTATTATGTATCCACAAACATAACAAAGAGAATAAAGTTTGTAAATCGAAAAATAAGAAAATATAAAAGTACTAGAAGCAATTCACTGTGTAACTCCAAATGAATAACTTTGAAACACTAAAGTAAATGGCTTTTCTCTAGCCAAATATAACATACTAAAATGATTTTGTTAAATTGAAGGAGAAAAACAGTCCAGACACATGACCATACATGCTACTAGAGAACTAATTGCAGTAAACCTATTCTTGTGCAATTATGTGTGTGGTGAAAGGAGGCAGGGTGGCCAGAGTCGTGCCTCACCTGCCTTTCTATCAATACTGAGGACAATGGAGGAACCTCTCAGGGTTTATCACAAGATGATATGTAATTGCTTCATGGAATGATAATAAGTCACTAAAGGAATTTGAATAATAAGGCATCACGATCAAAATGCATGCTCAATTTCTCCAAGGTGATAAGGGGAACAGAATGTAGGACACAGATAAAAAAAGGCTGCCGTGTGCAATGTGAGATCACTGCTGCTGGGAAGACATGAGAAAATCTGAGGCAGGACAATATAAAAATAGATTTGAATGGAGAGTCAGGGAGAAGTAGGGGAATTAATTTGAAAGTACAATTGACAGCACTTGATGATTGATTGGAAGATATGATTAGGAGACAGGGAGGTATCTAGAATTAGTTCCAGTTCTAGGTCATGTGCAACTAGGAGACATGCAAAATGAGGAGAATAGAATAAAGAAATAAGGCAAGAAGAATAGAAGAAAGTAATAAGAATAGAAGAAAGAAATAAAGCAGACTTACAAGAAAGGTGTGAGAAATGAACAAATGGACAAAATCTCCTCTAGTGCTCTGCTGATAAAAATTAAAGGGCGCTTTTCAGAGCCATTATGTAGTATAGTGAGTACTTGCTGGAGTGAATCAGCTCCCAATACAAACACACCAACACAAACTGAAGAATCAGGACGATGCAAAATATCCCAAAGCAAAATAGTTTCAAAATTCAATTTAACTGCAAATAAATAAATTAATTAATTAATTAAATAAAAAATGGCCGCTTATGCTTATTGAATTAAGTTTATCTAAAGACAGAAAACTGAAAATTATAGTGGCTTAAACAATATAGAAGTTCATTTATATCTTATGTAATAAGAGCAGTCTTGTCCTAGTTTGGTAATTATACAATTGCCCAGAATTACAGCTGCTTCTATCTTGTTTCATTAATCTCAAAACCTTCCACTTCATGGTGCAAGCTAGCTATTACACATTAAGTCAATACATCTATCTCCTGGCTACAAAAATAGTGAACAAGAAAGCATTAATCTTCTCATTAAGTATACTTTTCAAAAGTTGTCAAAACCAATTACCCTTAAATCTCATTATATTTTGTGGAAATTTGATACCGTTTAACTAAAAGGAAATTTGAGCAATTTAGTTTTTATTTGGGGAGGGGGGGATGTCCACCTAAAATTGAAGAGTGCTATTTATTACTACAGAAGAAATGCAGACTGGATTTAGGTAGACAGCCACAGAGTTAATTAAAAATAAGAAAATTTTGCAATTATAAGATGTGGATAAAAAATGTTATTCTTTATTCATGAGTCAGAAACTTCTCAGTAATGTTATCTCTGCATGAAAACATTTCCATCAAGATTTTAAGAGTTGGCTAACTTATTCATGTAACGCCTGTTATTGATTTTTCAGCTTTATGACTCTGTTTCATGACTGCCACAGAAACACATGCTTTTGGATTTTCTTAGCACATTTTTAGGTTTTATCTATTAATAATAGATACATCAAAGCCTTTTATTGCGTGTTGTACTGGACATTCAAACAATGGAACTCAATTTCAGGTACACAAGTTCTAAGAGCATGGGCAGAAAATCTGCAAAGAAAGAAATGGCAAATAAAGTACAAAGGGACTTTGAAGGCCAAGGGCAAAAAGCCAAGAAATGGAAAAGAATAAACCAAGTGGAAGAGAAGAAAGAAGAATAAAGTTTTTCTGAACAGAAGTAAAACATGAGAAATCACATATTAGAGAAGTCAGAAAATATGAGAATGATCCCCAAATCCCCACTAATATAAATAAAATGGAATTTTAATTGTACCAAATCCTTACTAATCATAAATGACATTAGTAGTACTGTGTACTATAAAAACATAAGTCTGGAATTATCTCTAGGGATAATGAGGCTGTGTCTAAAAATATTGCGGCTAAATATTCTGCCAATCACTTAGGTCTATTGGTTTATTTTATAGTCTAGATAAATTCAGTAAAACAAGACACTTAAATTGGGCATACACAAAAATCTGAATACTTTAGTTGACATCTACCAAGAACCTAGGAACAGTGACATGAGGAGGAAAGACACTAATATTAGTTTTTAGTCTTGGTGTCCAAACTGCTTTCTTTCTTACTTGTAAATATGTTTTCATTCTAAGCACATGAAATTAAAAAAAAATATATTGCCCAGTGAATCCTGATCTCCTACAGAATGAAGTAAAAGGATGATGCATGGGATAATCTACATTTATTTTGGAGACAGCAATATCAGTTTAATTAGATTTTACTCATGTAAGAAAGAGTGAAGTAAAACACAAGCCATATTTCTTGCCAGAGAAACACAATACATATTAATTTTTTCTCTAACATCCAATAGTTGCAATTCAGGAAGAAAAGAAAAACACATAGACATAATAATTACAATTTATTCCTTTGAGAAGAAAATTATAAATAAGAATGGAAACAACATTGAATTAAAATGAGAGATTGTCTGCAATAAAATTTCCAAGAAGAAGACATGCAATTCAGACACCCATTTTAGAAAGCAACTGTAGAAACAGTTTTCAAAAATGAATTTTCATAACTGGAGAATATACATATAAAAGACCTAAATGAAATAAGAAGGTGGCAAGTGGAAGGAGAATGAAGAGTTGGGGTCAACAGATCTTCCCTTCTGTATTGTATAGTATACAGTACCTAAATTTAGTATTTCCAAGCTTACCTAACGTAACTATCATTCTTTGATACGGCTGGGAATGGTTTTGACATTTGAGGAGTCTTATATTTTGTACACTGATGCTGTGAGAAATGTTTGCAGAACTGCAGATGCCAATATTTTCAACTCTACGAGCTAAGTACCTACTAAAGTGAGTATTTTATAAGTACAGTGATATTGAATAGCCACAAATAAAGATAGGAAGTTGAAATTGCATGTTCATGCTAAAAGATGACTAGAAGGCAGAGAAGCAATACATTTTATTCTAGAGTGGTGTACATAATACAATTTGAAAAGACCACATTTTAAAAATGGAATTCAAGATGGAGTGATACAGGAAGTTTATTTTGTGTTCAAATAGGCCAGAAGAGATAAAAATTTTAATAGCTGTAACCCTACTTTAAGTAGCAGGGATTTTTTGTTTTTAAGATGATCTATATTTTCTTTTTTCTTTTTTTTTTTTTTTTTTTGAGACGGAGTTTCGCTCTATTGCCCAGGCTGGAGTGCAGTGGCCAGATCTCAGCTCACTACAAGCTCTGCCTCCCGGGTTCACGCCATTCTCCTGCCTCAGCCTCCCAAGTAGCTGGGACTACAGGCGCCCGCCACCTTGCCCGGCTAGTTTTTTTTTTTTTTTTTGTACTTTTTAGTAGAGACGGGGTTTCACCATATTAACCAGGATGGTCTCGATCTCCTGACCTCGTGATCCGCCCGTCTCGGCCTCCCAAAGTGCTGGGATTACAGGCTTGAGCCACCGCGCCCAGCCAAGATGATCTATATTTTCATAGACACATGTAAACCTTTATTTTGTTGAAGGGCCTCAGGTCCTAAAATTAGCCTCACTTTGTGGATCTTTAAAGATATCATTTTTATTTCATTATGGTATAAGTTCTAAGAATTAATTAAAACTGAATTTACTCTGGATAAGACATTCTTGTAAGTGACAGATAATAAAAACATATTTTTAAACTTTTATATTAGGTTCAGGGGTACATGTGCGGGTTGCTCTATAGGTAAATTGCATGTCACAGGTGTTTAGTGTGTACAAATTATTTCATCACCCAAGTAATAAGCGTAGTACTCAATAGGTAATTTCTCAATCCTCACCCTCCTCCCACTCCGACCCTCAAGTAAGCCCCAGTGTCTGTTGTTCCTTTCTTCATGTGTATATGAAAACGTACATTTTTTAGATAACAAAGAATCACTGCTCAGCAGCCTAAACAAATAAGCCATAAATGAATTGTTCTCATATTTTAATTACTAAAGATATAGTTTATGAGTGTGTTCCCATGTCATTCAATTATTGCCTGATTATAATAATTTTATTTTTAATAATAATTACTTGGGAAACTTGACGTTCATGGAAAAATTTCACTCAAGTATCCATTTATGTGCGTCAATTGTGAGCAGGAATGGCCTTGGAGCTAAAAGTGTCTTCTGTAAAAATCATAAATGAGGAACAATTGAATCATTTCAAAATCACCCAATTTTGCCTTTCATTTAATCTTATTTGTGTTCTAACCTTAAACCATATATCTTGGCGATGATTTTAGTAACATAACTTTACTTAATCAATTGATCTATGTCACTATATCATCTAAACTACAGTTTATTTATCCCTTTGTAATTCATGACATATGTAAACAGTTCCGTGTGTGACTGGTTGTTTGTGCATTTGACCTGAAACATAATATTTCAGTATCAAGCTGTGCCAAATTCTACAAATTCCAAAGAAAGAATATTCTAAATTGTGTTTTTCTTAAAAGTGTGCGCTAAAAATTAATTCACATTTATTTGCACATTTACATTAACTATGCATGTGAATTAAATTGTAGAAATTTACTTGTGTGTGAATTAAGTGATAAAATATTGCCTAGAATTAGAAAAACATTTACTGCAACCAAGCATGAGATTTTGCATACCTAGGAGAATAAGGGGTATCCAAATTCATTAAAATGCTATGCCCCTGGAATCAGACTGCCTGGATATGATTCTTGGCCTCTCCACTTACCCTTGTGACTTTAGGTAAGTTACTTCACCTTCTTGATGCCTGCTGTTTATAGATAGTAACGGTAATGACCTCGTATTTATCTTAGGCAGACTAAATCAGATAATACCTAGCAGAATGCTTGACACATACTAAAGGCTCAGTAAATTTTAGCTTTGCTGATGCTAATTCTCTGCGTAGGGGTCCACCTGTTGAGAAAGGGTTCATTATATTGTGAACAAACCTAATCAATTTCTCAGACTCTATATATATTAGCATAGTTTGGGGTGTTTTCTTTTTCAGTTACTATGCAATCTCATTCGATCAACACAGGCATTTACTTTCTCCTTTCTATAAATGAGGCAAATAAGCAGATTATGTTTTAGAGACAGAGGTAGCTAGAGTCATAGGAAAGAAAAAGGGAACCAGATAGGAGAGAGACAGATAGAATGAAGTGGAGATAGACAGCAATAAATGATAGATCATAAGATGGGTGGAGGATTGATAGATGGATAGATAGATGGATGATAGAGAGATGACAGATTATATAATTTGTGTTAAGATTCTATTTAAAATGTGATTGTGAATTTTCTGAGTAAAAAGGATCAGAAAATAAAGAACATGTAAACTTAATGAAAATAATGTTGATATATTTAAAATTTACACCAAAACATAAATGAGTAATATGAAAACTTGTCTCACATATGCAGGAGTACAGAACATACAGTTGAGAAGGCTATTTCGTCTTCTAATTTGCACAACAGTACAATATGATATTAGTTGACTAATTATATTCCCTTTGCACTTAGACATTTAAATAGCCATGATTCAATAAACTATATTTCAACTACGGAAAATGAAATTCATTGTGGGAGATCTCTCTCCTCCTCCTTTACTCTTTTACTCCCTCCCTTTCTTTATTTATTAATTACTTCTATGCACAACTTAGCAGTAGCTTAAGAGCAAAACAGTTTAAACTAGTATTTACTCAGGAAGGTGATACTGCTCCAGTATTCCCAGAGCATTAGACTTTTTGAAAAGATAATAAAAAATATTATTTTTTCATTAAAAAATTGAAATGAAGGTAAAAGTTCCATAGGAATCAAAATATTAAAACACAATATGAAATGTAGCTTTGAATTAATTAGAATAATTCTGTGCATAAGGTAAAAACAGAAATCTTACTCCTTCAGGATCTGAAAGATGGCAAATGTTTTACAATATTTTGGGAACTTTTAAAATATTTTGAGGAGTATTTGCTTTCCTAATAGCCCCATTTACTCTCTTTATAATTTCCATATAAATTGGAGATAGTCTGAATGATAAAACAAAATGTGTTACTTAAAAGTCCATTCCTAGATAACTATGTTCACCCTTTTTTAAATAACTCTTACTATGTTTTATACTTTCTCCATGTACCTTTCTGTTTCCCTCATCATCAGGTTGTCAGGTCATAAAAGAAATTGACCATACCTTATTTGTGACTGTGATTTTCAAGCCTAGCCTTCTGTCTCCTACATAGTTGATGATCTATATTTAAATAAATGTATGAAGAGGATGATTATTAAAGTATATGAATAAACTTCATCTGTCTTTGATCATAAAGATACCAACAATTATAGGATTTGGTTGAGAAAAATCCAGAAGTCAGGATGATTCCACTGCCAAGACACAATATTTAAGTCAGAACTAATTTCTACAAATAATTTTATGAAATGGTCAGCTAACTTTCAAGTAATGAAAATGAGTGACATCTGTGAAACTTGGACCCATACTTTCAGTGCATATGAAAATGCCAGTCCAAGGGAGCCCACTCTACTAAGACACCTGCCAGACCAGGAAAGGCAACTCTCCTGCCATTCATTCACATATCTATGTGGTAAACTTCTACTAAGTGCTAACTAGAGTGTCAAATGCATGTGGTGTCAAAATTTTTCCAAAACGAATTTTATAATCAACAAAATACAGCAGGAAATGAATATCTGCAAAAAAAAAAAAAAAAAAAAAAAAAGAGTAAGGCATTAAATATGTGCACAGAATGCAAAAGACACAATGGAAAGAATCATTTTCGCCAGGGTTTCAGCAAAGGAATTGGACAGGATGCAAAAGACACAATGGAAAGAATCATTTTCGCCAGGGTTTCAGCAAAGGAATTGGACAATGTTGTCTTGAAATTACTGGGGCAGGCTTCAGAACACAAACTCCTAACACAATGGAAAGAATCATCATTTATACTTGGGTTTGAGGAAAAAACTGGGCAATGTTGTCTTTAAATTACTGGGGCAAACTTCAGAGTACAAACTCCTGGATATTCTGAATGAATGAAGCATCTACTCCATCAGAACAATTACATTTCAGGTAAAAATGACCAAAGTGAAAGTGAGTTTTGTCCATCAAGAAGACAAAGTATCTTTGGAATCTGAAGGCATGAAAAGGAACCTAGCATCAAAATCCTGGACCTGCAAACCAAATTGTGAGCATTGTTTTTTTCTTCCTGGGCCTCTGAACATATTTTCAATTTCCTAAACAAATCAACCCTGAGAAGACCACCTGCTATAAAATCTTGGAGCCAGAACTGAGATATGCAGTGATGAACTTTCCAGAATAGTTTATTTTGCTGAATACTCATCAGTGGCATGCTAGAGTCACTTGTTTGTTAAAATTTCAGGAATTTTGTGAACACTTGCTAAGTTAAATAAATAAACAAAACTCTGCCAGGCGTGATGGCTCAAGCCTGTAATCCCAGCACTTTGATAGGCCAAAGCGGGAGGATCATGAGGTCAGGAGATCAAGATCGTCCTGGCCAACATGATGAAACCCCGTCTCTACTAAAAGCATAAAAAGTAGCTGGGTGTGGTGGCGTGTACCTGTAATCCAAGCTACTACTCGGGAGGCTGAGGCACAAGAATCGCTTGAACCCAGGAGGCAGACGTTGCAGTGAGCCGAGATTGCGACACTGCACTCCAGCCTAGGGACAGAGCGAGACTCCGTTTCAAAATAAATAAATAAATACATAAAATAAAAATAAGTAAGTAAGTAAATAAATAAATAAATAAACAAAACTCAAAACTCCTCAGTTTCTAGTAATTTTAGTACATTTTGTTATCAACTGTGCCCTTGAGCTTATTTCTGCTGTTGTATTTGTTGGAGAAACTACATGATGGTGTGCTACTACACGTTGTTAGTGTGATCACATTGTTAGTTTCAAATCAGCCATTGGAGGAATACTAGCACCATGGAAATTGTCAAATGCTACAAATCAAGGCTTGATTTATTGTTCATTTGATTGGCTGGGCTTTAAAAAGTGATGGATAAAATCTTTATAATGGAGATTAAACTTAAAAGTGCATACGCCTCTAGCCATTACATTAAGAATATCACAAAAATCCAAGAAAATACCCTTCCAATGGTCTCTAAAATTATTATCCAATTCAGCAAAGAAGTTACTCAAAGGGAAGATCTAATAAAGTTTCAACATATATTTTATTGTTTCACTTTTGTCTTATCAATGTAAATGAAATATTAAACAATATTTATATAAAAATTGCACTAATTTGTCAGCTACAACCATAGTTTCGTTATAGATGCAAGAGTCAACAAAAATCAATAAAAAATTCTGAAAAAAGTCAATTGGTTATAGGAAATATATAACAAAGAATATTATAAATTTATTTTGCATAAATTGTGAGCTACATGTCCTTCTATCAGTGAAAATAATAACTACATATACAAATATATATAGTATGTATATAATTTATATTCTTTTATACACTTATTATTAAAATTGATAAAAGAATAAGTTTAAGCCTACAAACGTTAATATGTAAGTTTTGTATAGTTAGTTAAACTGATGAAATTGTTTATAATAAAGTTAGTTATATAAACCTTACCCAAGTTGCTAGTTCCAATCTTGATCCTGTCTTCTTTACATGAATTCACTCTGTACTTCTTTTATTTGCATTTATGACAATTGTTATGAGATTGTATAATTTTTGGCTTAATGTGAGTCTTCCTATACCCAAACATATAAACTATTTGGGGATAGATCTGTGTCTATCTTCTTCCCTTCCAAATATTATGTGTCTATCACAATACCTGACATTAATGGGGATATCTGTACCAGGGTTCATTAGAAATGTCTGTTAAATATTTGCCTGATGAATAAACGAGTCAATTGACAGAAGAATGAATCTTTCTTAACGATTTTATTTTATTGTTATTTGAGCCATGGACACTGATGAAAGCATCAGAAAAACAGTTTGGATTTGTCAATAACATGTTTATAGAACAATAAATAAGTTGAATTTTCAGTGATAGCTCCTTCACAGAATTTAAACACTCAGAACTCTTTGGAAATGTTTGGTCCTTCTTTTCTCTTTCCACCCCGTCATAAAATCCCACCTGAACTGGGTGAATGTTAGAGGGAGGACAGATAACAGAGGAAAGAAAAAAGATTCATTTGGAATGTAGAAAACTTGAAGTATTATGAAATTATCTTTATAAATAACCAGTGTTGAAAAAAATCAAGTGTTTTTCTCCATTCTTCTCCTCTGTCTGAACTTTTTTTCTGCATATATAAAATAATAGTTTTCATTATGAGAAAAAAAGAGAAATATAGTTCTTTCAAGTTTTTGAACAATTAAAATGTTGTTTTGAGCTGTCTCCCCAATAACTTTATGTCATTGGTCTGAGGAAATTCTGGCTTAGACAAAAGCTCCGAAACCCGATGTGATCATTGTTTTTTTTTTTTTCCTTTCTGAAAAAATTCAGTCAATTAATGATGAATAGTACAAAACTTAATTCCTTTTTTAAATGAGGGAAAAAAATACTAAACGACGGATATTCTTACACATTGTGAGACATTTAAGAAATGTTATACACATTCTCTCAAATTTATTTAATCTGAAAGAAAAAATAAAAATGTGTAATAAAATATACAAAGAATAGGTTGTAAAATATTGAAATGATCATATATTTATTTGTAGGTGAATTCAGTAGGCAGACATAATTTGGTTTCTGATTTTTCAAAAGCTTTCTAATTAAATTCTCAGTGCATTAATTTTATACTTTGATTGCCTTTGATATTTTTGAAAAAATAACAACAGTATATAGAGATCATTAAATAGATGAATAAAAACTAATTATGTCAAATTAAAGTAATATGCTTTTGATGTCAGATTTTGAAAGGGACCACTGGGCATTTTATCATGAGACATTTTAATACTAGTATAAATTGTTCATCATTTGAAGAATAAAAGGTATTACATGGCTTTTTAAAAGTAATATTTTAAAA
The DNA here is from genome assembly GCF_003255815.1 of Theropithecus gelada. NCBI lineage: Eukaryota > Metazoa > Chordata > Mammalia > Primates > Cercopithecidae > Theropithecus > Theropithecus gelada. The sequence goes on from NC_037669.1 coordinate 129,891,561, forward strand.
TAAAAGCTGCCAACTACAGTCACACACATCATCAGGGGAAAGCAGCCATGTCATGAACATTTCTACCAGAAATCAAGGTCATAAATTCCTTAAGGACTTCAAAATGTAAGTCATTTGATTTTCCAAATTCATGTCTACTTATTCGTCTCAGGACTGTTCTTTACGAGACTTAATACTATAGGACCACACTCTAGTTTCTTAATTGATGGAGCTGAAAATAGTAAGTGAATTCACAACCACCTGTTTGATACCAATCAGCAGGGAAGGTTTCTGAAAAGGAAAATGACTCCTACAAATATATTTAGCTGTAATAAGGAAGATAAAGGGAGAGTCTGTCAGTAAGCAGTTCTGGGAGGCAAGCAGGGTTTGTTTTTGTGCTGGCTCCACCCAACTATGTTGACCTGATTTCACCTACCGCTCCATTAAAAATATGCATCCAAAACTGAAATAATTTACTTAATCTTTGTAACTATATGTCTGTAAATTCTAAAAGATTATCTTCTTTCTGAAAGTCTCCCATTAAAATGTACACTTCCTTTGGAATGACCACTATCTCAACATTCTTGCCCTCAAAGTCAAACGTGGCCCTCCAGTCTTCCTAAATATAGATAGTGTTCCAAGGATCCATAACTAAATGAGGACTGTTTCCACTGACTTATGATCTCTAGCCTAAGATATCTTCAATTAGCAAATTAGCATTGACAATCAACATTTTAATACAGAGAAGTGAGATCTGATACACTGTAGACAAAGGAAGCTGATTTTCTACTTCATAAATCTGCAAAAGAGAGCATGTTGCTAGGATTAAAATATGTATACAATATGGTGCAGTGTTCAAGATAAAGATGTATAGATGAAAAGATTTGTGATCCATGCATAAAATTATCTTGGTACATTATTATGTCCCAATTCATTGTAAAGAAGTTCTTGTAGCTTTCTCAACTGCAAAACTTTGGAGTTGTAGCTACACATTTCGGGTTTTGTTGTTGTTTTTATTATTTGTTTTAGAGAAAAGTTCTCACTTTGTTCCCCAGGCTAGAGTGCATTGGTGCATTCATAGCTCACTGCAGCCTCAAACTCCTGGGCTTAAGTGATCCTCCCACCTCAGCCTCATGAGTGACTGGGACTACGGTACATGCCATCATGCCCAGCTAATATTTATTTTTATTTTTTTCTTTTGTAGAGATGGGGTCTTTCTATGTTGCCCAGGCTGGTCTCAAACTTTTAGCCTCAATCCATCCTTCTGTCTTTGCCTCCCGAAGTGCTGTTATAGAGATGTGAGGCACCATGTCTGGCCTTTCCACATTTTGAAACAGCTAGGATCACTGAGGTTATAAGCAACACAAGACCTTTGTGAAATAAAAAGATGTTTATACTGAGAAAGTAATGGTCTGTGATTGAACTGGGCAGAGCACTCAATTCATCTCATTAAGAAGCACACATTGGAATTTAGGTAGGAAGTAAAATGGAAAAAAGAAGATGGTGTGTTCTTCCCTTAAGCTAATAGTGTTACCTGAAATATGATCATTTCATGGTTTTCAACATTTTATGGGTTACGATTTTTAAATGAATCGATAGTCTGGTTCTCGGTTTTGCTGAATTAGGCTAACACACATACACATGTACACACACACACACACAAAACCAAGATAAGCAAGTGTTATTCAATGAGCTGAGATAAACAGAGCAGTTGGTAGTTTCACCATTTTGTGGTGATGCATAGGTGTTTAAGAATAGATGTTGGTTCTATGAAAAGCTGACTTAGCCTAAATGAAAAGTAGCATTATTAAAAAATAGAAGCAAACATCGTCAACAGCCCACTGCATCTGTTTTCACATATTTTTTGACTATTTAGTTAAGTTAAATTCATGAAGCATAAAGCACAGAGCAAACAAAATCCAATTTTTGCTCCTATGTTGAATTAAAGTATTACTAATCATGCTTTAAAAGCCATGGCTTTTGCAGACATACTGTAAGTTTTATCAGAGGGAAAACTAAATAACTAGTAACCATTTATTTGACAAGCAGCTAATGGATTACAACTGATGAATGCAATATTTTTGTTCTTTAAAAATTCTTCAAATTAATAAAAAGGAGTCTGGTCAATACTGCTATTCTGATTAAATGTCAAACAAAAATGTTTATAAAAGTTAACTTATTTATATGATTTTCCTTCTTATCTATTTTGTTTTTTAAGACTATGGCAATGTGTAGATGGAAAATGGGGAAATGCTAATTTTAGATTAGTGTCAGCTTGCTAATATTTTTCTCTCCAACTTTATATGTAAGTAATTGTCCTTTAAATAAACTATGAACATACACTAAAAGCACTTTAACATATATAATGAGTTACTATGGAGTATTTGTTTTCCTAATTCTTCTATACCTATCTATACACTGTGTCGACAATGAGAACAAATTAATAAGCACTTACATAATTGTTTATCATAAAGTATTAGAATTCTATTTTCTTAAACTTTCTCAAATAATTATATTTTAACTTAAAAAGCCATCAATAGAGTACTTTCAATGATTATGTATTTAAAAAACCGTTGAGAGATTTTCCTAGGTATATTTAACACCAACTGTACAATTCTGAAAAAACCATTTGGAAAAAAATTGGTTTTGGGGGCTGTAAATGGAAATTGAAGCAATTTTATAAAAATAAAAAACACAAAAAAGCTATGAGAGTTTCTCACAAAGTTCAACATATGCTTAACAAGTAATCAAGCAATCTGACTTCTGCATATTTTCCCCAGAAAAATAAAAGCTTATGGTTGTGCATAAATATGTGAATGAATGCTCAAAGCAGCTCTATTAATAAACATTCAAAACTGTTACAATCCAAACATCTTTCAATGGGCAAATGGTAGTATACACACTGTGGTGTATTCCACTGAAGTTCCTCTCTGAAGCTCTTTTAATAGGAACCCTATTCTACTTTTTACTTATCCGGGTAAAATTACAAGAAAACTACTCAGCAACAAAAAATAATGAACTAGGAATACACACAACAATTTCAAAAAATCTCAAAATCATTATGCTGAGTAAAAGAAACCAGCTTCAAAGGGTCACGAACTGTATAATTTCATTTTTTTGACATACCCCAAAATACAATACATGAAGTACACTTTCACCATAAAGACCTTTTGATTTTCCCATTGAACCTCCACTTTTCTTCTATTAAAATATTCAACTTTTGTTAAAGCTAATTTGAGAAAGGGAGTCCTGAAAAACCTCACAACTTACCCAACAGATGGGAGAAGGGAATGCATGGTTTTGGGAGGCACTTTATATTATGAAGTTATTATATGTATCTTTAATTCGGGAGTAATTATAGCAACTGCACCTATAATGGGGGCTCAGTGAGGAGTAATATCCTATAAAAATCAAATTTGCCTTCAGCTATTTTAATTAAAGGATAAATATTTTGAGGAAGGACCAAGTTAATAATATTAAGACAAGGGAAATAATGAGTGGAAATATGTGTATATGTGTTTTCTTCATTTCTGTTTTCTTTCATGGACCATAAAACCAAAAAACCTAGCGACATAGAGAAAAACCACATTTGAAAAAGATACAGTTACTAATGTTTATTTTTAAATGCATTATTTAAAGACATAATATGTTTTTTTCTTGCCTAAATTCATGAGCTCCAACTATTACAACACTTTAGAAAATGAACTAAAATTCCATTATTGCTAAGGATTGGACATTCTAGAGAACAGATAACTGGTTGTCAGAGATTATCGGCGGGGGAGGAAATGGCTACAAAGGATAGCATGAAAGAGCTTTTTGCACTAATAGAACCATTTTGTGTGCTGACTGTAGTGGTGGTTACACCAACCTAAACATGTTAAAATTCATAAATCTTTACACCACACAATAAAAATGTCAATTTTACTAAATGATAATTTTTAAAAAATAATCAAACACAAATACTTATCAATGACTCCAGCATCTAGGTTGTGGTTTCAATGAAATTATTAATCTTTAGATAAGCATTTTTAAAAAGCTATGGCAGAATTAGAGAGAGGGAAAGAAATCATTATAAGCTACATATCTTAGCATCAGCTGTGAGTCAATCTGGTATTAAGAACAGGATAGAAAAGGCCGGGCGCGGTGGCTCACGCCTGTAATCCCAGTACGTTTGGGGGTCTAGGCAGGTGGATCACGAGGTCAGGAGATCGAGACCATGGTGAAATCCCGTTTCTACTAAAATACAAAAATTAGGTGGGTGTGGTGGCAGGCGCCTGTAGTCCCAGCTACTTGGGAGGCTGAGGCAGGAGAATGGCTTGAACCTGGGAGGCGGAGCTTGCAGTGAGCTGAGATTGCACCACTGCACTCCAGCCTGGGCAACAGAGTGAGACTCCAACTCAAAAAAAAAAAAAAAAAGAAAGAAAGAAAGAAAGAAAGAAAACGAAAGAACAGGATAAGAAAAACAGGCAACTGTTACAGTTCTATCGACAAAAAGAGTCAACCCCTAAAAAAAATTTGAAGAGATTTATTCTCAGCCAAATATGAGTGACCAGTGATCCATGACACAGCCCTCAGAATATCCTGAGAACACGTGTCCATGGTGGTTGGGGCATAGCATAGATCTATATGTTAAAGGGAACCATGAGACAATAATCAAATACATGTAAGATATACATTGGTAGTGTTTGCAAAGGCAGGATAACTTGAAGTGGGCGTTTCCAGGTTATAGGTAAACTTAAAATTTTTCTGATTGGCAATTGGTTGAAAGAGTTCAGTTATTATGTAAAGACCTGGAATCAATAGACAGAAATGTCTGTGTTACAATGATAAGGGGTTTTGGCAAGCAAACTTTTATCATGCAGATAACGCCTCCAGGTAACAGGCTTAAGAGAGGATAGATTATAAATGTTTCTTATCAGACTTAAAGTCTGTGTTGATGTTAAATGCTGGTCAGCTTTTCCTGAATTCCAAAAGGGAGGAGAGTAAAAGGAGCAATGTCCAAACTTTCATTCCTGACATGGTCTGAACTCATTTGGAATGTCCTCAGCCGAGAAGAGAGATTCATTCAGATGGTTGGTTGGAGGGCATCTTAGAATTTTAGTTTTGGTTTAAAGTTCTCTTAAGAGCTGTCCCTCTCTGTTTTATTTCAGTTTAACAAATAATGTGTTGAACTCCTATTTCATACTTTAGCCCTGAGTGGCACGAGAGATACAGAAAAGAGAGAGAGAGAGAGAGAAAGAAAAGAAAGAGAGAGAAAAAGAAAGAAAGAAAGAAAGAAAGAAAGAAAGAAAGAAAGAAAGAAAGAAAGAAAGAAAGAAAGAAAGAGAAAGAGAGAAAGAGAGAAAGAGAGAAAGAGAGGAAGAGAGGAAGAGAGGGAGGGAGGGAGGGAGGGAGGGAGGAAAGGGAGGAAAGGAAGGAAGGAAGGAAGAAAGGAAGGAAGGAAGGAAGGAAGGAAGGAAGGAAGGAAGGAAGGAAGGAAGGAAGGAAGGAAAAGAGAGAGAGAAAGAAAGAAAAGAAAGAAGAAAGAGAAAAAGAAAGAAGAAAGAAAGAAAGAAAGAAAGAAAAGAAAGAAAGAAAGAAAGAAAGAAAGAAAGAAAGAAAGAAAGAAAGAAAGAAAGAAAGAAAGAAAAAGAGAGAGAGAGTAGATTTTTACTGAAATGCATTGAGTTCAGTGGAGATTTAAATGAAGAAGTGAATTCAGTCGTGTTACCAGGACAACACATAGTTCAGCAAAGTCAAAAGCTAGAACTTGTCTACAAAGATTGGGTATTCTTTGGGTGAAGTCACTGCTATGAGGCATACAAGGACTTGTGTAGCATTATCACCCTTCTCCTTACAAGGTAGTTCTTTATTTGGCTCCTCTGCCTTATAAGATTTTGAGCAACTTGGAAGCCAGAAAGCATATATAAGATTTTCATGCTTGATCTTATTATGTTCATTTCATATAGTAGGTGTTCAATAAGTAATTATGGAATTTAAAGTGAGTGTGGAAGAGAGCTTTATTTTAGGATTTTTTTCTTCTATTGAATGCAATCATTATGTTTTTTGTATCTTTTACTCTCCTTTTGTACATTTTATGGAGCTATCTATGTATTTAGTTTATAAGAGATGTAACAAAATAAAAACAATGTTTACCTCTTGATAATCGTGGGAAAAGGCCTTCAGTGAATTTCATAGCTTATCACAATTGCTTTGGAAACGTTTTTGTAATTAGACCTAGATAAATAGAGTAGGCAAGGGTTCCTATTAGTTTCAGAAAGAAACTTCAAGTCTTTTGTGAGTTTGTTTTTATCACCTCAAATTCATTCTTATCCTTAGCCCTCTCTGTTGTGTGGCAGAGATCGTGGTTTAGCTTATTGGTTCCTCATCTTTCCTCATCTTATGCTTCAACTTCGGTGTTCCTGGTAGAAAATTTAAGTCAGTCTCCAATTAACATAGAAGAGCTTTTGACTATAATTAAGTATCCTTTGATGTTCATAATCAAAGCCTAAACAATCTATATGGATTGACAGATTATCTTCCTCCAAGAGCACATTTCTTTTCCATGTGAGTGATATCTTTTTAAAGCAATTTCTTCTGTCATATAGCTGTAACTATAGCTATATCCCTCTTGCTTTCTTCACTAAGTCTGAAAAAAAGAAAAGAAAAAAGAAAAGAAAATGAACGAGAAGGCAGCAGGAGCTTAACATTCTTTATCTCTTGGATAGAGAAGTAGGGCTTCCAGCTATGCTGGATGCATTTTCAGAACAGGCCAGAAAAGAAAAGCTAATGGAGAACAAAATCTTTCATAATTTCACAGTTGCTAACCATGTCCTGTTTTATATTAAGGTCAATGGTAGTGGCTTTTATGCAGTTATCTTTGTCTCAGCTGAGAAAGTAACTTGGCCACGAATTTCTATTTAATTTTCTGTGGAAAGGAAGAAATGGGCATTAATGTGATTTTTAACAGAAACTGGTCTCCAGAGTTAGTGAATCACTTTAAAAATAAGGGCATACTTGTTTTCTCACCAACCTACCTACCTAAGGATTTAAGAAAGCATCCTTTAAGCTAGAGAAGCTCGGCTTCCTGTGGTTCCTTGAATCCATATCCCTCATTTAGGCATTAACAGGAAAGAATCCACCAGCTAACCCCCAATGTCCCTGGCACTAACACCTCAGTTGAGTGTTATTGAAAGGTTACTGCTTATCCCTGAGCAAAAGAGGATTGATGAATTTCACAAAAGGAAGCTGGATGGTGTAACAGGCCAGACAGGCAGTGCTTATAAATGGATTTGAACTACAGTAGCTGAAAAATATTTTTCTGTCTTTCACTCTACCTTGCTTTAAAGTTTTAATTCATCAGTCTCTATCTTTTGCAAACTGAAAGTAGATGTGCCACACCATGGCCACTAATTTAATAGAAAAGACTTTTCAGATCCCAAAAGGTTTGGAAACAAACATCATCCAGCCTCTGCTCACTCCCCATTGTCTCCCAGGGCCTCAGGGACCTTTGCCATGATAGCATTGACTAATGCACCAGAGTCATTTTCTGTGGATGAAATATGCTTTCTTTGCCACTCACTGCTGGAGCTGTTTGCTCTGGCTGTGCTTTATATAGAGAGAGCTTTCAATTTTTCAATCATAAAATCTTGCTATTTGAGCTGTTTGCAAACAAAGGCTCTGCATTCAGTGCTCTTTCTCTCAGCTACAGGTACGAACTGACATACTTTGTAAGTTCACAATGGCCAAAGAGTTGTAAATAAAGCTTTTTCTTTTCCATTTTTTTCGTATTTGAAATCAAGGAGGAAGTGATAAATATTCCTTATTGGTGACTTCATCATTGTTTGAGAGTCATTTCATAAAGCTTTATCCTATTTCTAATTGTTTTATGATGTTTTTTTCTTTATTCTGATGCTTTGAGGTCTTGGGGGATTGCTGACCCTGGAGGGACTACCCTTCCTAGGATTAGCCAATTCCTAGAGACAGATCACTCATTGGTAGTGTACCTTTTGTATGCAATCCAAGTAATCCAGAGTCCATATCCTCAACGACCTCCTTTAAAAACTCATACTCCAGGCTACTATCCACTGACTCTAATCATCCCAGGACCAAGTACCTAACAAAAGGGACAGCTCCTATGCCCCAAACTCCTTTGAAGTTATTTAAATTAGCCAATACTAAACAGACTTGCTCATCCTTTCCTGAGAAAATCAAAATAAAGTTACTTGCCCACATGTTTTCTTGCTCCTTCTGCCTTCCAACCGATCCTGGTACTTTCTCCTTTCCTGCCCCCCATCCTGTGTGATGTGCTGTTGCCTCCTGTCTGTAGGAAACTATGAGTATAATAAACTTCTTTCTTCCTAACAGTAATATTCCTGTGTTCATGTCTTACTATAGCTGCTTGAAACAAATCCCGGTTACCTTTACAAAACTATACTATTTTTTTCCTTTTTTTTTTTTTTTTTTTTTTTTGAGACGGAGTCTCGCTCTGTCGCCCAGGCTGGAGTGCAGTGGCCGGATCTCAGCTCACTGCAAGCTCCGCCTCCCGGGTTCACGCCATTCTCCGGCCTCAGCCTCCCGAGTAGCTGGGACTACAGGAGCCCGCCACCTCACCCGGCTAGTTTTTTGTATTTTTTTAGTAGAGACGGGGTTTCACCGTGTTAGCCAGGATGGTCTGGATCTCTTGACCTCGTGATCCGCCCGTCTCGGCCTCCTAAAGTGCTGGGATTACAGGCTTGAGCCACTGCACCCGGCCCTCTTATTTTTTCTTATAAGTGACCCCAAATATTATCAATCAAAACTGTTTTCTCAGTTTCATCGTCATTAATTCAACCATTCATATCAACTAATTTAACTTATCAAGACCCCTACATTAGATTCTTCAGCTTTGGTAAAAAAATGACCATACCCATAACTATATCTCTGTTTTAAATGTACTTCTGCTCCTTTGCTAACTTTTGTTACTAAACACTGATGCTCCATTTCATTATCTATAAAATGCAGTCACTCATTCTATCACTCAATACAAATGAATTGAAATGCATATCATGTGTGAGAGAATGAGTTACAGATACAAAGTAAACATGATATATCTATGCCTTGCAAATAATCTGGAAAGCTGAAGTGGAAGAAATCACTTCTGACTAATTATTGAGGTTTTACAGAAAAGATAATTTAAGTGACTGTATATCTGATGGAGGAAAGCAAGAATTATTCAAGACAGAAAGACATCAGCTACAAAAACATCAAAACTTGAAACATCATAGGACTTACTTGGAATAAAAGAGATTCCAAAGTGTTTGAAATAGCTGTAGTTGGGTTCTAAAAAGGTAGGTTATGATCAAATAATGAAGATTCATACATGACAAGGTAAAGAATTTACACTTTACCTTGTGGTAGTAAGTGGTCAAAACATGAGAGTAATATAACCAGATTTTTGTTTTAGAATGATAATGTTGTTAGCAACTTGGAGGATTGACTGGAAAAAAAATAGACCAAATGTAGTGATAATGGTTGGTAGGCTATCACCACTTTCCTGTTGGGAGATAATGAATATTCAGCTGAGTCAAGAACAGGAAGAGAAAAAAAAAAATGTTTGAAATGAGAATCAGAAGAATGTAACCAGAGAAAAACAAAGATGATTTAGTATGGGAAGTATACAAAAGAGGAAGTCTTGAAGGTTTCCAATGGCTCTTACATGGATAACTAGTGATAATACTAATGAGATTAAAAATAAGAAAAAGTTGGCTGGGTGCAGTGGCTCACACCTGTAATCCCAGAACTTTGGGATGCTGAAGTGGGTGGATCACAAGGTCAGGAGATCAAGACTATCCTGGCTAACACAGTGAAACGTTGTTTCCACTAAAAATACAAAAAAAAAATTAGCCAGGTGTAGTGGCACGCACCTGTGTTCCCAGCTACTTGGGAGGCTGAGGCAGGAGAATGATGTGAACCTGGGAGGCAGAGCTTGCAGTGAGCCGAGATTGCACCACTGCACTCCAGCCTGGGTGACAGAGCAAGATTCTGTCTCAAATTTTAAAAAATTGAAAAAAAAATAAGAAAAAGTTGATGCACAACTCTACAAATTTTATATTTTTGTTCTGAACAAGTTATATTAACTAAAACATAAAAGAAATTCAAATATGTTGAAATATGTGATAAAGGCCAAAAAGTTGTTGGAAACTAATATAAAAAGGATTTTTTTAGAAAGTAAAAGATATGTATCACATTTTCAATTTCATACAAAAATTATTATAACTATGCTTCAAAATTTTTTGTAACAAATGATAAAACATACAGTCATTAATCACTTTTAAATGCTTTGCACCCCATTTCTGAAGCCAAACTTTTAGATTGCTCTGGCTTACGTTTTTAGCTGCTCAAGTTTCAATAATAAAAATTATTGACTTACAGTCGATATTGTTTCACTAACACTTCCCACTACTCAACTACACTTTTTGAAAATAAGATTTAAAGGCAGGTTTGATTCTGCCATATAAACAATTAAAATAGGAGAATTCCAAGATGGTCAATAGGAACAGCTCCAGACTACAGCTCCCAGCATGAGCAACACAGAAGATGGGTGATTTCTGCATTTCCAACTGAGGTACTGGGTTCATCTCACTGGGTTGTGTCAGACAGTGGGTGCAGGATGGTGGGTGCAGTCCACAGAGCAAGAGTCAAAGTACAGTAAGACATCACCTCACCTGGGAAGCACAAGGGATAAGGGAATTTCCTTTCCTAGCCAAGGGAAACTGTGACACACAGCACCTGGAAAATCAGGTCACTCCCATCCTAATACTGAGCTTTTCCAAGGGTCTTAGCAAATGGCACACTAGGAGATTATATCCCGTGCCTGGCTCAGAGGGACCCACACCCACAGGGCCTCCCACATTGCCAACACAGCAGTCTTAGATTTAACTGCAAGGCGGCAGCAAGGCTGTGGGAGGGGTGCCTGCCATTGCTGAGGCTTGAGTAGGTAAACAAAGCAGCTGGGAAGCATGAACTGGGTGTAGCCCACCACAGCTCAAGGAGGCCCACCTGCCTCTGTAGACTCCACCTCTGGGGACAAGGCATAGCCAATCAAAAGGCAGCAGAAACCTCTGCATATTTAAATGTCCCTGTCTGACAGCTTTGAAGAGAGCAGTGGTTCTCCAAGCTTGGAGTTTGAGATCTGAGAATGGACTGACTGCCTCCTCAAGTGGATTCCTGACCCCTGAGAAGCCTAACCAGGAGACACCCCTGAGTAGGGGCAGACTGACACCTCACATGACCGGGTACCCCTCTGAGACGAAGCTTCCAGAGGAACGATCAGGCAGCAACATTTGCTGTTCAGCAATATTCACTCTTCTGCAGCCTTCGCTGCTGATACCCAGGCAAACAGGGTCTGGAGTGGACCTCAAGCAAACTCCAACAGACCTGCAACTGAGGGTCCTGACTGTTAGAAGGAAAGCTAACAAACAGAAAGGACATATACACCAAAATCCCATCTGCATGTCACCATCATCAAAGACCAAAGGTAGATAAAGCTACAAAGATGGGGAATAAACAGAGCTGAAAATTCTAAAAATCAGAGCACCTCTACCCCTCCAAAGGAACGCAGCTCCTCACCAGCAATGGAACAAAGCTGGATGGAGAATGACTTTGATGCGTTGAGAGAAGTCTTCAGATGATCAAACTTCTTTGATCTAAAGGAGGAAGTTTGAACCCATCGCAAAGAAGTTAACAACCTTGAAAAAAGATTAGATGAATGGCTAACTAGAATAACCAATGTAGAGAAGTCCTTAAATGACCTGATGGAAGTGAAAACCATGGCACAAGAACTATGTGACAAATGCACAAGCTTCAGTAACTGATTTGATCAACTGGAAGAAAGGGTATCAGTGATTGAAGATCAAATGAATTAAATGAAGTCAGAAGAGAAGTTTAGAGAAAAAAGAGTAAAAAGAAATGAACAAAACATCCAAGAAATATGGGACTCTGTAAAAGACCAAATCTACATCTGATTGGTGTACCTGAAAGTGACGGGGAGAATGGAACCAAGTTGGAAAACATTCTGCAGGATATTATGCAGGAGAACTTCCCAACCTAGAAAGGCAGGCTGACATTCAAATTCAGGAAATACAGAGAATGCCACAAAGATACTCCTTGAGAAGAGCAACTCCAAGACACATAATTGTCAGATTCACCAAAGTTGAAATGAAGGAAAAAAGGTTAAGGGCAGTCAGAGATAAAGGTTGGGTTACCCACAAAGGGAAGCCCATCAGACTAACAGCAGATCTCTCGGCAGAAACTCTACAAGTCAGAAGAAATAGGGGACCAATATTCAACATTCTTAAAGAAAAGAATTTTCAATCCAGAATTTCCTATCGAGCCAAACTAAGTTTCATAAGTGAAGGAGAAATAAAATCCTTTACAGACAAGCAAATGCTGAGAGATTTTGTCACCACCAGGCTTGCCATACAAGAGCTCCTGAAGGAAGCACTAAACATGGAAAGGAACAATTGATACCAGCCACTGCAAAAACATACCAAAATGTAAAGAACATCAATGTTAGGAAGAAACTGCATCAACTAATGAGCAAAATAACAAGCTAACATCACAATGACAAGATCAAATTCACACATAATAATATAAACTTTAAATATAAATGGGCTAAATGCTCCAATTGAAAGACACAGACTGACAAATTAGATAAAGAGTCAAGACCCGTCAGGGTGTTGTATTCAGGAGACCCATTTCATGTGCAGAGACACAGATAGGCTCAAAATAAAGGGATGGAAGAATATCTACCAAGCAAATGGAAAACAAAAAGAGGCAGGGGTTGCAATCCTAGTTTCATATAAAAGAGACTTTAAACCAACAAAGATAAAAAAAGACAAAGAAGACCGTTACATAATGGTAAAGGGATCAATTCAGCAAGAAGAGCTAACTTTCCTAAATATATATGCACCCAATACAGGAGCACCCAGACTCATAAAGCAAGTCCTTAGAGACTTACAAAGAGACTTAGACTCCCACACAAAAATAATGCAAGACTTTAACACCCCACTGTCAACATTACACAGAATAACAAGACAAAAATTAACAAGGATATCCAGGAATTGAACTCAGCTCTGCACCAAGCAGACCTAATAGACATCTATGGAACTCGCCATCGCAAATCAACAGAATATACATTCTTCTCAGCACCACATCGCACTTACTCCAAAATTGACCACATAGCTGGAAGTAAAGCACTCCTCAGCAAATGTACAAGAACAGAAATTATAAGAAACCATCTCTCAGACCACAGTACAATCCAATTAGAACTCAGGATTAAGGAAGTCACTCAAAACTGCTCAACTACATGGAAACTGAACTACCTGCTCCTGAATGACTACTGGGTACATAACGAAATGAAGGCAGAAATAAAGATGTTCTTTGAAACCAATGAGAACAAAGACACAACATACCAGAATCTCTGGGACACATTTAAAGCAGTGTGTAGAGGGAAATTTATATCACTAAATGCCCAAAAGAGAAAGCTGGAAAGATCTAAAATTAACATCCTAACATCACAATTAAAATAACTAGAGAAGCAAGAGCAAACACATTCAAAAGCTAGCAGAAGGCAATAAATAACTAAGACCAGAACAGAACGGAAGGAGATAGAGACAAAAGAAACCTTTCAAAAAATTAATGAATCCAGGAGCTGTTTTTTTGAAAGGAGCAACAAAATTGATAGACTGCTAGCAAGACAAATAAAGACGAAAAAAGAGAAGAATCAAATAGACGCACTAAAAAATGATAAAGGGGATATCACCATCGACCCCACAGAAATGCAACCTACAGTCAGAGAATACTATAAACACCGTTATACAAATAAACTAGAAAACCCAGAAGAAATGGATAATTTCCTGGACACATACACTCTCCCAAGAATAAACCAGGAAGAAGTTGAATCCCTGAATAGACCAAAAACAGGCTCTGAAATTGAGGCAATAATTAATAACCTACCAGTCAAAAAAAGTCTAACACTGGACAGATTCACAGCTGAATTCTACCAGAGGGGCAAAGAGGAGCTGGTACCATTCCTTCTGAAACTACTCCAATCAATAGAAAAAGAGGGAATCCTCCCTAACTCATTTTATGAGGCCAACATAATCCAGATAACAAAGCCTGGCACAGATACAACAAAAAAAGATAATTTTAGATCAATATCCCTGATGAATACCAATGCAAAAATCCTCAATAAAATACTGGGAGACTGAATCCAGCAGCACATCAAAAAACTTACCCACTATGATCAAGTTGGCTTCATCCCTGGGATGCAAGGCTGGTTCAACATACACAAATCAGTAAACATAATCCATCATATAAACAGAACAAAAGACAAAAACCACATGATTATCTCAATATATACAGAAAAGGCCTTTGAAAACATTCAACAGCCCTTCATGCTATAAACTCTCAATAAACTAGGTATTGATGGGATGTATCTCAAAATAATAAGAGCTGCTTATGGCAAACCCATAGCCAATATCACACCGAATGGCCAAAAACTGGAAGTGTTCCCTTGAAAACTGGCACAAGACAGGGATGCCCTCTCTCACCACTTCTATTCAACATAGTGTTGGAAGTTTTGGCCAGGGCAATCAGGCAGGAGAAAGAAATAAAGGGTATTCAATTAGGAAAAGAGGAAGTCAAATTGTCCCTGTTTGCAGATGACATGATTGTATATTTAGAAAACCCCATCATCTTAGCCCAAAGTCTCCTTAAGCTGATAAAAAATTTCAGCAAAGTCTCAGGATAAAAAATCAATATGCAAAAATAACAAGCATTCCTATGCATCAACAACAGACAGAGAGCCAAATCATGAGTGAACTCCCATTCATAATTGCTTCAAATAGAAAGAAATACCTAGGAATCCAACTTCCAAGGGATGTGAAGGACCTCTTCAAGGAGAACTACAAACCACTGCTCAATGAAATAAAAGAGGACACAAACAAATGGAAGAACATTCCATGCTCATGGATAGGAAGAATCAATATCATGAAAATGGCCATACTGCCCAAGGTAATTTATAGATTCAATGCCATCCCCTTTAAGCTAACAATGACTTTCTTCACAGAATTGGAAAAAACTACTTTAAAGTTCATATGGAACCTAAAAAGAGCCCGCATTGCCAAGACAATTGTAAGCCAAAAGAACAAAGCTGGAGGCATCACGCTACTTGATTTCAAACTATACCACAAGGCTACATTAACCAAAACAGCATGGTACTGGTACCAGAACAGAGATGTAGACCAATGGAAGAGAACAGAGCCCACAGAATAATACCTCACATCTACAGCCATCTGATCTTTGACAAACCTGACAAAACAAGAAATGGGGAAAGGATTCCCTATTTAATAAATGGTGCTGGGAAAACTAACTAGTCATATGTAGAAAGCTGAAACAGGATCCCTTCCTTACACATTATACAAAAATTGATTCAAGATGGATTAGATACTTAAATGTTAGACCTAAAACCTTAAAAACCTAGAAGAAAACCTAGGCAATACCATTCAGGACATAGGCATGGGCAAACACTTCATGTCCAAAACACCTAAAGCAATGGCAACAAAAGCCAAAATTCACAAATGGGATCTAATTAAACTAAAGAGCTTCTGCACAGCAAAAGAAACTACCATCAGAGAGAATAGGCAACCTACAGAATGGGAGAAAATTTTTGCAATCTGACAAAGGGCTAATTATCCAGAATCTACAAAGAACTCAAACAAATGTACAAGAAAATTTAACCAAAAAAAAAAAAAAAAAAAAAAACCATCAAAAAGTGGGCGAAAGGTATGAATAGGCACTTCTCAAAAGAAGACATTTCTGCACCCAATAGACACGTGAAAAAATGTTCATCATCACTCGCCATCAGAGAAATGCAAATCAAAACCACAACGAGATACCATCTCACACCAGTTAGAATGGTGATCATTAAAAAGTCAGGAAACAACAGGTGCTGGAGAGGATGTGGAGAAATAGGAACACTTTTACACTGTTGGTGGGACTCTAAACTAGTTCAACCATTGTGGAAGACAGTGTGGTCATTCCTCAAGGATCTAGAACTAGAAATACCATTTGACCCAGCTATCCCATTACTGAGTATATACCCAAAGGATTATAAATCATGCTGCTATAAAGACACATGCACATGTATGTTTATTGCGGCACTATTCACAATAACAAAGACTTGGAACCAACCCAAATGTCCATCAATGGCAGACTAGATTAAGGAAATGTGTCACATATACACCATGGAATACTATGCAGCCATAAAAAAGGATGAGTTCATGTCCTTTGTAGGGACATGGATGCAGCTGGAAGCCATCATTCTCAGCAAACTATTGCAAAAACAGAAAATCAGACACCACGTGTTCTCACTCATAGGTGGGAACTGAACAGTGAGAACACTTGGACACAGGAAGGAGAACATCACACACCAGGGCCTGTCATGGGGTGGAGGCAGTGGGGAGGGATAGCATTAGGAGATATACCTAATGTAAATATCGAGTTAATGGTGCAGCACACCAACATGACACATGCATACATATGTAACAAACCTGCCCATTGTGCACATGTACCCTAGAACTTAAAGTATAATAAAACATTTTTTAAAAAACAATTAAAATAGTTTAAGTCTGTAAATGGTAATATAAAGAATTCTAGACCATTAATATTAATATATCTGAGCAATTATTTAATGTCAAATTTTAGAGTAAATTGCATATTTTTATGTGAATAGATATCACATGTCATATCTCCAAAATAAAATGAACAAAGTTCATTGCTTAAAACTAGTTAGGCATAATGCTTAACCACAAGAAGATCTGAAAACACCTAAACTATAACCTCAGTATTATAGATGATATTATAACTATTTTAGTACAGCATTAAATATTGGAAACAGACAATTTGTTTTCCTATCATTATATGGGCTTATAGACAAGTATCATCAATTGCTTATAGTGGAGGCAGAGCATATTTTTACAAAGAATGATCTTATGAAATAATGTATTATTCAGGACACAAAATTCCAATGAGGAAAAATGACCTAAAATGTGAATGCCATTATCCATTTGGCAGGAGCCATTGGATCAATGACAGAGAACAATTACACACAGCACACCTCAGAGCTCTGCAAGCCTGGAAACAATGGCAAATGGATTTCAATAATATAATAATATCAATAAGTGTATGTTAAATAATTATATGTTATATGTATTATACATTTATACATACATTGTTTTACATATATAAACTTTATTAGTTTATATTATATAAATATACAAAACATATTTAAAATACATCTATCTATTAACTATCTATCAGGCTAGCTAGCTAGCTAGCTACAGTTCTTGGTATAATACAAAGAAAAAGATATAGCATTGCATGGAAGATAAAAAATTTGGGACCAAGGTTAGCTACTAACATCCTTTGCAAAGGAAAATGTACATGTAGTTTTATTAACAAGTAAATACACAGTAATTGCAAATATATGAGTTAAGATCTGCATCATACCTAGATATTGGGGAAGTTTTGTTTTTTCTTTAATTTAGTGATCATTTGTTTCATTATGTATTTGTTTATACTGACTTCAACTTAAGAGAGCACAGGTGGTAAAGAAAAAGATTATCAGTAAATAAAAGCCAGAATTTATATCAATCTTTTACACTATATACATATAACTGCTGAAACTTTAAAGAAACAAAATTATTGTTTAAAAACTATACTTTTAAAGAAGGCTCTAATATGGCATTTCTGGTTAAGACTTATTCTCTTTTATAAACTTATAAGATAGCAAATTAAACAATTATTTTATTATTATGTAAAGGATGATCTCAATATTAAACATATATGGATGGGCATATAAGTGCTCAAACATTATAAAAAGTTATTTTAAAATAATAATCTCCATAATATAATAACTATAGAATATTAAAGAGATTATAAACACTATGACCCACACCAAACCAACGTTAATTAAGAGTAAAGAATGATTTGGCCAGATGCTGTTGCTCATGTCTGTAATTCCAACACTTTGGGAGGCTGAGGTGGGCAGATCACAAGGTCAGAAGTTCAAGTCCATCCTGACCAACATGGTGAAACCCCGTCTCTACTAGAAGCACAAAAATTAGCGGGGCATGGCGGTGCACATCTGTAATCCCAGCTACTCAGGAGGCTGAGGCAGGAGAATCTCTTGAACTCAGTAGGCGGAGGTTGCAGTGAGCTGAGATCACACCACTGAACTCCAGCTTGGGCCACAGAGCAAGACTCCATCTCAAAAAATAAAAGAAAAAAAAAGAGAATGATTTGGTATCCTTTAAGATTTTTTTAGCTTTTGTTTGCTTTTTGAAAACATCCCCTTGAGTGAGTAGACTTACTGAGTGAGTAGAGTTATTTCTATGTAGTTATAGTAATAATTTAATGTAGACTAATTTTGTTTCTGCTAGTATTTAAGGTTTTTTTGTTTCTTTGTAATTATTGTTTGTCATATTTTTGATTTTTTAAATCATTAAAATGTTTATAAAATTAGAACTATGTAAAACTATGTAAGAATGTATGCTCATAGAAATCTCATTTATCCCCTATCTCTTTTCCCCATCCCCACTGTTCCTATAAGTAACTAATTTCATTGGTTTCTGGTTCATACTTCTTATGTTCTAAATATTGCTTTTTGAAAATATAAACAAGTAATGATAAATGTTTTATTTCCTCTTTCCTACATAAATATTAATATATTTTATATAATCTTTTGCATCTACCTTTTTTTAACATATCAATATTCCCAAGGATCATCAAAATTCTAGAGTTTTTTCCTCACTCATTCTTTTTATTTAACAGTGGCATGGTACTTTATTAGTTGGATGTAGCACGGTTTACTTAAGCAACTTTCCATATATGGACAGAAATATCTAGTAAAACAATTAAGTTGTTGAACTCCAAATATCTTTAAATTTTAATTTAGAAATATAACTTTATGGTTTATTTCAGAAAGACAAACTACTTCTCGTTAATTATTTTCAATGCGTACTTTATACTCTGTTTAATTAAAACATATGTAAGGTGTTATGGTGTTTTATTTTATTTACATACTCCATTTTATTTTGAATAAAATTATTTTTCATGAATGGGTAATAATTTTTAAACATTTCCTATTAAAGATTTTACCTAAATGCCTTGCCATACTACCCTAGTACAAAAAAGTATAGAATTAATAAGTCAGGAGTCCTGTGTGTTTGTTTGTATGAGTATATGCATGCATGCAAATCTATCAAAGTGATCATGTGGTTTTGTCTTTAGTTTTGTTTATTGATTGAAATAAACAATTTAATAATTTAATAAACAATTTAAATTGAAATAAACAATTTAAATAAACCTCTAGCTAGGTTAGAGATATTTTTGTGGATAATATCCTGAAATACGTTTTCCAAATTGCTTCCATTCTTCCCATTCCTTTCAGGGACACTAATGAGTCAGAGATTCAGTCTCTACATAAAGCCATATTCCCAGAGGTTTTGTTCATTTATTTTTATTTTTTTTTCTTTATTCTTGTTTTCTGGTCTTACTTCAGAAAGCTAGTCTTCAAGCTCTCAATTTTTTCCCCAGCTTGATCTATACTGCTGTTAATACTCATTATTGCATTATGAAATTCCTGAAGAGTGGTTTTCAGCTCTATCAGGTCAGTTACTTCCTTTTCTATACAGGCAATTTTGTCTGACAGTTCCTGTATCATTTTATTTTGACTCCTAGCTTGCATGGATTGGGTTTCAATGTTCTCTTAAATCTCAATAATCTTTGTTCCTATCCATACGTTGAATTATATTTATGTTATTTCAACCTTTTCAGCCTGATTCAGAATCCTTGCTGGAGAACTGGTGCAATTATTAGGAGGAAGAACACACTCTGGCTTTTTGAGTTGTCAAAGTTCTTGACTATTTTTGTCTTATCTTTGTGGGTTGATGTTGCTTCCATCTTTGAGGTTGCTGATCTTTGAATTATTTTTCTTTTATTATTATTTTTCTTTTATCCTATTTGATAAACTTGAGGGTTTGATTGTGGTATACGGTAGGTTCAGCAGACTGGCTTTCTTACTGGAAGATTTTAGGGGGCCAAGGTTCAGCTCAAGACTTCTGGAACATGTGCTCGAACTCTGGGGGACTGGAATCAGGCTTGGCTTGAATCTCTGGCTCCTCAGCATTAGAAATTTGCTGTGCTAGAGGAGTTGAGGTGCTCCCAGACTGCTGGTCACAACCCTCTGATGGGTGATGATACCTTCCTAGGGCAGTGGCAGCAAGATCCATCCTTGTTCACACATGCCAACAGCAGTGGCAGTGGAAGTGTAGTGGGGTGCATGTGCTTTGGCTGTGGCAAGGTGCTAGCGAGTGCCAGGGTGCCAGTCCCATGTGAGTGTTGGCAGCAGCGGTGGTGGCCAGTTTGGCTGGGGGTAGCAGACCCCCAGCAGTGACTGTGCATGTGTTATGGCAGTAGTGGTGTTAACGTGGGGGCAGGCATTGTTTGCCACAGGCACAGGACTCTATGCACCCTTTGTGCATGCGTTCATGGTGGTGGCAGTGTCCACTCAGGGCTGGGGTCCAATCTGCTGTTTTATGTGACTACTTTTCACTAACACCCAGTGCAGGGGTAGGGCACTGGTGAGGGTGGGGCTAATAGGCTCTGTGCCTACCAGCACTCTCAGGACAATGATAGTGTAGCAGGGGGAGGGGGTGCAGAGTGCACTCATGCTGGCAGTAGTGGCAAGGTAGGTTGCACAAGCACACACACACATACTGGCAGGGGACAGAAGGCTAGGTTCATCCGTGTGCATACATGCCAGCAAAGTAATATGGGGGTGGCAATGGGCAAGTCCCTGCAAATAAGTTGACATAGGGGAGGTTGCAGTTGAGGGGTGTTATGGATGGGCTGATACATGTCTGCAGGGGCTGCTCTGCTGGAGCGCTCTGTCCGTCAGGTGCAGTCCACTAGCAGAGGAGCTATGATGCGGGCCCTAGGAAATACCAGAGGACTGTGCTGAAAGCAGGTGTGGCCAGGTTAGGTCCCAGGGGAGGTCAGCAGACCAAGAAGTGCTCAGGTCAGACTGCCATCCTCTCATGGGCAAGATCACTCTGCATAGTTCAAGTTCCACAGATCCTCTAGGGCTAAAGTCTCCTATGGAAGCAAATTGAGCAAAGGGAGATGGGTATCCCTGGCCATGTTCCACTAAAAATGCTCCTACACCAAACCCTCTGGGCTCCAGCCCAGCTGGAGTTTTGTCCCTACTGCTTCCCTATGAGGCTTGCCTTGCCAACTCAAGGTCCATGGTGAGGGTGGGTTGCCCCTTGCCTGTTAAACTTACCCCCTCTGCAGGAGTCATTGGGTGCCAGAAACTAGTCCTGGAACAGAGTAGCCCCATGCAGGGTTCTCAGCTTTCTCTTAGCCCAGCCTTTGTGTCTTTCCTTTGTCTGTTCTCAATGCCTTTCTTCTGAAGATCTAGCAGTGCATCAGTCTCCCCAGTGACTCAGTCCCTTGGTGGGAGATGTTCCTCCTCATCAGCCATCTTGGAGCAGGATCCAATTTTAAAATGTGTGAAACTACATTAATCAAGACAGTGTGGTATTGAGAAGAGACTAAACAAATCAGAAGAGGAAAATAAAGAGTTCAGAAATAGACCCACAAAAGAATGAACATTTAATTTTTGAAAAGGTTACAAGGACAATTCAACAGAGAAAGAGTTAAACAAAAGGAGGAGAAACAATAAGACGTCTATATGTAAAAATAGCCTCAATCTATACTTCATATTGCATACAATAATTAGCTCAAATGCAAAATGTAAAATTCTAAAATTTTCAGAAGAAACCATTTAAAAAATCTTTATATTTTGTCACTGGCCAAAGTTATCTGAGACATGACAAAAAAAAAATAATAACTGCAATGCATCAAAAAGGATTAAATTTCCCAAAAGTAAGAAAATAGAAAAAACACAAAAACGTTCCTCTATAAATGATTCTCTTAAAAAAATGAAAAAGCAAGGTACAGATGGGGAGAAAATATTTGTATGTCACATATCAAACAAAGGAGTTGTATCCAGAATATATAAAGAACTCTTAAAACTCAAAAGCATGAAAGGAAACAACCCATCTAAAATAAACACAAACACTTGAACAGAAATCTAATCAAAGAAGATACTGATGGCCCAAAAACATATGAAGGAACATTCAACAGCATTAGACATTATTAGGGAAATGCAAATGAGATGCCTCAACATGCATTTTAGTATGGCAAAATCTTCAAAAATACTGATGATACCATTTTTGGCAAGGATGTAGACCAACTAGAACTCTAATAGTTGCTCTTGGGAATGACAAACGGTTCAACCATCCTGGAAAACAGTTTGACAGTTTCTGAAAAAGTTAAACATATACCTGTCATATAACCCAGCAATCTCACTCCTGGGTATTTAATTTAGAGAAATGAAAATATGTGTTAATATGAAATAAACAAAAGGATGTTTATTTTTTCTCTATTAATAAGAACTAAACTTTGGGAATAACTCAAATGCCCTTCAATGGGTGAATGAATAAACACAATGTGGTACATCTACACAATGGAATACTGTTCAGCAATAAAAATAAATAATTAATGATACATGCAACAATTTGGATGATCCTTAAAGGTATTTTGTTGAGTAGATAAAGACAGTCTTAAAAGGTCACACAACATATGATTACATTTGTATAACACTCTTAAAAGAATAAAGTAATAATAAAATGCAGATTAGTAGTGGTCATAAATAAAGTGTGAGAGGAGGGAATGATGACAAAGGGTCAGGTTTCCTAACAGTTGTAACTGTTCTGGATCCTGATTGTGGTAATAGTTCATTGAATTTATACATATGTTAAATTTATAGACTCATATATTTTAAACTCAATTTACTAAATGTTAATTTTAAAAATTAAGTTAAAAATGATCAAGAAACATGCATGGTCTTTGACTTTTTCATAAGCAACAATTTAAAGCTCATTCTCCTGCCCTGTTCTTCAGAAAGAAATGGTCTGAATGAGAACAATGGAAGGAGGGTCTCTAAGTGCATTTTATGCTTTTATATTTATATGTACATATTATTTTTTTCCCTCAAACTGAGCATGTGTGATTTTGTTTTGGATACTCTTTCTACAGTTTTTATCCTTACATTATTAATTAAAATATTTCCTACAAAATTAGTCCCAGAAGGAAAAGTTATTTTTATGTGCAGACAAGGAAAGATAGATTCTGCTTACCATTTACACAACATATTAAGTGACAGCACTGAATTTCAGTTCATGTGGGCTTTCAGAATTATGATATTGAAGCATGTACTTTATATGCAAATATTTTTCAAAGATCAAGCTTCTGTCTCACAGATTATAAACTGTCATATTTCACTCTGTTTGAATCTGGCATATGTTAAAGTATTCCCTGTCGTGCTTTTATCGTCACAAACAGTAAATTATTCAAAGCTCAGAGGAATGAAACTAACAGCATGTTTGTGGAGTTTCTTCAAAACAGTTAAAGAGAATACAAATTAGTTAATTCATCAGTTTTATTTGTCTCGGTAATTGACTCTGCTTTCGAAACTACACCATAAGATTTTAAAAAGGTTAAACGCAATGGTTTGGGAAAAGGTGTCATAGCAGATTGAACTATTTCACTATTTTGTAAATGATAATGTTGACTGACTGGACATCATATAATTTTCTCTTTAAGACTTTGATGTCACTCAAAAGCTGGGCTGCTTTCTCTTATGGTTTAGTTACTATCAGTGATAAAAAGCTGGGCTGCTTTGTTTTATGGTTTAGTTACTATCAGTTTAGTATTTTTTCTCTATGTCATTTATTGTCAAATCTTTTTGCCTAGAAAATGAAGGGATGGTTTGATTAAAAATAGCTGCTCCTGATTCTATCATTAGCTAGTTTATAGAAGTATAAACTAGCTGGGGGATGAGGGACGGAAGCAGGGATGGTTGATGTGTACAAAATATAGTTAAATAGAATGAATAAGATCTAGTATTTGATAGAACAACAGGGTGATTACAGTCAACAATATTTTACTGTACATTTTGAAGTAACTAAAGCAGCATAATTAAAATGTCTGTAACAGAAATAAATAATAAATGTTTGAGGTGATAGATGCTCTATTTACCTTGATGTTATTATTGTGCATTGTATGCATGCATCAAAATATCTCATATATTACATAAACACACGTGCTATATACTCATTAAAATTTGAAATTAAAAAGTTTTATTTAACTGTGCAGGGACAGAATTTTTCCTTATATTTGGCATACATTAAGATATAAATAGTTTTAAAAGAATCAGGTGAAATATAACACTATGTGAGCAATCAGGTTGCTTTAAAAACGTCTAAAGGCCGGGCGCGGTGGCTCAAGCCTGTAATCCCAGCACTTTGGGAGGCCGAGACGGGTGGATCACGAGGTCAGGAGATCGAGACTATCCTGGCTAACACGGTGAAACCCCGTCTCTATTAAGAAATACAAAAAACTAGCCGGGTGAGGTGGCGGGCGCCTGTAGTCCCAGCTACTCCGGAGGCTGAGGCCGGAGAATGGCGTGAACCCGGGAGGCGGAGCTTGCAGTGAGCTGAGATCCGGCCACTGCACTCCAGCCTGGGCGACAGAGCGAGACTCCATCTCAAAAAAAAAAAAAAAAAAAAAAAAAAACGTCTAAACAAGGAAATTCTTCTATCTTAGACAATGAAATGTTCTTTAGCACGAAGTATATTTCCCTAGTAAGAATGTATGGCTATATCCTTGCTTAATTTTAAGTATCACTGAATATTTTAAGAGAAGCAATCTTACACTTTAACTTGTCCAATCCACAGATAAGCTCCACATCAGAGAAGTCATGTCGTTTGGTTCAACAGTATATTTTAACTGTCTAGTAACTACATACTACATAAATGAATTAACCACCTCATTTTGCAAATGCAGAATACCTAGCTCCAATAAAACAAAGAGAACTGAACCAGGTTATAGTAGATTGGGTTTCTAACATTGCTCGCAACAATATCTACTATCTCATATGCTCATTTGCAATGTAACCTTACCAGTTTCCTACCAAGAAATGGAATCCATTTCTGTTGCTTTTGAACCAGCTCTTACTTTGCAGCTTGCTTTGATCATTAGAATGCAGCAAAAATGATGCCATGCAACATCTGAGTCTGGGCCTAGAAAGAGCAGCAGTTTTACGTCAGCTATTCTGAATGCTTGATTCTAGGACCTATTCATGTAAAGAAACCTAGGGAGGCCATCTAGAGAGAGCCATAATGGGAGTGAGAGATAGACTCAACCTCCAGCCCATTTGCCAAGGTGCTAGATATGGGAATGAAATGATACTGGGTATTCAGGACTGCTTCCATCTTGCCACCACCACTTGAGAAATGTGTGACACATGGAAAAGAAAAACAACATACCCAAGTTCTATCCGAATGTTAACAAATACAGTGGTTGTAGTTTTAAAGCACTAGGTTTTGAGGTAGTTTATTACACAGCAATAGGAAACTAAAACATAGGTTATAAATCTAGTTTCGGTGGGATCCTCATAGAAAATGAGTAATTTTCCCTGCTCTACAAATGCAAAGCACTCAAATATCTACTGCTCTTTTGTTATACAAAATTTGTGTTTCTATTCTTAATTTAAAAATAATGGATAGAACACAATACATTTATTTCTACAGTCTCTATTTTCTGTGACATTAAGAAGAAATGCAATTAAAACTCTCAGAACACTTAGCAAGATGAGAAACTTGATTAATTAGCACCTCTACACATAATAAAGAAGATCCTAAAACTAGAATCAAAATGTGGGCATCAGTAATTTCAAGTATTTTAAGATAAATACATTTAAATTATCCTGTACATATAATGAAAATAGGAAAAAGTGCCTGGAGCATTGCCTCTGGATAAAGATGGCTGCCAATTCCCATAGATGTCAAATAAGTAGAAATCCAAACTACTAGCTGAATGAGTTTTCTATAACTCAGCATTCTTTTTGTAGCAGAACATTATCAGGCTATAAGTTTTTGGAATTCAATCTCTTCAAATGGCTTATATTATTAGTGTTTTAAAGATAAGAGTTTCGAATAGTAAGTTATAAACATTGAACATGAAATATAAGGAAATGAATTTAAGAACAAAAATTACATATTCAGTAGTAAAAATAATCCAAAGTTTTTATATACCACGGAACACTAAGTGATGGAAACAATTTTATTTAAATTCATGAGTATTTGTTAACCAGAATGTTATGTTCAGTGCTAAAAATTTTAAGTTGAGAGGAGGAAAAGGGGAAGAAAGGAAGGAAGGAAGGAAGGAAGGAAGGAAGGAAGGAAGGAAGGAAGGAAGGAAGGAAGGAAGGAAGGAAGGAAGGGAGGGAGGGAGGGAAGGAGGGAGGGACAGAGGGGAGGAAGCAAGAGAAGTGTCAGATTATTTCTTTCATTAAGGAGCTTGCAATAGAAATAGATAAAGGCAATAAAGAACAAATGTGAAAATATTCATTACATAATTGTGACTTTAAATGCACAATCTATAAACAGACTCTTTTTACTTCTGTATTCCTCTCCTCAAGTGTCTGTATTGGCTCCTTCTAGTTTTGTGTTTCACATTCAATCCTCAATCTGCAGAAATTAGTGCTCCTTAGTAATGCCCATTAGTAAAAGCAAATGAATTATTCTATTACTTATGTTGCATAAGGTCTTTGAAATATGTAACAGAGTTTCAGGACATTGCTTTTCTGAAGGTCCTTCTTGAGTTGAGGTACATCTCACCATTTATGGGTAGAAAAAAAAATTTTGTTTTTAACTGAGACAGAGTCTTGCACTGTTGCCCAGGCTAGGGTGCAGTGGCACGATCTTGGCTCACTGCAACCTCCGCCTCCCCGGTTCAAGTGATTTTCCTGCCTCACCCTCCCAAGCAGCTGGGATTACAGCTGCCCACAACCATGCCCAGGTAGCTTTTTGTATTTTTAGTAGAGACAGGGTTTCACAATGTTAGCCAGGCTGATCTCGAACCCCTGACCTCATGACTTGCCCTCCTTGGCCTCCCAAAGTGCTGGAATTATAGGCATGAGCCACCATGCCCAGCTGGTAGAATTTTTAAACTCAAAATATGTTGTCTAGCCAGAATTTTAAAGTTAGATATTAAATTGCAAAAGTTAGCCAAGTTCCAGATGAGTTGCTTATCATTAGTATGTGACATTCAAAACAGAAAATGTATTTAGTAGTGGGCATTAAATCAGTAAATTAAAAGTTAATTGCACTTAATTTTGTTTTGAACCTCATCTGGTTCTAGTTCCCAAGGAGAGTTCTATAGACAGGAAAATTTAATCATCTGAAATATGCATAGGCTCCTGGAGTTTCCTCCTTACCTGTCCCATTATAGATCTTAAGTTGTCTCTAATTTGTTAAGTATATTTGTCCCAATAACACCTTTGTGTTTCCAGGATCAAAACAGAGATTTCTGTTTTGAAACAGGAGCCTTTAGTCAGCTTGTCTCTCAGAAGTATATTTCTGGTCTGCTGTGCTTTTTATTTGTGATCATATTTCTGAGTGATTTTACCCATTTCCATTCTAATGACTTCCAAATCTATATTTTCAGCCCAGACCTTTCTTCTAAGAGGAAGACAGGTGATATGGTTTGGCTGTGTGTCCCACCCAAATCTCATCTTGAATTGTAATCCCCGTGGTGTCCATGGAAGGACCTGGTGGGAGGTGAATGGATCACAGGGGTGGTTTTTTCCATGCTGTTCTCATGACAGTGAGTGAGTTCTCATGAGATCTGATGGTTTCAATGTGCTGCACTTCCCATTTGCTTGCTCTCTTCTTCTCCTGCCACCATGTAAGGAAATGTCTGCTTCCCCTTCACCTTCTGCCATGATTGTAAGTTTCCTGAGGCCTACTCAGCCATGCAGAACCATGAGTCAATTAGAACTATTTTCTTCAAAAATTCAGGTTGTATCTCTATAGTAGTGTGAAAACAGAATAATACAGACAATTGGTACCAGTGTAGTGGGGGTACTGCTATAAAGATAACCTGAAAATGTGGAAGTGACTTTGGAACTGAGTACCAGTAAGAGGTTGAAACAGAGGTTGGACAGGTTTAGAGGGTTCAGAAGATGATAGAAAGATGTGGTAAAGTTTGGAACTTCCTAGAGATTTGTTGAATAGTTTTGACCAAAATACTTATAGTGATATGGACAATAAGTCCAGGCTGAGATGGGCTCAGATGGAGATGAGGAACTTACTGTGAAATGAAGCAGAGGTCATTTCTGCTATGCTTTAACAAAGAGGCTGGATGAATTTTGCCCCTGCCCTAGGGATCTGTGAGCTTTGACCTTGAGAGAGATCATTTAGAGCACCTGGCAGAAGAAATTTCTAAGCAGCAAAGACAGGTGACCTGGCTTTTTGTGAAATCATTCATTTACGTGTACTCACAAAAAGATGATTTGAAATCGAAACTTATGTTTAAAGGGAAAGAAGAGCATAAAAGTTTGGAAAATTTGCTACCTGACTATGTCGTAGAAAAGAAAAACCCATTCCTTGGGGAGAAATTTAAGCCAGCTGCAGAAATTTGCATAAATAAAGAAAAGCCAAATGTTTATAACCAAGACAATGGAGAAAATGTCTCCAAGGCATGTCAGAGATCTTCATGGCATTCCTTCTTATCACAGATCCAGAAGCCTAGGAAGGAAAAATGGTTCCCAGGCCCAGCTGCTCTGTGCACCCTCAGGACTTGGTGCCCTGCATCCCAGCTCCCAGCTGCTCCAACCCCAGCCATGGCTAAAAGGGGCCAAGGTACAGCTCAGGCCATTGCTTCAGAGGGTACAAGCCCCAAACCTTGCTGGTTTCCATGTGTGTTGGGTCTACAAGTGAACAGAAGACAACAGTTGAGCTTTGGGAACCTTCACTTAGATTTCAAAGGATGTATGGAAACACATGGATGTCCAGGCAGAAGTCTGCTGATAGGGTGGAGCCCTCATAGTGAATCTCTACTAGGGCTGTGTTGGAGCCCCCACACAGAGTCCCCATAAGGGCACTTCCCAGTGGAGCTGTGAGAAAAGGGCCACCATCCTCCAGACCCCAGAATGGTAGATCAACTGACAGCTTACACTGTGCACCTAGTAAAGCTGCAGGCACTCAATGCCAGTCTGTGAAAGCAGCTGCAGGGGCTGTATCTCCCAAAGCCACAGGGGTGGAGCTGCTCAAGGCCATGGGAGCCCACCCCTTGCATCAGCATGCACTGGTTTTGAGACATGGGGTCAAAGGAGATAACTTTGGAGTTTTAAGATTTGATGAATACCCTGCTGGATTTTGGACCTTCATGGGTCCTGTGGTCCCTTTGTTTTGGTCAATTTCTCCCATTCAGAATGGGAGCATCTACTCACTGCCTGTACCCACATTGTATTTTGGAAGTAATGAATTTGTTTTTTATTTTACAGGCTCATAGGCAGAAATGACTTGTCTTGACCCAAATGAGGCTTTGGACTTGAACTTTTGAGTTAATGCTAGAATGAATTAAGACTTTGAAGGTCTGTTGAGAAGGCATAATTGGTTTTGAAATTTAAAAAGGACATGAACTTTTAGAGGGTCCAGGGCAGAATAATATGGTTGGCTCTGTTTCCCATCCAAATCTCATCTCAAATTGTAATCCCCACATGTCACGGAAAGGATCTGGTGGGAGGTTACTAGATCATGAGGGCAGTTTCCCCCATGCTATTCTTATGACAGTAAGTTCTCGTGAAATCTGATGGTTTTAAAGTGTGGCACTTCCTCTTTGTGCTCTCTCTCTCTCTTTCTCCTGCCACCATGTAAGAAGGTGCCTGCTTCCCCTTTGCTTTCCATGATGATTGTAAGTTTCCTGAGGCTTCCCTAGCCATGCAGAACTGTGAGTCAATTAAACCTCATTTCTTCATAAACTACACAGTCTAAGGTAATATCTTTATCACAGTGTGAAAATGGACTAATCCAACAGGTATACTGAATAGGTTACTTATGTGACCACTTCCTGGGCCAACAATAGCCTCTAATCAGCAATTATAAAACTGAATTTGGCATCCAAAATCCCACTTAAATAGCTTCTTTTCTTATCCAACTTGTCTTGGCTAATTCACCTCCTGGTTATCTAAGCAGTAAAATCTAGTTATCCTTCTTGGTTGCTCTCTCCCTTCACTTGATATTTCCAATTAGTCAAAAAATGTCTATTTTGTCTGAAAAAATACTTTTACAAAATATATATTTCCCTCTTTCTCCAACCAACATTAAGGTCCTTAAAATTTCTTACCTGGACTACTAAAATCGATTCTTAATTTTTCCCCCTTGTTTTTTATTTATTCTATCCTCAGTCCATTTTCCACCATTCTACAAGGGTAATATTTTGAACACACAAATGTGATCCTGGCAACATATTGATGAATTGCTTTAAGAGTATCCCCTCAACTTCAAGAAAAACCCAATTCAATTTCAAGTTATAAAATCACTTTTCTAACTTATTAGTTTCATCTTGTGTTATTTCCATTCCTAACCCCATAATGCACAGAATCTTACTTTCCCTGAAATATCTTCCTCTGCTCATTAGGATATGCTATTTCTTCATCTGAAAATACATATCTCCTTTATTGGCCTGTTAAAAGCTCCATTCTTCACATACCTGTATATATTATTCCCTTCTATGAAATGCTCATTGTATTTCACACACTCGTATCCAACCACATTGGTTAAGTTGATGATTACCTTCATTGCGCCACATCTATATAATATAAATAAAAAATGTGTTTCTATATCTAGCTCCCCTGTTAAACCCTAAACTCCTCTAAAGAACATAAACTATGTTCATTTGTTCATGACAAGTGCCTTGTATGTGCTAGCCATACAATACCTACTTGAAAAATGAATAAATGAACAAATGCACAAAATAATCATTAGTATCACCTTTAGGCAGTTTTGTAGTCTAATTTTCTTTGTCTGTAAAGTAGAAAATAATGCATAATCCCCCAAAAGCTTAATTTTACAAACTGTGGAATCAGAGAAGAAAAAATATGTAATTGTATAACATGCAAAATTTGGGATATGGCAAATATCAGTGCTGTAGAAATTCAGAATTTCTTCCAATAAGGGCTGGAAGACTCTTATAAGTGTAGGCATTTAAGCTTAGCCTTGATGGATTAGTTAAGTATGAGAAGTGGAGAGGAGAGTGGAGTGAAGACATCTCACATGAGAACAAAATTAGTAAAATGGCTGAGATCAAAGCCAGAATACTGTTTGTTACAGACAAAAAGGTGATGTTCTTTCTGGATCAATGGTTGGGCATCCTGAGAAGTTATGAGATAAACAATTCGATGAGACAAATGTAGCCAGTAAGCAGAAGATTTTAAATCATGTTATAAAGGTACCGATTATCATCATGAGAGTATTTTAAAATACTTTGCTGCAAAATTAGAGTCATTAACACAAATAACCAGATCTTGAAATTATAATTTTGAACATAATTTTTAGATGGCTTATAAAGTCTGAAAGAGTTTACTATAATTAAATAGTGATTCAATTTATTGACACTCATTCTACACACAAAAAGACTCTTCAATGCTTGTTAAAAATTATTTCATGCTCCATCCCTTGTAATTCTGAGACCATTCATTTGATGTTCAGTTAAAATTTAGTACCATTCCTTGAATCGGACTTTTGTTTTCTTGCCTCCTCAGTTTGGTTACACTCTATACCTTCCCTAAGATAGTCCTATAATCTACTTTGCAAATGTCTCTTTATCCCTCAAGACAGAGTAAAAATGCCCCCTCTTCCATGCTTCCATGAAGTTTTCCTGGACCACACAGGCCAGAATGACAAGCTTATTGGGGCTCAACAGCACCTTTTCACTCCTTATTACTGCTGTCATATTGCTTCTTCCCAAGGCTCCTCAAGGACTAAAGTGGACCTCATTTGTATTAAACTTTAGAACTTTGTAGAATTTCTAGTAAACAGAAACAGCTCATTGAATATTGAAGTAACTAATAAATACTGACAACATAGTAATGTATGTTGAGAGGTATTTTTAACTGCCAACAGTCTAAGGTTAATGTTTTATTTTTTGTTTTTATATAAAATTCTCTATTAAAATGAATAAGCAACATGAAAATAGAAATTTATCTGCCTATCAAATAAACAAAATTTAAAAAATACTTATTATGTGCTAGGTAGAAGTAAAAAGAATACTCTCACATCCTGTGGCAGTAATATAAATTTCTGAAAGCAGTTTGGCAATATTTATCAGAAACTTTTTAAAAAGTTATTTCAACAAGTAATACTATTTCTTGTAAAATTTCCTAAGGAATACATCAGACTTATTAAGAAAATGTATGTTTAAGTGTAATGAGGGAATTGTGTGTTTTCAAACATTGTACAGTAAAATAGGACAAATACTTTGGGAGACTGAGATGAGAGGAATGTTTGAACCCAGGAGTTTGAGTCTTCCCTGGGGCAATATAGTGAATCTTAGTTTCTACAAAAAAAAAAAAAAAAAAAATTAATTAGATGGGCATGGTGGCACACGCCTATTGTTCCAGCTCCTCAGGAGGCTAAAGTGGGAGGAATGCTTGAGCCTGGGAGGTTGAGGCTGCAGTGAGCTATAATTGTGCCACTGCTCTCCAGTCTCGTACATAGAGAGAAACCCTGTCTCAAAAAACAAACAAACAAACAAAAAACAAAACAAAACAAAAAAACCTCTCTTAAAGACATTTTTGAAGACAGTGAAGATTGACTTGTATTCAAATTCTACTTCTGCCTCATACTAGCTGAGTGACTTTGACCAAGTCACTTTTAGTCTCCAAATTATGTCAAATTATACTTCTCACATATGTATATTGAGCATAATAATGGTAACTATTCCATAGGGTTGCTGTGAGAAGGAAGAGATCTAAAATGTAAAAAGTTCAAAGCAAGTACTAACATACAATGATCAATAATATAACCTATTATACTAATGACAATAATGATGACTGTAAGATGTGCCATTTCAATTTTGACACAGCTTAACTGCTAGGATGGTATTTTATAGAGAACTGAGGATTAAGCGACATAGAGAGCAACTTCAGTGTTTTCTTTATGAGCATTTTTGTTGAAAATATAGAATCCTATTTTTAATTATTATTATTCTGGGCATAGTAGCATTGGACGTCTTGGTTTTCATGCTTAGAATTGATGATATCCAGTTCCATTTTAGATATTTAAAAATACTTTATTTTTGACAGGATAATTCTGCCACCTCCCTAACTAATCATCTCAGAGCCTACACAATTATTTACATTGTATCATTAATGGTTCTTTACCTTTTTAAAGCTCAGGCAGTCATTGTGACAATAACAAGTGAAGGTTTTAGATTATTTGAGTTGTTGGTCTCCTTTGTTCTCTTTCAAAAGAGATGTCACTCAAATCCATCTCTGACTGGTACTTCCCAAAAAACAAGGAGGAAAATTTGCACTTGTCATGAAGTTATTTAAATGATGTTAGAAAAGATTGAAACATTTATAAATTTGTTTAGAGGTGCCTGCTATGCAAATGCACTGAGTGGGATGTTGTTTAAAAACTTATTTAAAATCATACTTGCTTGAAATCATTTTGAGACCCCAATTAATTGTAAGTAGAGTGTTAGGAATCATATTGTAACTACATATTATTTTAAAGTGATTGCTGCATATCAATCTCTCTCTCTCTCTTTTTTTTTTTTTTTTTAATGGAGTCTTGCTGTGTCACCCAGGCTGGAGTGTAATGATGCGATCTCAGCTCACTGCCACCTCCACCTCCCTGGTTCAAGCAATTCCCCTGCCTCAGCCTCCCAAGTAGCTGGGATTACAGGTGCATGCCCCATACCTGGCTAATTCTTTTTGTATTTTTACTAGAGACAGGGTTTCACCATGTTGAGACTAGTCTTGAACTCCTGACCTCAAGTAATCTGCCAGCCTGGACCCCCCAAAGTGCTGGGATTACAGGCATGAGCCACTGCACCTGTCCCATATCAATCATTTTTGTGCCAAAACATTTACTTTGAAAGTATTTAGAATGAGACTACCCATCCAGTTAAAATTATAACTTTAATGAAATAAAGATTAAGTAAATATATAATTATCTTTGGAACAAGAGTGTAAAAGACAGAGACTGATGAAGTGTGATTTATTTAAAATCACACAAGTGCAAAACGAAACAAGCAATGATGAGACATTTGCACAGTTGTTAAGATATATCTGTTTTGTCCTGTATATGTGACTGTGTGGTGAATGTATGCATGTTGGGGTGTATGTGTGGAATTTCTACATGTATGTATAATCTTTGCAAGCATACACTTTTGGGGTAACTTTAACAAACATATTGTTTATTCCTGACATTATTTTAAATTCTAGCCACTCAAAGAGTTCTATGAATCTCTAGCCCTTCCTTTGGTATGCAATACATTTCTGCCAGTTGTCTTTGTGTAATGAGACAGCGTACCAGGTATGCTCCACTTAAGCACAAAGGAGAAACATAGCTTTTGTGTAACTCAAACATGAAGTTTTTAAAGCGATACCATTAATTTTTAGTTCCTTAACAAGCATGATACCAGCCATTCTTATAAAGAAAGCTATTTAAGATGGTGGAGAAAGACCTTCTTTCAAAAATTTCTTGTAACCTGGGTAGATTTCCCCAGCTTATGGAGGGAGATTTGATGGTACTATGAAAATTGGCCTTTGAGTATTTAAAATATATCAGAAAATTTCAAAAATTTATACACACTGCATAGTGTTTGTATAATTCACCTTATAGAAGTCAGTCTCATTTACTGTCTTCTTTTTGCAAAATGATGGTATGGGGTTGGTCACTATGATGTCTTCCAGCTCTAAAGTCCTCTGAAGGCACCAAAGACACTGCAGAC
This sequence comes from Theropithecus gelada, assembly GCF_003255815.1. Taxonomy (NCBI): domain Eukaryota; kingdom Metazoa; phylum Chordata; class Mammalia; order Primates; family Cercopithecidae; genus Theropithecus; species Theropithecus gelada. The sequence goes on from NC_037669.1 coordinate 129,926,496, forward strand.
ATTAAAGTGAGTTTTGATCAATACGGATATCTGAATTGGAGGAAGTTATCAGAAGGATAAAATTATTTGGATCTGATTAAAGATAGAATGTAAGTTGTTCACTTTATACAAAGGTGAAGAAGACTTCTGGAAACTGAGAAGACTAAGAAGGAGGAGAGAAAGTGAATGAAGGATAACTGACCAATGTGAAGCTACTTGATGCTTGCCAGCTGAACAGAACCATGATCAATGGAAAAAATAATACAGAAAATAAATTAATGGTTGAATGATATGGTGAGTAGACCCAGAATCTAAAAGACAAAACAGCCAAAGTGGTGAGAAAAGGTAAGTTTTAGTAACAGAAAAACAGGCAAGATGGCCGAATAGGAGCAGCTCCAGTCTTCAACTCCCAGCGCCAGCGACACAGAAGACCGGTGATTTCGGCATTTTCAACTGAGTTACTGGGTTCATCTCACTGGGGAGTGCTGGACGATCGGTACTGGTCAGCTGCTGCAGCCCGACCAGCGAGAGCTGAAGCAGGGCGAGGCATTGCCTCACCTGAGAAGCGCAAGGGGGAAGGGAATCCCTTTTCCTAGCCAGGGGAACTGAGACACACAACACCTGGAGAATCGGGTAACTCCCACCCCAATACTGCGCTTTGAGCAAACAGGCACACCAGGAGATCATATCCCACACCTGGCCGGGAGGGTCCCACACCCACGGAGCCTCCCTCATTGCTATTACAGCAGTCTGTGATCTACCGGCAAGGCAGCAGCGAGGCTGGGGGAGGGGCGCCCGCCATTGCTGAGGCTTAAGTAGGTAAACAAAGCTGCTGGGAAGCTCGAACTGGGTGGAGCTCACAGCAGCTCAAGGAAACCTGCCTGTCTCTGTAGACTCCACCTCTGGGGGCAGGGCACAGAAAACAATAACAAAGCAGCAGACACCTCTGCAGACGCAAACGACTCTGTCTGAAAGCTTTGAAGAGAGCAGTGGATCTCCCAACACGGAGGTTGAGATCTGAGAAGGGACAGACTCCCTGCTCAAGCGGGTCCCTGACCCCTGAGTAGCCTAACTGGGAGACATCCCCCACTAGGGGCAGTCTGACACCCCACACCTCACAGGGTGGAGTACACCCCTGAGAGGAAGCTTCCAAAGCAAGAATCAGACAGGTACACTTGCTGTTCAGAAATATTCTATCTTCTGCAGCCTCTGCTGCTGTTACCCAGGCAAACAGGGTCTGGAGTGGACCTCAAGCAATCTCCAACAGACCTACAGCTGAGGGTCCTGACTGTTAGAAGGAAAACTATCAAACAGGAAGGACACCTACACCAAAACCCCATCAGTACATCACCATCATCAAAGACCAGAGGCAGATAAAACCACAAAGATGGGGAAAAAGCAGGGCAGAAAAGCTGGAAATTCAAAAAACAAGAGCGCATCTCCCCCGGCAAAGGAGCGCAGCTCATCGCCAGCAATGGATCAAAGCTGGACGGAGAATGACTTTGACGAGATGAGAGAAGAAGGCTTCAGTCCATCAAATTTCTCAGAGCTAAAGGAGGAATTACGTACCCAGCGCAAAGAAACTAAAAATCTTGAAAAAAAAGTGGAAGAATTGACGGCTAGACTAATTAATGCAGAGAAGGTCATAAACGAAATGAAAGAGATGAAAACCATGACACGAGAAATACGTGACAAATGCACAAGCTTCAGTAACCGACTCGATCAACTGGAAGAAAGAGTATCAGCGATTGAGGATCAAATGAATGAAATGAAGCGAGAAGAGAAACCAAAAGAAAAAAGAAGAAAAAGAAATGAACAAAGCCTGCAAGAAGTATGGGATTATGTAAAAAGACCAAATCTACGTCTGATTGGGGTGCCTGAAAGTGAGGGGGAAAATGGAACCAAGTTGGAAAACACTCTTCAGGATATCATCCAGGAGAACTTCCCCAACCTAGTAGGGCAGGCCAACATTCAAATCCAGGAAATACAGAGAACGCCACAAAGATACTCCTCGAGAAGAGCAACTCCAAGACACATAATTGCCAGATTCACCAAAGTTGAAATGAAGGAAAAAATCTTAAGGGCAGCCAGAGAGAAAGGTCGGGTTACCCACAAAGGGAAGCCCATCAGACTCACAGCAGATCTCTCGGCAGAAACTCTCCAAGCCAGAAGAGAGTGGGGGCCAATATTCAACATTCTTAAAGAAAAGAATTTTAAACCCAGAATTTCATATCCAGCCAAACTAAGTTTCATAAGTGAAGGAGAAATAAAATCCTTTACAGATAAGCAAATGCTTAGAGATTTTGTCACCACTAGGCCTGCCTTACAAGAGACCCTGAAGGAAGCACTCAACATGGAAAGGAACAACCGGTACCAGCCATCTCAAAAACATGCCAAAATGTAAAGACCATCGAGGCTAGGAAGAAACTGCATCAACTAATGAGCAAAATAACCAGTTAATATCATAATGGCAGGATCAAGTTCACACATAACAATCTTAACCTTAAATGTAAATGGACTAAATGCTCCAATTAAGAGACACAGACTGGCAAACTGGATAAAGAGTCAAGACCCATCAGTCTGCTGTATTCAGGAGACCCATCTCACACGCAGAGACATACATAGGCTCAAAATAAAGGGATGGAGGAAGATTTACCAAGCAAATGGAGAACAAAAAAAAGCGGGGGTTGCAATACTAGTCTCTGATAAAACAGACTTTAAACCATCAAAGATCAAAAGAGACAAAGAAGGCCATTACATAATGGTAAAGGGATCAATTCAACAGGAAGAGCTAACTATCCTAAATATATATGCACCCAATACAGGAGCACCCAGATTCATAAAGCAAGTCCTTAGAGACTTACAAAGAGACTTAGACTCCCATACAATAATAATGGGAGACTTCAACACTCCATTGTCAACATTAGACAGATCAACGAGACAGAAAGTGAACAAGGATATCCAGGAATTGAACTCATCTCTGCAGCAAGCAGACCTAATAGACATCTATAGAACTCTCCACCCCAAATCAACAGAATATACATTCTTCTCAGCACCACATCGTACTTATTCCAAAATTGACCACGTAATTGGAAGTAAAGCACTCCTCAGCAAATGTACAAGAACAGAAATTATAACAAACTGTCTCTCAGACCACAGTGCAATCAAACTAGAACTCAGGACTAAGAAACTCAATCAAAACCGCTCAACTACATGGAAACTGAACAACCTGCTCCTGAATGACTACTGGGTACATAACGAAATGAAGGCAGAAATAAAGATGTTCTTTGAAACCAATGAGAACAAAGATACAACATACCAGAATCTCTGGGACACATTTAAAGCAGTGTGTAGAGGGAAATTTATAGCACTAAATGCCCACAAGAGAAAGCAGGAAAGATCTAAAATTGACACTCTAACATCGCAATTAAAAGAACTAGAGAAGCAAGAGCAAACACATTCGAAAGCTAGCAGAAGGCTAGAAATAACTAAGATCAGAGCAGAACTGAAGGAGATAGAGACACAAAAAACCCTCCAAAAAATCAATGAATCCAGGAGTTGGTTTTTTGAAAAGATCAACAAAATTGACAGACCACTAGCAAGACTAATAAAGAAGAAAAGAGAGAAGAATCAAATCGACGCAATTAAAAATGAAAAAGGGGATATCACCACCGACCCCACAGAAATACAAACTACCATCAGAGAATACTATAAACACCTCTACGCAAATAAACTGGAAAATCTAGAAGAAATGGATAATTTCCTGGACACTTACACTCTTCCAAGACTAAACCAGGAAGAAGTTGAATCCCTGAATAGACCAATAGCAGGCTCTGAAATCGAGGCAACAATTAATAGCCTACCAACCAAAAAAAGTCCAGGACCAGATGGATTCACAGCTGAATTCTACCAGAGGTACAAGGAGGAGTTGGTACCATTCCTTCTGAAACTATTCCAATCAATAGAAAAAGAGGGAATCCTCCCTAACTCATTTTATGAGGCCAACATCATCCTGATACCAAAGCCTGGCAGAGATACAACAAAAAAAGAGAATTTTAGACCAATATCCCTGATGAACATCGATGCAAAAATCCTCAATAAAATACTGGCAAACCGGATTCAGCAACACATCAAAAAGCTTATCCACCATGATCAAGTGGGCTTCATCCCTGGGATGCAAGGCTGGTTCAACATTCGCAAATCAATAAACATAATCCAGCATATAAACAGAACCAAAGACAAGAACCACATGATTATTTCAATAGATGCAGAAAAGGCTTTTGACAAAATTCAACAGCCCTTCATGCTAAAAACGCTCAATAAATTCGGTATTGATGGAACGTACCTCAAAATAATAAGAGCTATTTATGACAAACCCACAGCCAATATCATACTGAATGGGCAAAAACTGGAAAAATTCCCTTTGAAAACTGGCACAAGACAGGGTTGCCCTCTCTCACCACTCCTATTCAACATGGTGTTGGAAGTTCTGGCTAGGGCAATCAGGCAAGAGAAAGAAATCAAGGGTATTCAGTTAGGAAAAGAAGAAGTCAAATTGTCCCTCTTTGCAGATGACATGATTGTATATTTAGAAAACCCCATTGTCTCAGCCCAAAATCTCCTTAAGCTGATAAGCAACTTCAGCAAAGTCTCAGGATACAAAATTAATGTGCAAAAATCACAAGCATTCTTATACACTAGTAACAGACAAACAGAGAGCCAAATCATGAATGAACTTCCATTCACAATTGCTTCAAAGAGAATCAAATACCTAGGAATCCAACTTACAAGGGATGTAAAGGACCTCTTCAAGGAGAACTACAAACCACTGCTCAGTGAAATAAAAGAGGACACAAACAAATGGAAGAACATACCATGCTCATGGATAGGAAGAATCAATATTGTGAAAATGGCCATACTGCCCAAGGTAATTTATAGATTCAATGCCATCCCCATCAAGCTACCAATGAGTTTCTTCACAGAATTGGAAAAAACTGCTTTAAAGTTCATATGGAACCAAAAAAGAGCCCGCATCTCCAAGACAATCCTAAGTCAAAAGAACAAAGCTGGAGGCATCACGCTACCTGACTTCAAACTATACTACAAGGCTACAGTAACCAAAACAGCATGGTACTGGTACCAAAACAGAGATATAGACCAATGGAACAGAACAGAGTCCTCAGAAATAATACCACACATCTACAGCCATCTGATCTTTGACAAACCTGAGAGAAACAAGAAATGGGGAAAGGATTCCCTATTTAATAAATGGTGCTGGGAAAATTGGCTAGCCATAAGTAGAAAGCTGAAACTGGATCCTTTCCTTACTCCTTATACGAAAATTAATTCAAGATGGATTAGAGACTTAAATGTTAGACCTAATACCATAAAAATCCTAGAGGAAAATCTAGGTAGTACCATTCAGGACATAGGCATGGGCAAAGACTTCATGTCTAAAACACCAAAAGCAACGGCAGCAAAAGCCAAAATTGACAAATGGGATCTCATTAAACTAAAGAGCTTCTGCACAGCAAAAGAAACTACCATCAGAGTGAACAGGCAACCTACAGAATGGGAGAAAATTTTTGCAATCTACTCATCTGACAAAGGGCTAATATCCAGAACCTACAAAGAACTCCAACAAATTTACAAGAAAAAAACAAACAACCCCATCAAAAAGTGGGCAAAGGATATGAATAGACATTTCTCAAAAGAAGACATTCATACAGCCAACAAACACATGAAAAAATGCTCATCATCACTGGCCATCAGAGAAATGCAAATCAAAACCACAATGAGATACCATCTCACACCAGTTAGAATGGCGATCATTCAAAAGTCAGGAAACAACAGGTGCTGGAGAGGATGTGGAGAAATAGGAACACTTTTACACTGTTGGTGGGATTGTAAACTAGTTCAACCATTATGGAAAACAGTATGGCGATTCCTCAAGGATCTAGAACTAGATGTACCATATGACCCAGCCATCCCATTACTGGGTATATACCCAAAGGATTATAAATTATGCTGCTATAAAGACACATGCACACGTATGTTTATTGCAGCACTATTCACAATAGCAAAGACTTGGAATCAACCCAAATGTCCATCAGTGACAGATTGGATTAAGAAAATGTGGCATATATACACCATGGAATACTATGCAGCCATAAAAAAGGATGAGTTTGTGTCCTTTGTAGGGACATGGATGCAGCTGGAATCCATCATTCTTAGCAAACTATCACAAGAACAGAAAACCAAACACCGCATGTTCTCACTCATAGGTGGGAACTGAACAATGAGATCACTTGGACTCGGGAAGGGGAACATCACACACCGGGGCCTATCATGGGGAGGGGGGCGGGGGGAGGGATTGCATTGGGAGTTATACCTGATGTAAATGACGCGTTGATGGGTGCAGCACACCAACAAGGCACAAGTATACATATGTAACAAACCTGCACGTTATGCACATGTACCCTACAACTTACAGTATAATAATAATAAATAAATTAAAAAAAAAAAAAAAGTTTTAGTAACAGAAAAACAAAAGAAAGAAGAAAGAAAAAAATGGAGTTGGAAAAACAACAACAAAAAGATCTTAAAATATTCATAATCATAAATTGAATTTTTAAAAATAGCCTCATCCAAGACTGAAATATTATCAAGTATGAAATGAGAACCTTGGTAAAATGAAGTAATATAAACAATACCTTCCAGTTTAAAAATACTCAATATATTCCAGGCACTGCACTAAGACTCTAGATATAATTTTCTTGACCTGGTAACTAACATACAGGAATCTCCCTAGTCATTGCTTGCCTGATTAAAATGACCAAAGCAATAAAAAAAGAGTGAACAATCTGAGTCACTGCTAAAAATAAGAAACTGTAATATGTAATAGCTTTGAGGACAAGATCCTCGAAATGGATTATAGTGCCAGACAAACTGTAGTCAATTTATGTACCCAATAATATGAATAAGGGAGGAGACCACTCCTCATATTGTCTTAGCCCAATTTCTGCCTCCAAAGAAAGAAGAAGTAAAAACTAAAAAGCAGAAATGAAATCCACAGGCAGACAGCCTGGCGCCGTGCCCTGGACCTGGTTAAAGATCGACCCCTGACCTAACTGGTTATGTTATCTATAGATTCCAGGCATTGTATGGAAAAGCACTGTGAAAATCCTGCACTGTTCTATTCCATTCTAATTACTAGTGCATGCAGCCCCCAGTCATGTACCCCCTGATTGCTCAATCGATCACAACCCTGTCACACGGACCCCCTCAGAGTTGTAAGCCCTTAAAAGGGACAGGAATTGCTCTCGTGGGGAGCTAGGTTTCTGGAGACGAGTCTTCCCAAAGTTCCTGGCTGAATGAAGCCCTTCCTTCTTTAACTTGGTGTCTGAGGGGTTTTGTCTGTGGCTTCTCCTGCTACATTTCTTGGTCCCCTGACCAGGAAGCAAGGTGATTAACAGATGGCCAAGGCAGCCCCTTAGGCAGCTTAGGCCTGCCCTGTGGAGCATTCCTTTCAGAGGACTCCAGCCAGATTGAGTGATGGGGATCCTGAGAGTGCTCATGGGTAGGCATTTGCCCTGGTGGAATGCCTTGTCAGAGCAGTGCACGGCAGGCCCCCACGGAGGATCAACATGGTAGCTGAACACTGTGAAGGAACTGGCACTTGGAGTCCGGACATCTGAAACTTAATAAAACTAGTCTTTGGAACTTGCTCACTCCATTCAAGTGGAAGCGTGGCCTGATCACCCACGACATGCCTGTACTGACACTTTGGTTTTTGTTTTTGACTTGACTTGGATTGCTTGATACTTTGGTTTTGGTTTTGACCTGGCTTGAATTTCTTGATACTCTGATTTTGGTTTTGATTCTGGTTTGGTGTAAACTATCAAAGTGTGTGTGTGCCTTTTTTACCTGTTCTTTGTTTTGTGGTGTGCATGTGGTATGAGCTTGGTGTTTTGTCTCAAGGAAGCATGGATCAGGCACAAAGTAAACTCACCCCACCAGGAACTATGTTGAAAATTTTCAATAAAGGATTTAAGGGAGACTATGGAGTACTATGACGCCAGGAAAACTTAAAACTTTGTGTAAGATAGATTGGCCAGCATTAGAGAGGGATTGGCCATCAGAAGAAAGCCTGGACAGGTCCCTTGTTTCAAAGGTATGGCACAAGGTAACCTGTAAACCAGGGCACCCAGACCAGTTCCTGTACACAGACACTTGGTTACAGCTGGTTTTAGACTCCCCACTCCTACCAAGACACTGGTTGAGAGAACAGCAGCATAAGCAGTTGGCAGAGACAAGTAAAGACCAGCAGAAAGAGAGGAAAGAGATAGAGAGAAAAGGAGGCAAAGAGAGAGAGGAAAAGACAGAGAAGAAGAGACAGAGAGACAAAGAGGGAATTAAGAGAGAGAGAGAGAGAGGCAGAGAGAGAGGAAGAGACAGAAGCAAAAGGAAAGTCAAAGAGAGAGAGAGAGACAGAAAGTCAAAGAGAGAAAGATGGAGAGAAAGAGAAAAATATACAAGTAGTTAAGAAAACAAAAGCAGTGTACACTATTCCCTTAAAAAGCCGGGATAAATTTAAAACCTATAACTGATATTTGAAGGTCTTCTCTGTGACCCTACAACACTCCAATACCACCTTGTTGTAAGTGTAAACAAGGGAGTAGCCTGAAAGCTCTGAGGCCCCTGACAACCTGCAGCCTTCCTATCAAAAATCCTTAACCCTGTAACCTACAGATGGCCCAAATGCATTCAATCTGCAGCAGCAACTGCTTTGCTAACAGAAGAACGTAGAAAAATAACTTTTAGAGGAAACCTCATTGTGAGCACACCTCACCAGTTCAGAAATATCCTAAGTTAAAAAAAAAAAAAAAAGAAAAAAAAAAGAAAGAAAGAAAAAGAAAAGAAAAAGACGATTTAACATTAACCACTGAAAATTTCGTTAACCCAGCAGGTTTCCTAACAGGGGATCTAAATCTTAATTACCATGCAAAGGTCCAACCAGACTTAGGAGGAACTCCCTTCAAGACAGGATGATAGATGGTTCCTCCTGGGTAATTGAAGGAAAAAAAAAAAAAAGCCATCTAAAGTCATCTATACCAATTCTAAGTTATTTTAGACTAAACAAGGTCTTATTAATGTCAAAAGATAATTAAAATCCCAAACTTACAAGGTTTTCAACAAAAGTAAAGTTTGCTAAAAGTTAACAGTGTAACATGTATTATAGTGACTTCTATTCTTGTGGCCTTAGACAGTCTAGTCCACAGACATAAAGGAAATTCACTTTAGAAAAGAATGGTTACCATCTTTGAAAAAGAAGGGAAAAAAAGGGGGGCAAAATTTATGTAAAAAGAATGTTATATGGTAAATTCTTGTCCTGAAATAAATTAACTGATTGTTTAAAGAAAAAAAGGTTTGTAATAAGTCAGAAAGTTGAGGCATGTCGAAGAATTGTCTGCGAAAGTGGTGAAAGAAAAAGAAAGGTTGTAAAAAATTGTATGCAAGAAATGTTGTATAATTTAAAAGTAATAAGGCCTCCTGAGTACCACTGAAGAAACAGTTTATATGAAAGGTGTATAAGGAAAGTAAAATATACCTTTGGTAAAAGGATTATAAGGAGGCATAAGAATGTAAATTTTTACCTACATTAAAAGGTTAAAAAAATGTTGTTCTGAAGGTTTAAGCAAGTTTTAAAATGTTAATTGTAAAGGAAATTCTGTGTGTAAACATATTAGCTAAAGTTAAAGGAGTATCATTCAGCTTTTCTGGGGCCTGGACATTAAAGTAAAAACACTACGGGTTTTTCTTAAAGCACTAACCTGCTCTTTAACAAAAATTACAAAAGGTTAAAAAGAGTCTATACAAATCTTACCTTATGGTCCGACATTAAAAATTGAATAAATATGTCTACAAAGTTTTATTAAAACTAGGTTTACACTAATAGCACACTAATATAAAAGTGAACTTTAGTTTATCTGGTATAAAAATCATACAGGAAGCATTGTCAAATATAAAATGGTGTTTGGCTTCTTTGGTCTAAAAATCTAATAAAAATAGGTGCTAAAGGAAATTTGTCAGTAGAAAGGTACCAAGGACTATAAAGTCCACTGCTGATGTCCCCACATTTAAAACAAAAGGTCAATTTCTTTAAATTATGTACTTGGTTTATCTTCCACTTTTCTTTCCCTCAAAACTAAGTCTTTTAGCACATGTACCACCCCTAGAATGTCTGGGGGGTATACCGGCACCAGCCTGAAGATTACGTTTTCATAAAACGTTGAAAAGAAAGGAAACTCAAGCCAGTCTAGGAAGGACCTGACCTTGTGCTGCACTGAGACTGCTGTTCATACAGCGAAAAAAGGATGGACTCATTACACCTGAGTCAAGAAAGCACCACTCCCTCCAGATTCATGGGGCATAGCCCCTGGGGAAAACCCTACCTAACTAAAGCTAAGAACAATTTAACTCTTTCATCTATTCTATTGCTCTTTCTTCTTTCCTCTCTCTATTGCTGACCATCTAGTTATTAACATAACCAAGTCAATTTTGCCTCAAACTATTGCATTTAATGCTTACTTTGTTATACACTGTGGGGATTTGCCAAGTCAAAGACGGCTCTCTACTTCAGAAAATTACCTCTGTCCCTTCTGACTGTCAGACTGGGCATTAGTAAATTAGGACCATTTAATCCAGGGAAATTTCCACAAAGACTCCAGTATCAACTAGGAGTCTTGCCCCCCAATGTAGAGCTTTTATGTCATAGTTGGTCCAACGTTCTGTGGACCACTAAACAGCAAGGATGGACTGCCCCAACCAGTTTTTGTAATTTCCTAAAATCACACATTCATTTTACTAGAGGATCATAGAAGTTAAAGACTTAAAACAAACTTTGGCAATTAAAACATGATACCAAGATACAAATGCCTGGTTGAAATGGATCAAATATTCCATCCGTACATTAAACAAAAGCAATTGTTATGCTTGTGCACATGGCAGACCAGAGACCCAGATTGTCTCCTTTCCACTAAGGTGGTCCTGCAGTCGACCAGGTGTGGGCTGCATAGTAGCACTTTTCCAGGATTCTACAGCCTAGAGTAATAGTTGTGCCAAGTTCTCTCTGCTGTATCCCAAAGTCCGGCACCCCGCGGGTCAGTCCCCGAGGGCCATCCAGCTTCCATCTCCCAATGCTAAGTTCACTTTGTGTCTCTCATGACAGGAAGGAAACAGCATTCCTTGGAGATCTGAAGGGATGCAGGGAGCTTAAGAATTTTCCAGAGCTTATCAATCAGTCAGCCCTTGTTCATCCCCGAGTGGATGTGTGGTGGTGGTCTTGTGGTAGATCTTTACTGGGCACTCAGACAAATAACTGGAGTGGCTCTTGTACTTTAATCCAATTGGCTATCACTTTCACCCTGGCATTTCATCAACCAGAGGGAGGAAAAATAAGGCATTGTAAAGCAAGAGAAGCCCCTTTTGGGTCTTTCAACTCTCACATCTATTTAGATGCAATTGGAGTCCCACAGTGAGTACCAGATCAATTTAAAGCTTGAAATCAAATAGCTGCAGAATTTGAGTCAATATTTTGTGAGTGATAGTTAATAAAAATGTAGATTGGATAAACTACATCTATTACAACCAACAGCAATGAACTTTTCATGAGTTAAAAGAAAAACTCATGTCAGCTCCAGCCCTGAGGCTTCCTGTCCTAACAGAACCCTTTGCACTCTATGTGTCAGAAAGAGAAAAAATGGCAACTGGAGTTTTAACCCAGACTGTGGGGCCCTGGCCAAGGCCAGTGGCCTATCTCTCAAAACAACCAGACAGGGTTTCCAATGGCTGGCCCCCATGTCTAAGGACCCTGGCAGCAATGGCCCTGTTAGCACAAGAAGCAGATAAACTAACTCTTGGACAAAACCAGAATATAAAGGCCTCCCATGCTATAGTAGCTTTGATGAATACCGAAGGACATCCTTGGCTAACAAATGCTAGATTAACCAAGTACCAAAGCTTGCTATGTGAAAATCCCTGCATAACCATTGAAGTTTGCAACACCCTAAATCCCGCCACTTGCTCCTGGTATCAGAGAGCCCAGTTGAATATAACCGTGTAGAGGTATTGGACTCAGTTTATTCTAGTGGGCCCAACCTCTGAGACCATCCTTAAACATCAGTAGACTGTAAGCGGTACGTGGCCAGGAGCAGCTTCGCCAACCCTTGCAAAGTGACATTGAAGAAGACGACAAAGCCCTGCTCCAGCCACACCCAGAAGCTGACTGGTCCATGCACAGCGGAAGCATGAGAAAACTCATCGTGGGACTCATTTTCCTTAAAATTTGGACTTTCACAGTAAGGACTTCAACTGACCTTCCTCAGACTGAGGACTCAATTCACTGAGGTAGGACAAAAAGTTGCTACAGTCCTACTATTTTATGATTATTATTAAGTGTAACAGGACTCTAAAAAGAACTTGTTTGTATAATGCTATTCTATACAAGGTATGTAGCCCAGGAAACGACCAACCTGATGTGTGTTATGACCCATCTGAGCCTTCCATGACCACAGTTTTTAAAATAAGATTAAGGACTGAGGACTGGGGGGGCTAACAAATGATACAAGTAAAGTGTTAGCCAAAACAGAAGCAAAAGGGGTGCCCAAACAAATCACCTTGAAATTTGATGCCTGTGCTGTCATTAATAGTAATAAGTTAGGAATAGGATGTGATTCTCTTAATTTAAAAAGAGACTGTATGGCAGAAAATAAGTACATTTGTCATAAATTAGGACTGTGTGGAAATAAATGTGAATACTTGTCTTGTGTCATTTAGGCTACTTGGATAAAAAAGAAAAAGAATCTTGTCCGCCTTCAGAAAGGGAAAAGTGGCCCTTCCTATACCAGTGGTCAGTGTAACCCCTTAGAACAAGTAATAACCAACCCCCTTAATCCTTACTGAGAAAACGGGGAGCATGTAACCCTAGGAATCAGTGGGACTGGATTGGATCCTCGAGTAAATATCGTGGTTTATAAATGCTCTCCTGAGCCAGTATTTCAAACCTTCTATGATGAACTGAATGTGCCAGTACCAGAAATTCCAGGAAAAACAAGAAATTTGTTTTTGTAATCAGCCGAGCATGTAGCTCGGTCTCTCAATGTCACTTCATGTTTTGTATGTGGAGAAACTGTAGTGGGAGATCAATGGTCATGGGAAACCCGAGAATTAGTACCTACAGACCCAGTTCCTAATAAATTCCTGACTCAAAAGAATCACCCTGATAACTTCTGGGTCCTAAAAGCCTCAATCATTAGACAATACTGTATAGTAAGAGTGGGGAAGGACTTCACCCTTCCTGTGGGAAGTCTCAGCTGCCTTGGGCAAAAACTGTATAATAATACTACAAAAACAGCCACCTAGTGGATTTCAAACCACACTAAGAAAAATCCATTTAGTAAATTCCCAAAGTCGCAAACTGTGTGGACCCACCCGGAGTCCCACCTGGACTGGACAGCCCCCACTGGATTATACTGGATATGTGGGCATAGATTTTATTCCAAATTACCTGACCAGTGGGCAGGTAGTTGTGTTATTGGCATTATTAAACCATCTTTCTTCCTACTGCTCACAAAGACAGGCGAACTCCTGGGCTTCCCTGTCTATGCTTCCTGCAAACAGAGAAGCATAGCTATAGAAAATTGGAAAGATAATGAACGGCCCCCTGAGAGAATCATACAATATTATGGGCCTGCTACTTGGGCACAAGATGGCTCGTGGGGATACTGGACCCACATTTACATGCTCAATTGAATCATACAGTTACAAGCTGTCTTAGAAATCATCACTAATAAGACCAGCAGATCCTTGACTATTCCGGCCTGGCAAGAAACTCAGATGAGAAATTGCTATCTGTCAAAATAGATTGGCTCTCGACTACTTGCTAGCAGCTGAAGGAGGGGTCTGTGGGAAATTTAACCTTACTAATTGCTGTCTACACATAGATGATCAAGGGCAAATAGTTGAAGACATAGTTAGAAATATAACAAAACTAACACATGTGCCATGCAAGTGTGTCGTGGATTTGATCCTGGGGCCATGTTTGGAAAATGGTTCCCAGCTCTAGAAAGATTTAAAACTCTTATAATAGAAGTTATAATAGTAATAGAAGTTATAATAGTAATAGAAACCTGCTTACTGCTCCCTTGTTCCTACTTGTACTTCTTCAAATGATAAAAAGCTTCATCGCTACCTTAGTTCACCAAAATGCTTCAACACAAGTGTACTATATGAATCACTATTGGTCTGTCTTGCAAGAAGACATGGGTCGTGAGAATGAAAGTGAGAACTCCCACTAATGAGTGAGATTGTCAAAGGGGGGAATAAGGGAGGAGACCACACCTCATATTTTCTTATGCTCAATTTCTGCCTCCAAAGAAAGAAGAAGTAAAAATTAAAGGCAGAAATGAAATCCACAGGCAGACAGCCCAGCACCATGCCCTAGGCCTGGTTAAAGATCGACCCCTGACCTAATTGGTTATGTTATCGATAGATTCCAGACATTGTATGGAAGAGCATTGTGAAAATCCCTGTCCTATTCTGTTCCGTTCTGACTACTAGTACATACAGCACCCGGTCACATACCCTCTGCTTGCTCAATTGATCATGACTCTCTCATGCGGACCCCCTTAGAGTTGTAAACCCTCAAAAGGGACAGGAATTGCTCACTCAGGGAGCTTGGTTTTTGGAGACATGAGTCTTGCTGAAGCTTCGGCCAAATAAAGTCCTTCATTCTTTAACTCAGTGTCTAAGGGGTTTTGTCTGTGGCTTGTCCTGCTACATTACCTATGGAAGCAAATCCTCCATTCCCCTCAGATCAGGAAGGAAGGAAGGAAAGAAGGAAGGAAGGAAGGAAAGAAGGAAGGAAGGAAGGAAGGAAGGAAGGAAGGAAGGAAGGAAGGAAGGAAGGAAGGAAGGAAGGAAGGAAGGAAAAAAAAGGAAACAGCACTTAAAATCTGAGAGGGGAATCCTAAAATCATAACAGGGCAATTAATCCACCCAGTTTTCAGGCAAATAATATCCCTGAGTAAGATAATTTTTTGCAAGGTTTAACTTGAAACACAACAACAGCAAACAATAATAGCAACACAAAATAAATCAAGTATTTTTAAAAGTATATAACATACAAAAATAGAATATAACACTAAAAAGAGGAAGAAGGAACATACCATATTTAGGACAAATAAACAACCAATACTGGTTAATTTTAGAAAATAAATCATAGAGGGCCTCAACTTTTTACCTTTAAAAAATACTTAAACACTATGACACACAAATGTAAACAAAAGATGAAAACACAGTACACTGAGATGGAAAGAATTGAGCTTAACAGTAGGTAGATATAAAGAGGTAACAGAAACAAACTAAAAGAAAACACAAAATAAAATATAAATATGAATATACCTAGGCAGGGAAAAGGTGTCCATGTGCATTCAAGAGCAGCTCCTTTGGGGAGAAAAGTGAAATAAACTTCTAGATACACAAGAGAAGAAAGAAAATATAAAAATCATAAAATTAGAAATGATAGAATCATACATGATTTTTGAAGATAGTATATAAAGCATGTGAAATTATAGTGGAAAGTTTATCTGAGATAACAAATAAATTGGCAGTGGAAAGAAAGCAAAATGTTCACGCTTAATAGGAGACAAAAGTTCAAAAAATAAGCAAAAAGAGCAATTCATTGTATGAAATTTGCAAGTCACAAAAAATATATAACAGTGAGGACTATCTGTGCCTCAAACATGACCTCAGACCTCAAATAACTCAAATTCTGGTAGAAGCAATAAAAACTGGAATTAAACATTTAGAAAGCAATGAGACAATATATAAGTAAGAGCTGAATGGTATGTAAGGTTATAATGTAACCCCAGTGTGGAGATTGGAAGATCACTGACATTTGCAGAAAAGAAAAAAAAAAAAAAAAAGGTCATTGCCATTCATCAGTTCCAACCATAATCAGCTATTCAAAACAAGAACTCAAATTCTGGAGTGGCTATACCACCTCTCTGGGACACAATGGATTTGTGGTTTTAGCATTTTTTATTGCCCATTTGTTTTGTTGTTTCTTGTAATATAGACAGACAAATAAATAAAATGTGATATACAAACACACACAAACACACACTTATACACACATGGAGTATTATTATTCAGCTTTAGAAAGTAAGAAAATTCAGACATTCACTACAACATTAATGAACCTTGAGAACATTAGGCTAAGTGAAATAAGTCAATCACAAAAACACAAATACACTATAATTCCACTTATCTGAGGTATCTAGAGTAGTCAAATTCATAGTGACAGAGAGTAGAATTGTGGTTGGCCAGGGCTGAGGGAAGAGGAAGTTGTTGTTTAATAAGTAGAGAGTTTCAGTTTTGCAAGATGAAAGAGTTTTGGTGATTTGTTAGGCAACAATATGGATGTATTTCATGCCACAGAACTGTACATTTAACTATGGTTAAAATGTTAAATTTTATGTTATGTATATTTTACCACAACGACACATATTTCAAAAGGAATCAACAGGCCAAAAACTTCAGTAACATTATCAATTGACAACTACTCTAAACAGTGTGTGGAAAAATAAGGCCACTTTCCTGGCCCACATTCTATAAACTCTTGGGTCCTGGTTTTTTCTATCACTCTCTCACATCTGCATTTTAAGCCACCTCTATGTAGCTCCATCACTTCATAGTTGATCACTTTGCATTTCGGGTAAGAGAGTCCTATTGTCTTCAGTCAACTGGGGTCATGTTTTTTCATCACTTGCCTCCTATTCCTGTTTCCCCAAACTTTGACAATCTTTGGTAATTCTATCCTTAGTGAATGGATTACCCTACAAATGACTGTCACCATGTCCCCCAGCGTATCTGAGGTTATATCACAATTTTACACTCTGGATTAGATCCCTAGAATTTTGACCCTTGTCTAGAGTTTGGCCCGATTTTTTATGCACCTATCTAATACCTGTGGTTTTGCTTCTCATAAACTCAAGGTGTTTGATGAAACCATAATGTCTTTAGCTTCTCTCAATACTAGCTTGCTTTATGGTCTGCCTGAGAGGACAATGCATTTTAATAGGTTCCAAAAGTCTGCAATCCAGAACACCTAGAATTTGAGTAAGTGGGAACCAAAAAAAGGATTATCTGTTTTATGGCAAAGAAAAAAAGGAGAGATGAATTTTTATCAAGTTTTAATATGAAATAATGTTGATTATGTAAGGCCTAGTGAGATCACATTTTGTACTGTAATAGCCACTACAATTTTACCCAGAGGTTCAATTCATCCATAAGTTATTAGTGCAGACAGAAGTGAATTAATTTAAATTAGAGAAAATAGGCCTCCCTAGCTTCCTACATCATTAAGTCAAATCTGTCATTTATTTTTAAGATAAAGCTTTAAGCAATTTTCTTTTAAAGTTTTCTCAAATAAAAGCACCAGCAGTTGAGAACAGAATAGTCACTATCTGAGCCATCCTTGCAAATTCCTTAGGACGACCACCTGAAGACAAGTGAGAACGGAAAGTCCTCCATTTAGGGGATGTGCAACAGCAGGTGGCCCTCCTTGCCCATTCCTGAGGGCAAGGAATGCGGAGACTCTGCAGGGAGGGGAAGAGAGAAAAGAGGACAGGTTTGAAATGAAGACCACATGAAAATAATTAACCAGATGGGCAGCTGTGTCACAGCCGGGAACCAGAAAGTGCATAGGAAATTGAAACTCTAAAATAATAAAAAATAATTACTTAAGAAAAAGTCAGCTAAGGTGAAATTGAGACCTCTACTGTTAACAAAGTCTAGGAACTAAGAGAAGCTTCCAGTGTTGACTATAAAAATTGTGGGAATCGGATCAATGAAGAAAGGCCCTTTTGAGGCAGTTATCTGAGGTTTCTCTGTTAACCCAAAGCAGACTTCCTTCTGCTCCTCAGATGTCACTCAAGCCCTGATCAGATGATATTTCTGGAGCAGTAGTAGGGCCACACAATATTTCTCATTTGCCAAAGCTGCCTGGAGGTGTAGTCTAATTGTCTTTTTCGTTTCTCTTTTTTCTCTTTTTCTAATGCTGGCTAAAATAAAAACAATATAATAAAATGGAAAACATAGAAGCTAGGAGGCAAAGTTTTCCTTGTGGGAATAAATGATAAGAGTTTCTCATATGATTGAGCCTTTGAAAAACTAAGAACAGCAAGAAAGTAACATTGTATTTAACATTATGACTCTGAAATCATACTGCTTGTATACATATTCTAGCTCTATCCCATCCTGGTTGTGTGACTTCTACCATTGTCTCATTCTCTGGTCTTCAGTCTTCCAAACCACTATAAAATGGGGATGATAATTATAGTATCCACGTTAAAAGATTATTATGAGAATAAAATGAATGAATACATGTGAAACACTGAAAATAGTACGTGGTAGACAATAAGCACTAAGCAAGTGTTCAGTATTAGAAGAAATTGTGAAAAGACAATTAGAATCTAAGGGTAAAAAAGAGACAGGAAGGAAGGAAGAAAAGAAGAAAGGAAAAGAGAAAGAAGGAAAAAAAGAAAGAAATTATCATTTTTTGGGGTGTTCCAGTGATTAATTGTACATATCATAATAATAAGAATGCACTAAACCAAAATAAAGATACAATTAAAATAGGAGTATAGAAGACAGATAAACAGTTGTTTCTCATTTTTCATAATATAAACAAATACTTAACAAATAGTTAACTAAAATTAGTAAACAATAAATATTTGGAGGCAATAATAAAAGCAACAGCTAAAATAGTTTAAAATATGGTGAGTGGAACTTAATGCTAAGAAAGTATTTATTACTTGATATTTTATCAGGTGCATGTCACTTTTATAAACTTTTTTATGTAAATGCATACACATACACACACATATGTGTATATATATAGACATATGTATATGTACTTGAAAAACACAAAGGTTTGAACGTGGAATCAGACTAAAATTTGGTTTGCTAATCATAGTGCATAAGCGCATAATGATGAACGAAATTTAAAAATCTATAAACGAGGACAAATGGTTTAAAGTATCATTGAAACACTATCTCCTAAATTGTTTGTAAAAGCAACTAACTGGAAAACAATCTAATTAGCTTGTGTACCAAAGTCATCAATTTCCAATGTAATGTAAACTAGTTACCCTTGTTTCCCAGCTGTTTGTAGGAGTTTCTATTAAAAAGAAAGCTGGTAACTAGTTCGAAATGTTTCTCTATTTCTTGTAAAAAGCAATATGTGGAAGACATTTTCTCACTTCTATATACTAGACAGAAAGAATAATCTCACAGCCATGCTGCTGTTCAGAAGTTGCCAACTCCTCATATCTTTGAATGTCTTATCATTATTATTATTATTATTATTATTATTGAGACGGAGTCTCGCTCTGTCGCCCAGGCTGGAGTGCAGTGACATGATCGATCTCGGCTCACTGCAAGCTCTGCCTCCCAGGTTCACGCCGTTCTCCTACCTTAGCCTCCCCAGTAGCTGGGACTACAGGCGCCCGCCACCTTGCCCAGCTAATTTTTTGTATTTTTAGTGGAGGGTTTCACCGTGTTAGTCAGGATGGTCTCGATCTCCTGACCTCGTGGTCCGCCCGTCTCGGTCTCCCAAAGTGCTGGGATTACAGGCGTGAGCCACCGTGCCCGGCCATTATCATTATTATTAAATAAATACTTTCTTTTCGGACAATTGCCATTCTCCCTGCCGAAAAGTGAAAGAGAACTAGCAGTGTGACCTTGAACAGGTTTGAATTCTCTGGGCGACAATTTTCTCACTCATGAGATGAAAGGGGGTTGAATTAAATTCTCAAGGACCCTTCTATATCTCACTTCAGTGCTTTCTCAAATTCCACCAAATATAAATATCTTTTTCTTCCAGTGGGCATTACTCCTCTTTCTTTGTGCACTATAGATGTGCCAATGTACCCAGAAATAATATAGTCTATTAGCTTTGTTCTCTCTCACCTTAATAAAGTTATAGATTTATCACACTTTGAAGCAAACTTCCATGTCCTTCAGATAATCTAGTTAAATGCTCTAAGACCCAGTCAATGCATTAGCGGAAACGGTAGTGCCTATTGCCATCCATGTTGAACTCCTAGGTTGAATTTTAAGGAAAGCTGAGGAAAATTTCCCACTTGTGATGACAGCGGATACAGTGAAAAGGAAGAACAGCAAGAGTAAAAATAATTTAAATAAAAAAAATTGAAACAAATAATCATTTTTCTACTTTTCATTAGAAGTCTCTGTTACTCATAATTTTTTAACCTGCAAGACTAAATTGGGATGAATTTATTCATATTACTCAGTTTCATTCAGGAAATACTCTTGTTTATATATGCACATTCTATACTTTTACATGTTTAATTTTTTATTATATTTTTCTATAAATAATCTTAAATTTTAAATGATTTTCTTGCTAGAATTCAGAAAATAACTTTAAAATAAATTTTAGAAGCATATTTTATTATTGCTTTTTAAGCAACATATAGCAAGATCTTGTTACTTAGAATACTCGCATTTTAGTGACAATAAAATCACTCAAGTGCTCTGAGTAAACAACATAAGAAATAAATAATGAAACCTTCAAACAAATCACAGATCAGTGGGTCTGAACCCCTGTTATTAATTTTATAGTAAATGTTTAAAATCATAACTTCGTTAAAATTAAAAGGAGATTTTATTCATGTAATTACTCTCTAGGCAAATAAATTAATTCTCCTTTCTGTAATTACCTTTCAACAGCTTCCAGTAATACTTTTCTCTATAATAATTGACCACAAAGTATTTGGTTTTCTTGCAAAGAATACGTTCAGTCAAAACTAATGACCCTAAAATAATTTTTCAAATTTGGAAGAACAAACCTCCTACTCATTTCTCGTGTGCACACATATCTAAAATGTATCAGCTTTAGCATGTTTTATTGGTTTTTATGTTTCAATTTAAGTATTTTAATAGGAGACAAAATAGAGTTATTATTTTTGGGTGGAAGCCATGCATGCTTAAATTTGAAACCCGGCTCAAGTACTTTATTACTTGCAATGTTGTAAGGAAAAGGGAAATAGGAACACCTATTTTAAATATTCAGGTCTCTACTTCCTGATTTTTCTGAGATCAGTGCTGCCCCCATATCGACACAGAGTGGGAGAAGTAGCATTTGTCAAATATGACATGCACCTTGTAGCCACAGTGGTGCAGGAAGGGTGAGAAAAGCAAGCTTTACCAGTCCTTTCTTGGAAACTGGAATTAGGACTTTGATGTCAGCCATCTATCATTCCTCAATATAAGCAGTCTCTTTTTGCTTCTCAACTCAAACATACAACCTCTATTTTCTTCAGGTTTCCTAACACAATCCACTTACAATAATGCATTAGAGAGAACTATACACTTTGCTGAAGACTTGTTGTAAGGAAGATAATAAAGAAATTTTTTTCATACTACTCACACAAAATAAATTAAAAGTATTCAAGAAGTATTTTTAATCTCCAAATCCCCCTGGGTCATTGTACTTTTCCTATTGTGAAGTTTTCCTTGGGAATGCAAAAATACATGTTTTTCTGTTCTACTCCATCTAGGTTTCATTAAATCAGTAAATACTTAATGCATGTAAGTACAATAAATAAAATAAAATTATCTCCAAAACTAACAGTGTAAAACTTGGGCAAGAAATTTTTGCCTGATGCCAGAAAACTCAATTCTCATGAAATGCAAAATGGTAACTGCATGATACATCTAATTTGTAAGACAATATAAGAGTTAAAGGTTTTTATTAGTTCATGAAGTCAATAAGGCTTCTCTAACTCACAGAGTTACATTCATTCTGTTATGACCTCAATAAAATCAAATGCTTAGAAACAACAGATTTGGAGCCATAAGGCTTTCTCAGGACCTGGCTCTTCAGTTCTCTGAAGATGTGATAATGCCTATCTGGATCTCTATTTTCCCATTTATATAATAGTGGTGATCTTACAAGGTTGAAGTCAATTTTGGATGAGATCCTATATGCTAAAATGTAAACCTGTGCTTATAATTAACATAATTACAGTCATAATAGTTATTTTTAAACTATAACATAGGCGTTGAGCCATAAACTAGGTTTTATTTTGAAACGCATTTTGAATAAAGTATGCATATGCTGTGTGTGATTGGCATACACAATGGGTTGGGGAGGGGAGCAAACTACAGTCCTCAGGCCAAATCTGCCTCCTGTTTTGGAAATAAAGTTTTATTGGAATACAGGCACGCCCATTTGTTTGCATATGATGTATGACTGTGTTCAAACTACAGTGGTAGAGTTTGAATAGTTGCAACAGAAATCATATGGCCCTCAAAAACCTAAAATATTAAGATTAGGATTAACTGTTACCAAATCGAAATATTGTTCTGAAAAAGCAAGTTGAAGTTATTTCTTTTCCTAATTCTTTTACGTTAATACCATGGTAATCAGGTCAAGTGGAACCATGGATAAAAACTGAGAAACTGGAATCTTTAAGCAACTGGCAGATAATATAGCATAGTGTTTCACAAAATTTGTCCAGCCTAACAGCAGTATCAGAATCAACAGGAATGCTTGTTCAAAAAAATTCAAATATTTTATTTCAGGACATTTACTAAGCAGAAGTCAAGGGATGCCTACAATCCTACAACCTTGAACTCAAAGTATGATCAATAGACCAGCAGCATCTACATAACTTACAACTGATTACAAATGCAACATCTCAAGCTCCACACCAAACCTACTGAATCAGACCCCACATTTTAAGGAGCCCCTTAATATGCATGTTAAATTTTGAAAGTCTATAATTTGGAACATATAAATATTTAGACTTGAAATCTACCTGGAGCTGTCAGGAAAAGTAAAAGCACATGAGAAATCTTAGTGAAAAATTACCCACAGCAGCTACAAAAATAAAGGGTCATGCAATATAAGATGGGAATCGTGACTGGCGAGTCTTAACTAAGATCTCTACAGAGACATATGTGGAATATGAATTGCAACTGGAACACTATTTCTGTAGATTGCAACAGACGTGTGCATGGAATAATGGTGACTACCACTGGTGTTCAAGAAAGAATTCAGGGAAGCTTTAACTTGGGCAAGTCTCATTCAGAGAAGAGCTGTAATTATAGATGCATTAAAGTTAAAAATTATTAAGGTATTAAAAGTGTCTTTAAAATCAATATACATCAAAACAAGAAAGTAGAAAACACCTTACCTCTTACATAGCCAAACCTGGCAGTTACTATTCTTTGAAATTGCATCTACAATACAGCATTAAACTAAATTCGTAAATTAAGTTTCTAAAGAAGCTTTATATTGAAATTGCTTTCTTTGCTCAAAAAATTCTGAAACTTTCTGCTCTCCACCCCAATTGATTTATGGAAAATGGTCTTATTTACTATATCAATGTATTGAGTTTATTTAAAAAGAAGGCATGCAATATTGTAGTATTTTTATGGGGTTTTATTTAAAGACCCTCTTTTGATACAGAAATATCCTTGCCCAGATATTTTTGATCCTTACTATGGAATGAATAACTTTACATGTAATTCCAAAATTATTAAGTAGTTTGCACACAATAGTTAAATACATTCACACAGCTAAAATAATTACACTATGTCTACCATCATGTAGATTCAAAATAAAAATAAAGTCTGGTAGGCTACATTTTATATGCAATTAGTTTCATAAATTAGTTATACAAAATGATAGAGAATAAAATTAGCTTCACTTCTAAACTGACAAGATTTCCTGATTATTTTAACTATTGATTTTCAATTTAATTATGGTTTAACTAGATTCAAGTAAATTAAAGTTAAGACCAATTAGTACTTCCAATTCTGGCATTGTCAATAAATATTACTTTCTTTTGCCAAGAGCACTGAAAAGAGAAATGATTTGAAGTCATGTATTTTTTAATGTTACTTTTACCTCTAATTAAAACAATTTAATTACTACTCAAAATTAATGTAATTCATTAATATAACTTGAACAGTATACTGGTTATTTAGTTTTCCCTAACAGGCTCTATTTAAATCTTAAAATTTACATTTAAGTCAAGTAACTTGATTGTAACTTTGGCAGAAAAAAACTCAATTTTTTCAATGGCAAAGTACTATAGTTGTGTAAACTATATCTAAGATAGAAAAAAATTCCAATCAAAATCTTATGCAGAATCCCAATAAAAAGACCTCAGTAAGGCAGTGCTGCCTTTTCAAGGGTGTGTGTTGGGGAATACTATATATAAATCATTAACTATGTCCTCGCCCAAAGCCAAGGGCTATGCCTAAAATATCTCCACGAATAAAATGAGCGCACTAGAGTCAATGGTCACTAAGATACCATCTGTTAGATTCTATACATATCCTTACCCCTAGCAGCATAAGAATGTTCTTTTACAGGAAAGAAAAATGAATATTCTGCTTGGAATAGGGAGCATGTCTATATTTAGATTTCATTATTTACTAAACAGAAACAACATGAATTTCAAAATTTTTTTTCTTTGTTTTGAGACGGGCTGGTTTTGTTGTTCAGGCTGGAGTGCAGTGGCATGAACAATGCTCACTGTAGTCTCTAACTCCTGTGCTCAAGTGATCCTCTGCCTCACGAGTAGCTGGGACTACAGGTGCACACTATCATCATCATAACTAGTATTCTTTTTTTATTTTTAGTAGAGACAAGGTGTTGCTATGATGCCAAGGCTGGTCTCAAACTCCAGATCTCAACTGATCCTCTCACCTTGACCTTCCAAAAGATTGAGGATTACAGGCATGAGCTCCTGGTTGAACTTCAACTTTGTATTTATGAAGTATAAATGTAAATTTAATTTCTCATTGGAGGAGGAAAATTATAGGGTGGGAAAGAATTATAAATAAAAACAAAAACAAAACCTATTCTACATACTTATCTGTGACAATTGCCCTGGTTGGATCTAGGTGAAGGGAGGATCTTGACGACTCACCTGATTATTCTGCACAAAGATAAGCACAGTAATATTCTTGAGAACTGGGCTTGTGCACAGAGGCCTATTTATTCGAATGCACTGATTGGAAATAGAAAATGCATGTGGTAGGATGACATATGAAATTGTAATGTAGTTTTCTGGGATTGCAAATTCTTTGCATAATTGGTCACTTTAGCTTTCAAATTGGCACTCAGTCTTTTTGCCCAATGAGAAGAGAAGTCACTCACAAATGCAATGGGAAAACAAGGGTTAACTCTGGAATTTCAACATCCAAGAGCTAGGTCCTGATACAAAGAGTAGGATAGAAAGAATAATGTGCTAACCAGATTCCAATCCCCTTGCCTTCATAAAGTGGAACAAGAAAATTATCTAATTTGGGACATGGTGAAATAGTATTTTATATAGAAAGTATTAGTTATGTTTTATTATGAGATAGTTTTGGTATACACAGAATATAGAGGATTGTACTGTCATGTGTGTGTTTGGGTGATGGCGGCAGCTAGACCAGAAGAAGCTCCATGTGAAGTGTTCAGGGGATGGCCTCACAGATCCAAGGGATCTTAGGGCGAGTGATGAGAAGATTAAATAAACATTTGAGCTAACCTTAGACATGAGCCAAAGAAGGAAAGTCAAGAGATCACCTTTATTGTCACTGCTGGAGCAAGAGGACTCTACACTACAGGATGCTGCTCAGATGCCTACTCTCAGTCTTGATTGGATTGCAAGGAACCATTTCAATTGATGTCAATGCAGAGATGTGAGCACCTTAGGGCAAAAATGGATGAGCTACAGCACAGAAGGAATTAGTATGTATTGATACTGATAAAGATTGTCTACCCCACACAGTGACAGAAGGTATATCTCTACTGAACCCAGATGCCACTGAAAAAAAAGGAGGGAAGAAAGAATCACAAAATGGAATTAAATCAAAGATGGTAAGACTGAGGAAAATTACCTAATTGATTAAGTGACAAGACCACATTTTCTGCATAAGTGGAAATGAACCTCAAAATAGAAATTAATCCCAGTCACAGAACAATTTAGAAAGGTTACATCTGAGTTTATAGTAGAAAGAATTTGATTTATTAGTTGTAAATGGTTTAGCCTTATAATATCCTTCTTCATTCTTCAACCAGAAAGATATTCCAAAACTCTTGACCTGATTCTTGTTGAATGCAGGAAATAGTGACAGTAACAGAATGAGCTTTGAAAGAACCCATTTTGTTCACCCAATTGTTGCTGGGCATCCACATTATGTTTTGTGCAAGGAGGCATCTGAGATCTGGATCAGATCTCAGCCTGGGTATTAAGAGTTACAAAACACTTTTCCCAAGGGCACCACCCACGTGCACTGGCTCGGGAGTTTAGGTCCTCAAGGCCTTTCTTCTTGACTCTGGAGAAAGTGACATTCTCAAGTAAGAAAGCTCACTGCCTTGGTCAGATACAAATTTGAGGGAAGAGGTCTGTGTGGGTCAATTTGCAAATCCTGTCTTTCAGATTTATTTTATCGTTTTTCATTTTTGGCTTAACAAAAATGCACCTATCACATCATTCTTTATATTTTTCTGCCAAGGATGTCTTAATTGTCTTTACTGTTGTCTTATAAATATCTACCCTATTCATGACCCCCACTTTATCTACCCAGCATGAAGCAAGTACATTCCAAGGCATTATAATACAGAAGAAATGCAAGGATATGCTCACATCAAACAGAATATTTCTGTCCTAAGCAAGACAACAACTTTACAAGATATGCTTTGTTAAAAGGAAAAAAAAAAAAGATTTTCTAAATTTCTTTATCTCGTCCAACTAATATATCCAAGGAACTTATCTAGTGATAGATATCATAGAATGTAATAAAAGTGGTCACTAACAAAGAAGAGGAAGAGAAGAACATTCACCCTTACAGACCTAAAGAGAAAAAGAGAAAAAGAAATGAATCAAGAAAATCAGAAGCCAAGGATCTTAACAACAAAAGATGATCTGTTTTAGGGTACAAGAAAAGTTGCTACAAAATAGAGACCTCAAAACAAAATATGCATGCATTTTTTATTTATATAATAACTATTTAAATATAAGACACCCAATGCTGCTGGGAAAGCTCTTCTGTTCTCAAAACATGACTTCCCATCTTTGGAGCCAAGATGACTACCCCAGATGTCATCAATTCTCAGCTAGTGGAATGGAGAGTAAAGATAATGGAAGGTAGCGAATTCTTTTTTAAAAACATAATACAAAAGTTTCACAAATCATTATTACTCACATCTCATTAGCTGGAATATATTTACATAGCCACACATAGCAGCAAAGCAGGCTGAAAAGTGTTTTTAGTTTGTTGCTATATGTCAAACTAAATCTCCATTATTTTTTAAAGGCGAGTATACGCTTTGTGAGACAAATAGCCATCTCTCTCTCTCTTGCTCTCTCGCTTTCTCTGTGTGTTTCTCTCTTTGTGTGTGTGTGTGTGTGTGTGTGCGCGCGCGCGTGTGTGTGTATCACAATGCAAATCAAATTTCCAATATCTGGATATTTTATTGGAGTGGCCAACTTGTCCTGTTTGCAAGGAACTTTTCCCCTTTTAAAACTGAAAGTCACCCACCCTGGAAACCCTCTTAGTCCCTGGCACACTGGGGCATTTGGACATCCTATCAATATTATTAATAATTTTTTAAAAGAAATTTAATAATATAAACTACTCCTGGCCCATTCTGCCCTATAAATTTTATAACCTTTTAATGTTTATTTAGAATGTATTTCAGGGTGATTAGAGTACAACAATTATTTCAACATGGAAATAAAAATCGCTGATGCAATTTATTGAAAGATTGAAAAGGAGAAAGGAATACCAAGAATAGTCTCCAAGAGGACATATTAAACAGACACCAGGGGATGTTACTAAGAAGTTCATTAAATTTAAATTTTTCCCAAGCAAATTTTTAGTTTACTTATCAATTATTTATCTCAGTTGAAACCATAAAAGATAATGACAAATGTTGATTTAAGGATAGAGATACTTATGTCATCACTTCAGTGAGTAGAGTCATAGAAATTCAAATCCCCATTGTCAACTAGTGTCTATATTTGAATTCTCTACTGTGTAGTTATCTCCTATGAAAAATTCAGTTGAAATACTCAGCAGTCCAATGGAGGAAACCCAAAGGAATCATTATTCATTTATTCCTTTTGGAAATCAGATCTCCAAAATTCTATGTAGCTGAGAAACCTTACTTGAGATATCTAAATAAATGCCTTTACATAATTACAGTTTCACATTATGAGGCTATATTTGTCAAGAGGCCACAAAAGAAAAGCTTGCAAGGGTGGCCATGCTTCTCAGCTGCCACTGGACTCTTCTGCCCATTTATCAAATGGCTCTCCAGGTGATAAGGTTTGGCTGTGTCCCTACCCAGATCTCATCTTGAAATGTAGTTCCCATAATCCCCATTTGTTGTGGGGGGGACTCAGTGGGAGGTAATTGAATTATGGGGGTGGTTACCTCTCGTGTTCTCGTGATAATGAGTGACTTCTCATAAGATCTGATGGTTTTATAAGGGGCTTTCCCACATCCTTCACTCTGCACTTCTTGCTGCTGCCATGAGAAGGAGGACCTGCCTGCTTCTCCTTCTGCCATAATTGTAAGTTTTCTGGGGCCTCCCATGCCATATGAACTGTGAGTAAATTAAACCTTTTTCCTTTATAAATTACCCAGTCTTGGGCATGAGAATGAACCAAAACACCAGGGTTTCATCAGGTACCCTTGTCTTTTTTCACTCCATATTATATTCTTGGTTTTCTCATTATTGTTGTGTTTTTAACTTCCTCTCTTCTCTGTACATGTATTGCTGATTTCCAAATTATTATCTCACATCTCAGACTTTTCCTAAGATATAAGTATCTACTTATCTAACTGCTTGATGAAAATATATTCCAGAACATATCTCAAAAGTGTGTCTTCACTGCTGTTTCTCCTGTATGTCTCATTTTGGCTGATGTGAGTTTGTTTTTCACTCATTTTTCCCACTTCCACAATGTTGATAACATTTTAATTCCCACTGACCCTGAATATCTCTTTTATTCTTTCTCCTCATTTACAACCAATGGCTGAGTTCAGACTCCTTTCATCTACTGATTTGATCAGCAGTTTCACTCAAGTATGCAGAATAGTTACCTGGAAAACTTATTAAATATGCAGATTCCTGGGCCAGTTGCTATAAATCCTGAAGCAGCATGTTGAGGGGAGACCAGTAAGCTGGCTGTCCAGGGCTGAGCTGAGCCTGACTCAGCAGACTCCCCTGAGACTAGACTCCTTTGTGTTCCATTTTCCCTCCATGGAAGGGCACCAGTGGAGGGTCAGGTAGATCAGCACAGACGTGGACATTCAGAACAAAAGGCTTCCACAGTTTTATGGACCCAGGGACTAAGTGGTAGGAGGAAACAACTAGGGGTGGCAGAGTGCTGAGTATTAAGTTAGAGTGGCCTCTGCTGAAGAGGATGGCCTCTGCTGAAGACTCCCAGTATACTCCAAATGGTGGCACCTAGGTCAAGAACACAACTATGTTTAACAGTGTGGTTGTCATGGGGGCCTGAACCTTTGACAGCAACTCCTGTCACAGCCTACAATGCATTGGCTGTGCACCATATCTGGTGGGGAAGAACAGCATTTCCCTGTGAAACTTGTTAGGTAAAGACTTTTTTATTGCTTATAGTCAAGCCTAAAAAAATTGCACATACGTTTCTGTCAAGGAGCCAGACTTCTCTCTGACTTCTTAGCAACAGATGTTTGTGATGCAGACATCTGGGGATCCATATTTTGAGTAATTTTGGCCAATTTGAATATAGATGTTTGGATATATAATATTTAGAATAGACTAACTGACTTTCCTGATTTCAATTTCAGCATTTATCCATACCATCCTTCATACATTGCCAGAATGAAATTATTTTAAAAATTCAATTTCAAATAAGCCTCTGATTAACTTAAGACTTTTCAGAAGTAATTGTCATTTTTGTAAAAACGTCTAACCTACTTACCTAGCACTTGCTTCAGTTACCATGTGCAAAACATTCTTATCTCTTTCTGAATCTTCCTTCCTCCCCCTTTAACAGCTTACAACACTAAACTGTTGGTTTTTATAGCAAGATCTTGTACATATTTTTCTGTATCTCATCCCCTATCCTGGTGTAAAAATGGATATTAAGAAAAGTTTGTCAAATTAATTGAATCCAATTTTTCTATGAAACCCCTTTAAAAACACTATTTGGTTATTTAAAAGTTCATCACAATAACTTCTTCAGTTCGGATCTACCAAAATACTTGTGGACTCTAAATAGTTTTGATTTATATCTTATTTTATTAGCTAAGGAGGCTGACATAACTAATGGTGCTTTCCTTTTCTTTTTAGCTGTCAAAATTCAGGAACTAAATTTTGTGCTGAATTGCACTAAAAACTTAAATAGACACACACACACTCACAGAGAGACATATTTATCTCCAATTATTTGATTCAGTCTGTAAAAAGCAAAATAGTTCTTTATTTAAATTATGATTACCCAAAACTCCAAATAGTTTTGAAAATTAAATATAGATTTTCCTGGGAATAATGTAGTGAGAGTGTGGGATTTTGAATTATAATAGATACTATGTATGCTTTACAACCACAGCAGACATAACAGTCCTTAACATACCTTAGTGGTATATGACTCTTGGTTTTAAACCCTGAGTTAGGCTACTTAGTCTTCCCAATTTAACAATTCAAAATATATTTGAATATAAAAAGTAGGATATAAGAAATTACTAGAGTTCTAAATTTACTAGGATGCAGTATAATATATTATTATACCTCTGTACTATAATCAGAACATTAAAATTAAAATTAGAAAAATTATCCCTCCCAATTGATATTTTTGTTCCATCACAGAAAACTGGGTGTGTGTATGTGTGTGGGTGTGTGTGGGTGTGTGTGTGTATGAATAATATTTATTTTATTTAAAATATACTTTTTCTTGATTATTTTATCAGGTGCATTTCTCATTCTGACAGTCTTATTAATATTTTCATGCCAATACTTTTTATACTACAGTCTTATAAGTAAACTGCTATATATGTCCAGAACTTTATTTACAGAAGATTTTCTACAACCATGTTTTTATAGTTTAGCAAAAAGATAAGGTTTATTTTTGTCTTATACTCCACACTCAAGCCATCAGAAAATTCTATAGGATACCTTCAAAATAGATTCAGAATCTGACCTTGTTTCAGCCACCTCCTTCTCCTGTTACACTGGCCCAGGCCATCCATGCCTTCTGCCTGTATTATTGTAATAGCTTACTAACTGGTCTGTATTTGCCTGCCCTGATCCCCTTCTACTCCTAATTCCCAACACAGCAGCCAGAGTGAACCTTTTAAAGCAGGAGTTAGAACATGTTACTCTTCAACCAAAAAGTCTCCAACAGCTTCTCATATTACTGAAAAAATAAAAATAAAAAAGCAGTAGTTCTTACAGTGGCCTAGAAGGCCTAGCACAGCATGCCCCTGACCAATATTTCATCAACTTCCGCTGCTAAGACTCTGACCCTGGCTCACTCTGCTCAAGCACAACTGCCTCTCAGATGTTCTTTGGAACATGAACACTCCACATAACTCTTTTATCAGGGTCTTTACACTCACTGGTTTCTCTCCCTAGAATTCTCTTCCCACAACTATCTGTGTAGCTTACTTTCATTCCCTGAGGATCTTTCCTCAAATGTCATCAAAAAGGCATTACTAGACTACTTTATTTAAAATATTACAATCCTTTTTCCTACAACCTTCACCTTTCCCTGCTTTATATTTATTTTCCCCATAGCATTTATTAAACTTATACACATACAAATATATACATCATATATAGTGATAGTATGTATGTATACTTATATATGGTATTTTAAAATTTATGATTGTCGACAATCTTTTCTACTAAAATGTAAGCTCTATGAAGGCAAGAGGTTTTTAATGTTTTATTCATTTTCATATCCCAGGGCCTAGAATAGAATCTGGCATATAGTAAATATTCAGTATTTATTATATGTTGGCAGGGGGAGACCAGTAAGCTGGCTGTCAACGGCTGAGCTGAGCCTGACTAAATATTTGTAGAATAGATGAATAATTAAAACAATCAGAAAGTACATCATAGATTTATCAGAGAGCCTATAGAGACTTTGAGAAAATAGATGTAATTTTGATTTCATGTATTCTCTTTTCTCTCATTCATCAGGAAAGACTCTCGAGTAGATCATATAGAAAGATAGCAATGCCTTCATGTAATATAGAATAATCTTTAACATTTTTTAGTAAAAATTCTACAATCAATTTTTTGGGATGTTATTCAGAGATCATTAGTTCCTTTTATTTCTCAACATCTGTAATCATATAGAAAAGAATAAAGATTATTCTTACAGTAAATAGAAAAATCAGAATTAACTTAATAGAGTTCAATTTTTGAAGGTATATTTTTAGCTGTACCTGAAAGTTTGAATTCACTTAAAGACTGTTATTTATGTTTCTACTTGAACAACTTGGTACCTGCCAGAAGTTATCAATGATCCATACCAGTGTTTTTTAAAGGAGTATCAGTGAGAGAGAAATGGCCCTGAGCCTCAATCCAAATGCTTGAATTAGGTTCTTCAACCCCAGTAGCCACTGTTATCTGTTGAACAAGGTAACTTTTGTATGAGATGACTATAAAATTTAAAAAAAACTTACACACAAAATGTGTAAACAGTATTGATCAATATTTTTAGTTTAAGAAATAATTATGAATGGAGTAGAAAAGTATAATATTCCAAAGTTGTTTTCTATTTTATCTCTTACCTAAGCCAAGAATATATATACACTGAGCCTTTATGCTAATTAAGGCATAGCCATGTCTCTGGGAGCAGTTCACAAAATAGGAGGCTTAATATTTAGCACAGAGGGTATGAACTTGATCTGCCTTTTTAAAACATTAATTAACAGTAAATTTGATTTTTTTTCTTTACAATGTCTTAGAGCCATTTTTTAGGCTACATTGGTTATTGATACTTAATATAAGGGCATTAATGAAAACATTATAATTTCCAATATAACACAGTTCATGTTTATGTTTCCAACAAATTATATTTCAAGCCACTTTTACAGAATATTTATCTGGCTACTATTATATGATAAATTTTGTTTCTACACAAAAATTATGATAAGTATATTTTTGTTCACATTCTACAATTAAGTCAATGTATATAATAATACTGCCACAAGACTAAAGAAATTCAAGTAAACAGGATCATGACAAGAACATGTAATAAGTTATAACTTATTTGATCTTATTAGAAAAAAGAGCTATAAAATAAAGTTTTTAGTTGCATCTAGAAAGTACTTTTTAAAGCACGCATTTTGTAAAGCATATATTTATGCATTTGTTCATAAAACTTCCATTTTAAGAAAAGGCGATGATGAAAAATATTCAATTCAGAATTATAGAATGAAATTTTTCTTTTAGCAAACAAAAACTAGCAATTTTCCAAGTAGAATACTAGTTTGATTCTTAATTTAATCATAAACTGAAAATTTGTTTCTTAAATGCTGAAAGTCAATTAAGAATATTCTGTTGAATTCTATGAATTGTCTGAAGCCAAGTAGGAAATTATGGATACAAAGTTAGACACTTTTAATCAAACTGACCAACATAAGAAAAACTGTTACTCAGATTCTCATGTTGAAATTTCTCGGTCTATTTCTCTGCTCAAATCTCTCTGCAGCACCAATCTGACTATAATACACTTCAAAGGCTAAAAAAATAGTGCAAAGTATAGCATTGCTTCTGCTTTTGCCTCTTTGGGCTAATAAATTGGCAAGGTAAAGATTTGACGGAAGAAGGCAGAGCCGGGGTTGCTTTAATGGCCTCTTGAATTATGGGGTAGAATCTGGTTAGAGGTAATTGTATTATTGTACTTTGAGGCTGGTTTATAAATTTAAATTTAGACTCATATAATAATAGAACTAGATGTAAAGAACTAGACGTAATCTTTGGGTAATAGATCTGTTTGGAAACCTGATAAAACTATTGACATTTTCATGGTTATATAGATAGGCACATCCATGTACAAAATTGTAGGTTATTCAGAGACTCCAAGAAACACAATCACAGACCACAGCACGTGCTCAGTGATACCTCATATTATCAAATAGGACAAGAGGTTCCATTTATTGATTGCACTAATACATATTTTATGCCTACATTAAGTAAAATACCGTATTATTCAAGAAGATGAAGACAAGAGACGAAAACAAAACTGACAAAAATCTCACATTCCAAAATCTCACTCTTTAAAGGGAGACATACAGTTAAACATTATTAATGGTGGAATGATGGAGAATAAAAACAAAATGACCATCTAAAGGAATAGTTTATACAAAAACCTTTGAGAACAGAGATGTAAGATGAGTTCAATCTACCTATAATAAGATTTTTCTGAATGGGTCAGGGGAGACTCCACAGACAAAGTGGCTTTTAAATTGAGTCTTGAAGGATGAAAAACAATTTAGCAAGATAAATGTCAGAGGGGTATTATATGGAGAAGGAACAGCAAGCGGCGAGGTGTAAAAGGAGTGGCAGATAATTCTAGTGATTCCATGTGAGCTGATAGCTTCCTGCATATGTGGATTGATAGACTGGAGTATAAATGGGTGGGCAGAGACCAGGTCATGGGAGGCTTGCTGGCTTTGGTGAGAGGTCTACATGTATCTCATAGCTAACGGCATATCCTTGAAGTATTTGAATTGCTAAGTGAGATTTGCTGTATGGAAAAAAAAATGTCCTGGCAGAGGTGTGAAAAATAGCAATAGGACTGAGAGGAAGCACAGAGTTTGTGGTCCAAAGAAAGGCAGAGAGACAGCGGACTAAAGCCAGTGAAAGCAGCTATCAACCTGTTATCATATAGATATTAAAGATCCTTATAGGACTGAGAAATATTTGCTGAAAAGAATTATTAGTACTTGGTGGGGACCAACTAAATTAAGTAACTTGCTCAAGGCTATATGCTTAATTAGTAGCTGAGATGTATCTAGAATTAAGTTTTTTGACTCCTAGCCTATTTCTCTCTCTAGTACTCTCTATCAATTTTTATTGTCTGATTAATTCAAACATTTCAAATTAGGAATTTTAAATGGCCTACAAATGATGACCTTCCCTCAAAACCTTCTATTTTTCTTTTAAACAAGCAAATTTGGGCTAAGCACATTGCTATTGGTTTCAACAAAACAAAAGTTTCAAGGTAATTAAAGTAAATCACTATTTTTCCCCTTACAAATAAATGTAGTTCACTAATATCAAGTTGAAATTTTGCCTTTGGTTACCAGCTGAGAGGCGGCTAAACAAACGTAAAAGGGTTGATTTGTTGACGTGTGTGTGTGTGTGTGTGTGTGTGTGTGTGTGTGTGTGTATTAGAATTTTGCCAGTTAATTTTGTAAGAAAATAAATTTATCTGTGAATATAATATCCTCAGTATATGCCTTTTATATAAAAAACAGTTTATTGTTCCCATATTTCTTCATAGCAGAACATCTATGGTGAATTATTTTGCCTATAGACATCACTGAATATTGTTTGTATGTGACATGTCCTTTTTGCTCTGTTATCAGAAGGACTTTGGTTGGGGAAAGGGAATTTTATTGCTTTCCTTTGAAAGACCAAAGGACTAGAAGACTGTAATACCTGGTGTTTATTATTTTCTTCTGTGTTTTTCTTAAGAACACACAATTAGATTTTATTCTGTTTATTAAGTCAGAATAATTGTTTTCACTTTATATGATAACTTGGGATGTCTATTTTTGCTAAGTGTAAACAAGTGAATCACTAAACTTAAATTATTCTGTCAAATGGGGATGGGAATATTTCCAACTTAAGTAGAAACTAGGTATTTTTAAAATGTATGTTAGAAAGGAATTAGAAGCCAACACAAAATCAGAACAAGATTAATAAATAAGGAAAGCTGGCTTCTTTAAGTATTATTCCAAGTTTCACCGTGTGAATATATAATTTTTTTCTTATTTACCAAAATAATTATTGTAGATTATTAAACAGAAAAGTTTTGAAGAGCTCCTACTCTGTGCTGGGTGCTGTGCTAGACACTGGAGATAAATAGTTAATCAACCTTGTACCAGTCCTCAAACAGCTCACGGTTGTTGGGAAAGTATAATCAAAGGAACAGACAATTGCAATAGTGACAATTTGATAAGTGACAAAGTAAGGGTATTGTGCAGTATCACTTTTTGATGGTTCAAATGATGGAATGGAAATAAAATCG
Organism: Theropithecus gelada; assembly: GCF_003255815.1. Classification (NCBI taxonomy): domain Eukaryota; kingdom Metazoa; phylum Chordata; class Mammalia; order Primates; family Cercopithecidae; genus Theropithecus; species Theropithecus gelada. The sequence goes on from NC_037669.1 coordinate 129,962,828, forward strand.
AAATAGCCAAGAGACTAGGCAACAATGGACAATGATTTCTATTCTCTGTCAGAGTCATGAGTAGGATTTAATTATACTGACATGTTGTTTTTTTGACTCAGGTCTTTTAAAATTCAATATTTAACTCTTAGAAATCTGCATCTTATGTAAAGAGAATTAATCAATCTTCACCAAACAGCATAGGCACCAGTGATTAAGGATGGTAAACTGTAGAGTTTTAGCTGTGCTGTGTGAATAATTCTTACTTGTTCACTGGAACACAGCTATAACCTTTTCTTGTAAGCAGGCTGAATGCATTGCCTCATTAGTTACTGCAGTAGCCTCAGTTGTTATCTTCCTGATAGTCATGAATTGAGAGGTACTGAGTAGCTAGCCTCAAAATACTCTTTGTATATTTATCAAATTAACTGAAATGGCAGTGGAGATGTTTTCCTTTTTTATTAAATATCTGGGTACACAGAAAGCCTAATTAAAATACAAATATTGACTGTGTGAGGGATGACATGTTTACTTATTGCTCATCTTATGGTATATGTTATTAGTTATTCGTCACCTGGAGAATGAAAGGACAGGAAACTTATGAGGACATGTGGGGAAAATAGGGCTCAGGTGTGTTAGGTCTATCAGGGAACCCTTGGTCTGGACACTGAGGCAAAACCTCTGCCAGGATTATCCAGAAAGGATTTTGTTCAGTGCTCCTGTGTATTAGATGAAACTGTGATTTTTTTTTTTCTTTAAGGAATTGTTTCAATTTCAACCTTGTTCTTTTCCATTAACGAGTCAATTGATCTAAGATATATATGTCAATTGGGTTGCTTTGGCCTCATTTTCTTAATCAATTAATCAGGGAATATTCTTAAAGAACTTTCAAGGCTCTTTCCAACTCTGAGTTTTGAATAATGTAAAGATTATCATTAAGAACCAAGGCAGCAAAGAGCTGTTGAAAATGGAGACATGAAATTGAGAATAGCTGCAAAAATAAGCTCTGATAACAAGTCTGGCCTAGGGCCAGCCCCTCGTTCAAGGTGATTACTTCATTATTTTTAATAACCCTATAAAGTCGATTGTTTCCTCCTTATTGTATTTTTTTAAATAGATGATTTTTTAAAATACTAGGTTAAGATAAATATTGACTTAAGCAAAATTAGTGTGGCCAACTTATTTTATTATAATTACAGAAGCATCTGCTCTCCTATTTATATTCAATTGAATTTTATTCTCTACTAGTAACTATAGATATGTTGTTATTTTAAATGTTTCTTAAAGCTAATGCTTTTACATCACTTAAAGCTCAGACCAGAGGAGAAAAACTGAATCATGCTTATTTTTTTAAAAAAGAAGAACATTATAGAAGTTTTAAGATTATCATCAACTCCCAGAACTCGTTTGTCTTCATTTTGTAAAACTTCCTTTTACATTCAGTTTAATGCATTTAGGAGTAAATTATTCAGGAAGTCGATAAAGATTCATTACTTAACTACAGGGAAGACTAAAAGAGTTGTTAGCAGCAGCTGTGTAGATTTGCTGCTCATTTACTCCATATATAGGGCATAATGGATTTCCAGCAATTTCAGCAATACAACATTATCTGTGTTGATTGTAGATATCATCGCAAGATATGCTTTTTAAGAGTGTTGTAAATTGAAACAACTATAAGATGGTAAGAAGACAGTCTCAATCGAGGAGTAAAGTTTTCTTTGGAAGACCTCAACATTTAAGTAATAGTAAGAGGAATCTGGGAACCTTTTCCTCAAGAAGGAGGACTGTGTAGGGGATTTAAAGGATCCAATGACAGGTGTTCTACATGAAATACACCCCTTTCACCACGACAAATGGTAAATGTGGAAACAACCAGATGTTACACACTGAATTGACAGCCTGTGTTGATTTTGACTCTGAATTAGCTATGCTTTGTGCAAGGTGGTGAATGTGGGGGATATGTTTACATGAAAGAGTGGGAAGACTTTTATGTTGCCAAAGGATGAGTAATAATTATGAAATGAAAATCTAGCTTAATATTACAATTTCATCCATCTCTCAAGAGAGTATGTATCCACATTTAAAATAAGCACAAAGTGAGTTTTACAATCTACAATGAATTGAGATTTAAGATTTAAAATATGGCTGTAATTTACAATGTAAATCAAATTTGGACCAACAATTACTATAAACAATTTAGAACAAATCATCAAGAGCAGTTTTCTTTCTTGAATGTTTTACAACTGAAGTTCTATGGAGTTATAAAGTTTTTGTGCTAAGAACAACTGACAACTATTATTTACTGAATACTAAGTTTCACAACTCTGTGAGGTAGGTAATATTATTATGCCATCTTTACAGATAAGGACACCAAGAGATTAAAGGAATTGACCAAGTATGCAGTTTTAAGTGGCAGAGTTAAGATTTGAACCCAGGCAGATTTATTCCAGACTATAACATATATCCTCCACCAATAGGGCCTTTGGTTTCATTTATTTGACAGGTGCTTAATAACACCTCTAAGTTGAAGGCATTGTGGCTGGTGGTGCAGAGAAACATATAAATACCACATAGCTCTTGTTTTCAGGCAACTCACGACAACATTGACAACAGCTACAGAGCAATACCTTACAATTGTGTCTTACTGTAGCAACTGTTGTTATTATTCTGGCCCATATTACCTTAGCCCAGCCCTGAGTTCATCTTCAGTTGCTATCAACCATGGAATTTGCATCTGTGACACTGCCTGAGACACAGAAGGCCTAATATTGTTCTACAAGACACAAAATAATAATGATATGAGAGGCAGAAAATATGTCTTCATGATTCCTGGGCCAAATCTCTTGAACTTCTGATAATTTCATTTTAAGTTTTTATCCTTCTAAAGAATTATTTAATTCATTGAACATCATGATGTGACTAAAATAAAACTTCTTCCATAAAATAACCTAAAGTTTTGGAAGGGTCTATTGGAAAGAAATTAAGTATATCTATGGGGATTTTGCCTTACTTAAATATGTTTCACAGTGGGGAAGAGAGCTAGAAGCAGTAGAATTTCCACTGGAATGAACACACAAACTAGTTTGTCACAGATCCATGACTGCTTGACAGAAGACGTGAGATTTCTGGATCAGAGACAAAGGACTTTATTCAGCACAGCAAAAGCAATAGCAAGCATATCAGCGTATCTCTGATGGTTCCCCATACCCCAAAGTCCATGAGGCAATATGATGGGCCCAGATGGCTATGCAAACAAAGGATTGCACTGCAGCTGAAAACTTCAAGCTTAAGAAAACTGCCACTTTTATAGCAAGCAGTAAACAGGCCTGTTCTTTGTCCAAAGAGAGACTGAATACTTTGCAGGACAATGCAATTCAATCCTATGAGGCATTATTTCACTTTGCAGAATTGTCAGCTGCATAAACAATTTAGATAAGTGGCCAGGGTGAAAGAATGCTCAGGATCTGGGAATTTTGGCATATGTAGCAAGACACATAGAAGCACAAAAGCCTCATAGCAGACTGCCTCCCAACAATATTTGGGGCACAGTATAAAAGAAATGAGGTTTTGTGTGTGAGCCTGGGGCCTAAGAGGGTACACACAAAATTTTATACCAAAATCACAGAAACTTTTCAATAACTTCCTGGTAATTTGGATTACCTAAATCTCTTTTTAACTCTAAAATGTGTTTTTAAACGTTTTATGAAATCACAAGCAGAATGCTTCTACTTGAGCCTAAGTTGGGCCTACAGTAATACAGGCAAACATTTCTCAGGAAGCCTCATTTCACACAGGTAATCTCCTGGATAAGGATATTCTTATATCCTTATATATAAGTGGTGAAAGGGCAGGGTTAGGAGTTCTGTGGCAGCCACTGTGCTCACGCTCTAAGGAAGCAGGCTAATGTTTCTTTTATTGCTGGCTCTCCCTGCTTCTCTATGACCCGAAGAAAGTCAATTAACTTCTACATGCGTGTACAATGAGGATAACACTACTTGGTCACACACCTTTGAGTGGTGTTGTAAGGAAAAACAAGATAATGCTTATAAAGCATTTGTAGAAAGTTCAAAAGAAATGTAGAATGAGAGTAAAATACATTCTTAAATTTGAAAAATGACCTAATTCAAACTCTTTGACAGAGCTAGGCTAATAAGAAAAAGCATTTTTACCACTTTGCCAAACATAATTTGCTTCTGAGTATATGTCAGAAATATATTCCCCACCCAGATAGAGCTCCTTAAGCCATATTCAACTTTACTAAAGCAATAGTATAGTACCATTTAGCCAAGCAAGTGCACAAAATTTCTTAGTAGATGAAAAAGCTTTCTTTCTGCCTCATCAGTGTGGAAAAGGTCTAAAAGCAGTTTAATCATGATGCTAAAACTGTTTGTTCAGTCATTCCACCTCTCATTTGACAGTGATGGTTTTTTAAGGACCTACTATGTCCCAAGGATGAGGCCAGGTGCTATGCTAAAGTATCATACTGGAATACAAGCCTCCTTAACAGAAAATCCTAGAATTTCTAAGTGTAAGTAAACACAAGCAGCTTGTACTTTAATAATTATTCTTCAGTACTCTGTGTACCTGTGAGGACACAAATCCTCTATGTGGTAATCCAGAGCATATCTGAGAGGTAATTAAAGATTGCAGTAATGAAGTCTCAGAGAAAATCCTTTTTAAGGAGGAATGCTAAACAGTACAGAGAACAGATAATTGTGAAAAAGAAGACAAGTGGGTCTCTAGGACATAGTACTAGATCATAATGAGGAATATGTGTTCTCTGATCTCCTTAGACAAAAACTGCTAGTATCACAGCAACTTTTGTAAGCTATTTAGTCCAGTGCTACTCATACTATGGTCCATAGAAAACCACATCAGCATTATTTGAGATCTTACTAGAAATGCAAATTCTGGGGCCTTAGCCCAGATCTACTAAATCAAAAACTCCTAGGACCCTGCAATTTGTGTTATCAAGTTTTACAGGGGCTCCTGTGATCCCCCAAATTTGACAAACATTAATCTGTACTTCACATCTCAATTCTAATCTGACCATGCTTATTTGAACTGTCACTTAGCCATTAGTATAAATTCACATCAATGAAATTCATCACATAAGACAAACACAAATGTAGACTGGCTCATGGACTGGCTTCAGTGATTTCAAAGCAGCCTATTCTAATTTGGCTTCACACGTGGTTAATCTAACTTAGCACACAATCTCTTAATATGAGGCACTTATAAAGGGAGAAGAAGCATAGCACGTTTTCTTGGATGGTGTTTCATGTACACTTAGACCTGTCCTTTCTCCTCAGGAGAAGTCAGAGAAGTCAAGTCGAATTTCAAGAAGGCATTTTAACTAACATTGCTACCTATTGAATATTTGTGTCTCCCCACAACATGATGGTATCAGGAGGTGGAGCTTTTGGGAAGTCATGAGGACACAGCTAAAAAGAAATATGCCATATAATTATTATAAAAATATGCCAAATAAATTATTTTTATGTTTACCTCAACATTACATTCATAATTTATGTTTCTGCCCAGAAATCACAATCATAGTTCTATTTGGAAAATGAAGATGGTACATTTATGACAAGAATGATCATCCCATTGTCTGATAATTATTGTCAATTATTTCATCAAGTGAAATTCTAAGAAGAGTTAAATGAAAGTATATGTGGCAAGCTGAACTACTGAGGAATTGGAAATACCAAGGCATCAATAGGTTAATTGGAATGAGTTATTAAAAAAATAAATAGAAAGGACGTAGCTCTGATTTGCAGGAGTACTCTTCCCACTGCTGTCCAGCTAAGCTTTTGCGTTGGCACCAGAGCCACAGAACTCATTGCAGAATGTCACACTAGGGATTTGCACCTGGTTCCTTGAATTCAGATGTTTGGTTAAGGAGACAATGTTGATTATTATGTATCACTATGGCCACAAGAGCGACTGTATTAGTTCGTTCTCATGCTCCTATGAAGAAATATTTGATACTGGGAAATTTGCAAAGAAAAGAGTGTAGAGGACTACGTGCTCACAAACGAGACATTCCCGATAAGTCCTGCTCTTGCAAACAAAGCAGGGCATTCCCGATAAGTACCACTCTTGCAAACGAAGCAGGGTGTTCCTTCCCTGCAAACAGGGAGGACAAAGGATCCAGCTGCAAACAGCAGACCCTGGGGGCTTGTTTATGTATAAACATCTTGAAAATCCAGAAAGTCAGGGAAAGGTCAGAAAAACAACAATGTGTCTTGTGACTTGGCAACATTCCACAAACGACTGTATAAAATAAAGCAGAGCGTGCCATTCGGGGTGGCCGCCATGTTTGTCTTGTCTTGTGTTGTCTTGTGTGTTCATTCCTTTGTTTAGAAAACATGCGGTCCCCAACAAAAGAGGTTTAATTACCTCACAGTTCCACATGGCTAGGGAGGCCTCAGGAAACATATAATTATGGCAGAAGGCACCTGTTCACAGGGCTGCAGGAGAAAGAATGAGAGCAAGCATGGGAAATGTCACACACTTATAAAACCATCAGATATTGTGTGACTCACTATCACAAAAACCTTCATGGGGGAACCACCCCCATCATTCAATTACCTCTACCTGGTCTCACCCTTACAGGTATGGATTATTACAATTCAAGGTGAGATACAGGTGGGGACACAGAGCCAAACCATATCAACCACTTAACAAATGAAGATCACTCTCTTTCTGAATATTCTTTGCAAAAATATATGACAAATCCTAAAAGAGGAGCCAAAAAGGATGACCCATTTAGAGTTGGAAAAATACATGTAAACACATTTCACTTCACAGGATCACAGTCAGTCTGTGTAAGTAGTATTATTTAAACCTAATTTTATAAGTAAAATTATTCCCTATGACTTCCATTGTGACAACAGAAACAATATTCCACAGGAAAAAGTCTTTGTAATGTCACAGAAGCACACAAAAGTATGTTAGCTTCCATAATGTGAAATTAACAAGATGAAAATAGAGTCAAGAGGCCCAGTCTATGTGATAAACTATGAGACTCTGGGTAAGTCTCAAATCACCTGAGCTTCTATTTTCAATATGTAAAGTGAAAGGTGAGTGATTCCTGAGGTTTTGGTGTCACTGTTTCCCAGTATTTACTGTTTATATTTTTAAAATCTTTTCTCAATTTCCTGTTTTAAATAATAATTACATATCAATAATAATAATATTAAGTTAACTAGACCAAAGAATATGTAATATTCTATCCTATAGTTGTAGACAGTTTTGTAGTTGCTAGAGATATATTGGAGAAAAACGTCTCTAACCCTACAGGTAACATTCAATGTTTTTACATTGTATATATCAAGAAAAAAAAGTCTTTAAAGAGAACTGACTTGGATGTGTTTTTCTCCTTAGAGTTTTCCCTTTGTTTTCTGGCATCAGGCGAATATCCAGGATATTGATACCACTGTGGCTTTTAGTCCCAAGCCATGCATTTACATAGCTCCTAGCAATGCATTTGCAATAAGGAAGTTCTTCCCCTTTAATAAGCTAGAATAATGTTACAGTTGAGCAAAGATTTACACTCTTAGCAAAGCAAAGTGTCACACAAAGATTAAAGACACAGGAAACTTGGACACATTTTCATTATTCAACAAATGTTTTAGAGCACCTATTTGCCAGGAAAAATGCTGGGTTCTTTGGATGTATTAAAGTACAAGATGATTCTTTTCCTCAGTAAGCTTTTAATCCTTTGGTTAAACAGACAAGTAAGTATACTTAGGAAGACTGGCAGTATGTAGCTTCTTTGGGAGGACCAGGATAGACACTAAAGAAAGTTAAGTGCATGGGTTCCTGACTCTTTCTGTGTAAAGGGTATTACACAGCATGAGGCAAAGGAAGTGAGACAAGGAGGAAGAAGAAAATAATATGAGGTCCAAGCATTGCAAAAGACTGGAGAGTTTTAGCCCTTCATGAAAGAAAACCTACATTTTATTATTGAACAGAAACTCATTTTAAAAATCTAGTAGAATACTCTTATTTTACAAAAGAACCCCAGGAATATCTATGACTTCCTCATGCTACACAGAGAGTTACTGAAAGAAGTTAGAGCTCCCATCTCCCAGTCCTCCTTTCTCTTTTTCATTTGGAAGTAAGACAAGACAGAGCAGCTGAAACACAAAAGCACAATTTATTTCTTTTCATCATCATCAATGTATAAACCACTCATTCTTTCATTATCTCATACTATATAATGAATAGAAAAAGCCTAAAAAGTTATGAAAAGAATTTTTAGGTGTAACAGACTGTAGCATTGAAACTTTGTTTTGGGAAACAGTAACTTACGACTATGTATGAGCCATCGATTACATGATAAATCCAACCAAACTTTACTTGATCAATAAGCTGATATGTCTACAAAGTAAATTCATAACCTTGTAGACTGATCAGCAATATTTCTTTCCAAAAATAAGATAGTGAAAAGTTGTTTAAAGTATATGCGTTAAGTCCTCACTTGACATTGTCAATAGATGCTTGGAAACTATAATTTTAAGTGAAATTATGTATGAAAAAGCAATTTTTCTCACCAACCTTAAAACAAAACAAAATTGAAGGGAAAAATGTGATTTGAGGACCATCATTTCACTTAGTTGAAATTTCCAAGAACCTATTGACAACGTTGAGGGCTTAGTATACAACCCTAGTTGAAGGACTTTAGGTAGCTTAATAAGGAAAGACTAGACTAAAACTTCATAAGCTTGTACTCTCTTCATTTTGTGCATTGTTCTTCATAGATTATTTTTGAGATTGCTTTCTGACGATATAGAAATGCTGTGGTTATGTAATAACTTATAAATCAATGAGAATTAAAATTTGTTCATCACAATGGACAGGAAAAGTGTAGCACTTAATTTCATTTCCAGTAAATCATTGCATTTAAACATAGTCTCACTTATGTACTCAAACCATAATCATGAATACAAAATGCCAGCACTGAATTATCTAACAAATGGCGATTAGATAAACCAAAATGGTAGATAATACAAAAGTAATTTAAATTCAATGTTTGGATTTTTAAAATTACATTTATATATGGTCAGAGCAAATGTTCTTGGAATTGACTCAAGTAATGGTGCCTATTGAGAAACTGGATTACATTTTCTAATGTTGATCTCCTGCTGATTCATCAAAATAACACATGCCTTGTGGGAAATAGGAAACACATCTTTGGACAATTGACGCCAACACCGTAGTAAGTAGAAATGAATCGACCGAAAGAAACTTCCTTGGAAAAGGAGCAGTGTTTGCATGTAATGCATAATAATTGGTGAATTTATTTACCCAACCTAGAATTTTTGAATTAGCTCATTTTAGTTGAATTCTGAGTGAATGTATTCATTTTTTCACTGAGGCATAACTCTAACAAGTATTTATCAAGAGTATATGTCAGACTCTACTCGATATTGGGTATCAAATCAAGAATTAACTTATGTTTTCTGGTGGATTTTTGCCACTGCAGAATGTAAAATGGAGAACGTTCTTATGGAACATTTAATCCATGAACACAGTCATCTGATGAAATTGGACAGAGACTTCAATTGATCTTAGTTAGAAATGAGAAAAAAAAATGTTTTCCATAAATTTCTGGTTTTGTTTGTGTTGTTGTTTTGTAATTTTCTATTATCTGAAAAATTGTCTCAGATTTTGAGATTGGGGTATTAATTATAATTGCAGTGAAATGGATTTACAGCATTGAGAAGTATTGGGAGTGACTGGAAATATTGCAAATGACTAATGAATCAATAAATCAATAAATAAACTCAACTGGCAATCTCCATTTTGTGAAAATGTACTGTCTATTTGTACTGCTACAAACAGTACTGTATTCTCTCTGGTGGTAGCTGATATTTCATTTGTCTTTATATCATCATTTGAGTAATGCTTTCTTTTATTACATTCTTGAATGACTATTTTATCTGTTATTGCTGTCTGAAGAATGCTGAAATAGAAATACATCTGTGTATCTATGCAAGAAGGATGATGCAAGGATATTTAAAACACCAGATAAATCCTTTTGTTAGTGATAAAAAGTGTTTGTCTATCTGCAGAAGCAATGATTGCATTGTGGTCTTTTGTTGCCATTAGGCTACTGAAAGGCTCCACTGTGAGGCTTATTCTCCTGCACCTGAAAATCCACATTATGTGCTCTGTGTTTTCTCTGTAGTTAAGCTAAGTGAGTAATACTGAGGGAAAGTTAATCATGATCAGTAATTTCTGGGTTACTCTAGAGAACTAAGGGAAAATAACTCCATATGAAGAACAGAAAAACATTTATAAAAGTTTAAGTTTAAAAACTATTCACCATTTGTCACAGCTAACAGGGGGTGTGAGAGTAAGTAAATAGAATTTACATAGAAAGAACAAGCTTTCCTCATGGTTTCACCAAGCCAGCACCTAGAACATGGTAAGCATTGGATAAACAAGAACAAACTAAAAAATAAGTATTTTGATGCCACCATTACAACAGCAATTCTCATATTTAAGTTTAGATAATCCAGAAAAATCCCAGTGATTATGATGGCAAAGTGAAGTTATTTTTCCTCTCATATCAAGTAATATTTAATCAATGTTAAAACCCTCAAATACCGAAAATCAAGGAAAAAAAATCTGCAAATCAAGAAACCAAGTAGAGAACTACTAGTGCCACAGCTTTATACAGATTTTTTTTGCTAATTGATATCTGACTGAATATATATTCAGTGCAGTCTGGTTGGAAAAAGACTAACTGAGCCAATCAGACTGAATCTAAGGAGCTTTTTGTGCCACTTGAAGTGAATAGTACTGAGACAATAAAGCAGTCCTACAGTCATTAATCATGAACTGTTATACAGAAAAAGCCAAAGGAAAAGGGAGCAGAAGGTGGTGACAGAGAGAAAACATGCTGTTCGAGCAAGAATGTCTTTTTATTCACCTTGATGATTATTTTCCGATAAATATCTTGCCCTTCTCTGTTCTTTCTAGCTGAAGGTCTATTAGATTATGAAAAACTCTATTCCATTAAAATCATCTAATCTTGGGTGTCATTTAATAAAAAAGGAAAAGAACTTTATTTAATTTGAACAAATTAATGAGTATAAATAAAACATACATATAATAAACTCTAAAAAGTGTAACCATGCCATTTTTATAATAAAAATGGAACTACTTTACAGAATTGATATTCATTTCACTTTTATGCAAAGAACTTTTCAGATGCCAAATCATTCATTTTGATTTGCATTCCAGATTATCAGTCTCAAATTCTGAACCACACATATAAACAATTTGAATGTAGATTACATATACCATTTCCTATGATAATCATCATGGGAGCAAAAAGTAGACACTAAAAAAGTCAGCTAAACTCCTGATAATTTTTCTCTTGAAGAAAATGCAAACAAGCATGTGAGTCACTTTAATTTCTGCTTTGTAAATAGTCACTCAAGCACTTTCTTCCGAAATGAAAGTAAAAAAGAGTGATGTCATTTTTCATAATAATGTACACCCAAAATAGCAATAAGCTTAAAAATATTGGTGAGGAGGAATATGACATATGTTTTATATATTACATGGGAGAGATGTTATTGTAATTGACCTTCAGAATTTAAATTGATTCTGAATTTAATTTTAATCTAGAGTCACAAAAGTAGAGAACCCTGAAATCTAGGCTATCATTGCTGAATTTGAATCCCAAAGGATGACTTACTTCATTCAACAAATATTTAGAGGGCATTTATCATGTACTAGGCACTGTTGTAAGTTCTCACTATATAGCAATGAACAAAATAGACAAAAATTCCCAATTTCTCTTATTCAAGTATTGATAGGCAAAAATTCAATAATATCTTAGGTTATAGTACATGACAAAATACAGCCAGATAGGAGAAGATAAGCCAGAGAAGCTGACAGAGCGGAGAGTGGGTAGACTACTTTGTGATTAACCTGTATTTGCCAAAAGTATCATTCATCTAAGGTCAAGGAAGTCTTAACTGCCATCCTATACAATTTTAAATAAAACTTATATTCTTTAAAATGTTTAACACTATTTTAAGAACTCATTTTATTAAAATAATAATATAAGTGAACATCTATCCATTTTTATCATGCAATCATTTTTTTCAATAAATATAAATATTTATAATAAAATCATGCCTTTAAAGCTAAGTTCCAGAATAAGAAATAAGTGATTCAGCTTCACCTTGGCATTCATCTCAGGCTATCCTCTGTCATGTGTCATCACATGGAAAAAGAAGCATGTTCAAAAAGAATAATATGTATATATATCTTCAAGACAAACCTCCAAATAACAGTGGTTCCAATTGTATTTACATGTGCACATCAACTAGATTAAATTCTTCCATTTGACCTGTCAGACACTTTGTGCTTTTAAATGACATCCCAGAGAGACTAATATGCCATGGAAAATCAGAATAGCAATCTAAAACTTTAAATGTTTTAAACTTAGGAGATACTCATGAATCCTCAAATCAGGAATATTCTCTCATAAAGTCATACACCAAAATCTCACCACTTCTGACCATTTCCACCACTGCTGCCGCCTGTATAAGCTACAACCATCTCTTGCTATTGCCGTAGGCTCCTAACATTGTTATCTGAATCTACTTTTGCACAAAAGACAGGCTATTTTCCATGAAGCATTCTTTTAACTTACCTCTTCAAACCTAAAAATGTCTGCCTATATCACTGCAGAACCTGGACCCTGGCTAATTCTCTTTATCTACACTCCTCTTGTTCTAATTTAGCCACATTATCCCCCTACAAATACATGCACATGCACACACACACACACACTCTCTCACACACACACACACACACACATACCCATGCGTAAGGGGTTACATGGTTCTCTCCCTTAATTCATTCAAGTTTCAGCCCAGAGCCTTTCTTGACTACTGCAGCTAGAGAGCATCCTGCTCTACCCACTCTCCGCTCTATCAGCTTCTCTGGCTTATCTTCTCCTATCTGGCTGTATTTTGTCATGTACTATAACCTAAGATATTATTGAATTTTTGCCTATCAATACTTGAATAAGAGAAATTGGGAATTTTTGTCTATTTTGTTCATTGCTATATAGTGAGAACTTACAACAGTGCCTAGTACATGATAAATGCCCTCTAAATATTTGTTGAATGAAGTAAGTCATCCTTTGGGATTCAAATTCAGCAATGATAGCCTAGATTTCAGGGTTCTCTACTTTTCTGACTCTAGCAGTGGGGAGGGTATCTGTGTATATCCATTGAAAAAAGCAATAGAATGTCTCTGTGCACAGAAAAAGAAAAGGAAAAGGCTGAAAAGCATAGAGAATAGAAATTACAACTACCACGAATTCTACTACTTAGAAATAAGTACTATTAACATGTTAGTAAATATCCTACTAACCTGTTCATTTTTCTAAGAATATTCTGTCACAATCCAATCGATAGTTTATATTTAAGTTCTTATTTTTGAATGCACTTTCAGTAAATCAAGTTTGTTCTTCAGCTGTGTGGGTTGAAGAAGGTGTTTTTCAAGCTTCTACCACATATTGTCTAGATGCAAGAAAATATTTCAAAATATTACTAATGTTAATCAGTGGCCCAGAAAGCTTTCAAGTCACAATGTATACAAGCTCTCCAAACCAATACTCCCCTCTCATCTTTTGGGTTAGTTGGTCCAAATCTATTTGCTAAAATAAAAATGTTTCAAAATATTCTACTTTCATTTAAACTATTTGTAATATGCACTACAAAAACTATGAAGATTATTTACAGGCATACCTCATTTTACTATGCTTTGTTTTACTGCACTTTGCAGATACTATGATTTTTTTTAAATTGAAGTTTTGTGGTAATGCTCTGCTGAGCAAGTCTATTGGTGCCATTTTTCCAACAGCACGTGCTCACTTCATGTCTCTGACACATTTTGATAATTCATGCAATATTTTATACTTTTTCATTATTATTATTATATCTGTTTTGGCAATCTGAGGTCAGTGATCCTTGATGTTACCACTGTAATTGTTTTAGGATACCACAAACCATATCCATAGAAGATGGCAAACTTTATTGATATATGTTATATGTTTGCAGATTCCTTCACCAACTGGCCATCCTAAAGCATCCCCATTACATAAGACATACCAATATGGAAATTAGGCCAATTTATAGCCCTACAATGGCTGCTAAGTGTTGAAGTGAAAAGAAAGTCTCATGTCTCTCACTTTATATCCCAAACTAGAAATGATTAAACTTAGTGAGGAAGGCATGTTGAAATCCACGATGGACCAAAACCTAGACCTCTTGCATGAAACATTTAGGCAGGTTGTGAATGCAAAAAAGTTCTTAAAGGGAATAAAAAGTGACTACACAAATGATAAGAAATTGAAACAGCATTATTGCTGATAGAGAGAATGTTTTAGTGGTCTGGATAGAAGATCAAACCAGCTAAACATTTTCTTAAGCCAAAGCCTTAACCAGAGCAAGGCCTTAACTCTACTCAATTATGTGAAGGCTGAGAGAGGTGGGGACATTTCGGAAGAAAAGTTGGAAACTAGCAGAGGTTGGTTTATGAAGTTTAAGAAAGGAAGCCACTTCTATTATATAAACATATAAGGTGAAGCAGTAAGCGCTGATGTAGAATCTACAGCAAGTTATCCAGTAAACCTAGCTATCTGTTACTGAATGTGGGTACACTAAACAAAATATTATCAATGTAGATAGAACAGCCTTCTTTTAAAAGAAGATGCCTTCTAGAACTTTCATAGCTAGAGAGTAGTCAATGCTTGGCTTCAAAGTTTCAAAGTACAGTCTAACTCTCATGCTAGGGGTTAATACAGCTAGTAACTAGATGGAAACCAATGCTAATTCACCACTCCCAAAACCTTAGGGCCCTTAAGAATTATGCTAAATTCACTCTGTCTGCTCTATAAATAAAACAACAAAGTCTGGATGACAACACATCTGTTTAGAGTAGTTTATTTAATGCTTTAAGCCTATTGTTGATAACTATTGCTCAGAAAAAAAGATTCCTTTCAAAATGTTACTACTCACTTGACAATACACCAGGTCGTCCAATAACTCTGATGGAGATGTAAAAGATTAATGCTGTTTGCATGCCTACTAATACACTTATTTTGCAGCCCACAAGTCAAGGGGTAATTTTGACTTTCAAGTTTTATTATTAAGGGGACACATTCTGTATGACTATCACTACTATAGATGGTAATTCTTCTGAGGATCTGGGAAAAGTAACTTGAAAACCTTCTGGAAAAGATTTATTATCCTTGATGCTATTAAGAACACTTTTAATTCATAAGAGGAGGTCAAAATATAAACATGATCAGGAGTTTGAAGGAAGTTGATTCCAACCCTCATGGAAAACTTTGATGAGGTTAAGACTTCAGTGGAGGAAATCACTGCAAATGTGGTAGAAATATCAAGAAAACTATAATTAGTAGTAAAGCCTAAAGATGTGACTGAATAGCTGCAATCTCATGATAAAATTTGAATGGATGAAGAATTGCTTCTTATGGATGGGCAAAGAAAGTAGTTTCCTGTGATTGAATCTACTGCTGGTAAAGACACTGTGAGCACTGTGGAACTGACAACAAAGGATTTAGAATATTATAAAAATTTAGTTGTAAAAGCAATGGCAGGGTTTGAGAGGATTGGCTCCAATTTTGAAAGAAATTCTACTATGTGTAAAATGCTCTGAAATGGCATGTCATGCTACAGAGAAATCTTTAGTAAGAGAAAGAGTAAATCAATGCAGCAAATTTCATTGTCTTGAGAAATTGCCACAGTCACCCCAATCTTTAGCAACCACCACGTGATCAGTCAGCAGCCATCAACATCAAGTGAGGCAAGACCCTCCACCAGCAAAATGATTATGATTCACTGAAGGATCAAATTATTGTTAGCATTTTTAGCAATAAAATGCTTTTTAAATTAATACATGTACATTTTTTATGCATGACATCATGGTGCTATCATGCAAACTTAATAGACTACAATATAGTATGACCATTACTTACATGCACCAGAAAACCAAAAAAATGTGTGACTCACTTTATTGCAATATTCACTTTATTACAGTGGTCTGGAACTGAACCCAGATCATCTCTGAAATATGCCTGTATTGATTTTATTATGTTACTGTTTTAAATAAAAGGCATTTTCATATGCAATAGAAATTTCTCTTTGAAAAAAATTTGCTTGTCAAAATGCTCAAAAGTTTCCTGTCCCCAGTCCAGTATGGCAGACTTTAGTTAATTTCTACATTTTCAAGACAACAAAATGAAATGAAAAGGAAATAGAAAACAGAAGATGGTAAGAAGAGAGGATGACAAAATATAATGCTTTTATTGTAAGGCATAAAAATCTCAAAATTAATATGACAAAATAATAAGCATTCACACTTACAGTAGATATTTATAATTTGTGTGTGTGTGTGTATGTGTGTGTTCTGAAAATGGTCAGTGATTTTAAAAAGTATTTTCATTTTTAGAAAAAAGTCATCTCATATCCTTTTACATTGTGATGCTGAATGTAGCTGATTTTGTAGCTGCTAAAGCTGTACACATTCACAGTCTTTGGGGAAAATGTACTGCTCCTTAACATCCATTCCAGCCTCCTCCAACAGCATTTGCTGAAGGCTATGGTGCAGAGGTGATTTCTTTGGAAATTTCAAAGATACACAGAAGCAGTTTAACAAGAAAGTATGACAAAAGAAATGCAGAAATGATGACAAAGAACTATTTTTTGTGTTTAAAAGGTCACTGTGAAATTTGTATTTAAAGCTTGATAGCAGTAGCAAAGTGCCATAAAGCTCCACAGGAAAAGACTCTACCCCAGGAGAGTCCGGATCTCCACTCCCTCCTTTGGACCTTCACATTAAAATCACATCTTCATATTTTTCCCATAAACTTCTCCCTGGTACTAGGATAAGGCTGTTGACTTTACATAAGAGAGAGCCAACGTTTCCATAGAGTTCTTTTCCTTTCAAAAGTGAACTCTTTCATAGAGTAACAATAAATTATATCTGCAACTTTAATTAATGTGGAAAAGAATATGAATGATACCCAGCTGTTACGATTGTGTTAGAATTAGGCCCTAACACCTTCATCAGTGCTTCTGAATCTATATCATGTTTTCAAATAGGATTGTGTCTGTTCCATCACAAACACATGCAACCTACCATATGATCAATTGTGTAACTGACTGTGAAAAATATCCAGCATTCACATTAAATATTTGATAGTTTAAAATTTTTTATTTTAAATTTTATATTAAAATAATGTTAAAATTCTCATAATTTTATTCTATTTAGTAGGGATAGGATATATAAGTTTGAGTGACCATACATCATAATGGTATAGCACATGAATTCTGGAGTCAGTTACCTGAATTTGATATCAAACACTGCCTCTTATTGACTGCTCAATACTGAATGAATTATTTAATCTCTCTGTTCCCACCATTGTAAAATGAGGATTATTAAGTACCTACTTGTAATGGTTTTTGTGAAAAGCTAATTAGTAACTATGTGTCAAGATATAGGAGACTACCTAACACACAAAAAGTTCTACATAAGTGCTTGCTTTTAGTAATATTTCAGGCATATTTGTATTAAATATATTAACTAATATAATCATTAGTTTAAAAAATATGCATCTGTATTTATTCAACAGTGTTTTCCTCTTCTCTATCTCAATACTTTATTTCTAATTTCTTTGCTTTATTTTAGTTTCTTTTACTTTTTAATAACATTTATGTTACTTATATTTTTAAAGAAGAATAAACAAAGGTAAGAATAAATTAAGTATTTCAGATTTTAACTTTTTTCTTTTCTGATCGATAGTTTGGCTATACCTCTAAGGGTCTGACACACAGTTTAGTTGTATATATTTTTCCTAACTATTCTCTAACAATGATTTTTTAAATTTCTTTTTGACTCAAGAATCATCTTTGTGGGCTTCTGTTTTTTATATGGTATGATTTCTTTTCAATTGGAGATGGCAGACAGTACAATTAGATTAAAAATAAATGGCATAAAAATTGAAAAGAAAATGATAAATTACTGTAATGAAAATTTCACATGCTAAAGATCAAATAAAATATATACCCTGAGAATTCAAAATCTTTGTATATAAACTACCATTAAAAACAAATAAAAAACTCAGAAATATTATTATAAATAAGAAAATTTAATAAAATATATCAATGCAAAATTATTAGAAAATTAATAGTTTTTC
The DNA here is from genome assembly GCF_003255815.1 of Theropithecus gelada. NCBI lineage: Eukaryota > Metazoa > Chordata > Mammalia > Primates > Cercopithecidae > Theropithecus > Theropithecus gelada. The sequence continues at coordinate 129,981,075 of NC_037669.1, forward strand.
TTACACAAATATCAACCAGATAATATAATTTTTAAAGTAACAAAAGAGAGATGACATCCTTAGAAATAAATTTAACAGAAAATAAGTAAGACCTAAGGGAGCTTTAGAAACACTACCAAATAGAATATTTGAAGAAATGAAAAGACATACCATGTTTTTGATAAACTCCCCATCATAAAAATATTAACTTTTTGTTTTTCAATTTGTGAATGTGACATTTTAATGGAATCACAATGAAAATGCCATTAAGAATTTTTATTTTCCTAGACAGGCTGACTCTAAATTTGTGTGAAAAATAAACATGCAAGATTAGTTAGAAAAACTCTAAAGGGAGACTGTGGGAAAATTAGCACTACCAGATGTTAAAACATATCATTAATCTGTAATCACTAATGCTCCAAAGTTGTGGAACACAAAGTCATATACATCAAATGAAACAAAATATGCTATTTGAAAATAAATTCTAATATATTTAACTAAGACAGTTAAAATTTCAAATCAGGTAGAAAAGATACATTGTTTCATAAATGGTGTTTGGACAAAGCAATAGCCACTTAGAAAAAAAAAACTAAAATATATCTCACTTATTAAACCCAAATACATTTTAGATGAATTAAAATTTAAACCAAAAGAATGAAACCACAAAAGTTCTAGATTAAAATAAGAAATTTTTCTTTTGCACAGTTTATGTTTTCAGTGAGTAGTACTTTTCTAAATAACAAAACTTCAAAAGTTATGAAGAAAAATGTATAAATAAATTACATAATTTTTAAAAATCTATGTTGAACAAATACCTACCATAAGGAAACTCAAAAGAAAAAAAAAAGAAGAAAAATTTAAAAGGTAAGAAAAATAACATCACAAAATATTAATTTCCTAATTATATAAACAGATGAGAAAAATGCTAAAGTCCAATAAAAATGGGACGCGATCTGACAGATATTGAAACCAGGTATACCTCAAAATAATAAGAACCATCTATGACAAACCCACAGCCAACACCACACTGGACAAAAGTTGAAAGTGCTACCTCTAAGAACTGCAACAAGGCAAGAATTTATACTGTCACCACTCTTACTCATCATAATACTGAAGTCCTAACTGGAGCAATTAGGCAAGAGAAAGAAATGAAAGAAAATGAAATAGGAAAAGAGGAAGTCAAATTATCTCTGTTCACTGATAAAATTATTCTATACGTAGAAAATCAAGAAGATTCCTCAAAAAAACTTTTAGACCTGATAAATAACTTTAGTGAAGTTTTGGGATGCAAAATTAATGTATAAAAATAAGTAGCATTTCTATACATCAATACAGTAAAAGTTGAGAGCCAAATCAAGAATGCAATCCCATTTGCAATAGCCACACACACACAAATAAAACACCTAAGAGCACATCTAACCAAGGAAGTGAAGAACTCTGCAAGGAGAACTATAAAACACTGCTAAAAGAAATCACAGATGACACAAACAAAACGGAAAAGATTCTGTGCTTGTGGATTACAATCATTAAAATGCCATACCGCCCAAAGTTATCTATAGATTAAACGTAGTTCCTATCAATTACCAATGTCATTTATCAGAAAATTATAAATACTATTCTAAAATTCATATGGAACCAAAAAAGAGTCCAGATAGCCAAAGCAATCCTAAGAGGAAAAAAAAAAAAAAAAAAAAAAAAAAGCAAAGCCAGAGGCATCACATTACTTGACCTCAAACTATACTATGGGGTGATAGTAACCAAACTAGCATGGTACTGTTACACATATGTAAACATATAGATCAAAGAAACTGCATAGAGAATGCAGAAATATACCCATACACCAACAACAGACTTATCTTTGACAAAGTTGAGAAAATAAACAATGGGGAAAGGGAACCCTATTTAATCAATGGTTCTGGGATGACTGACTACCACATGCAGAACATGGAAACTGGATCCCTACTTCTCACCATATACAAACGTTAACTCAATATTGATTAAAGATTTAACCTTTGTACCTCAAACTATAAAAATCCTAGCAAAAATCACAGGAAAATCTCTTCTGGTCATTGACTTAAACAAAGAATGTATGACTAAGGCCTCAAAAACAAATGCAACAAAACCAAAAATAAACAAACAGGACTAAAATAAGCTAACAGGCTTCTGCACAGCAAAAGAAGCAATGCACAGGGTAAACAGACAACCTCAAGAATGAGAGAAAGTATTTGCAAACTATGCATCCTACAAAGGACTAATATATAGAAGCTATAAGAAACTCAAATCAACAGGTAAAAAAAATCAACTCTGTTAAATTGGCATAGGGCATGAACAGTCAATTCTCAAAAAAAAGACATATAAGCAGCCAACAAATATATGAAAAAAAGTTCAACGTCACTAATCATCAAAGAACTGCAAATTAAAACCACAATGAGATGCCATTTCACACCAGTCAGAATGGCTGCTATAAAAGGTTAAAAATATATATATGTTGTTGAGAGTGAAAGAAAAGGGTCATGCTTGTACAATGTTGGAAAGAACATAAAGTAGTTCAGCCCCTGTGGAAAGCATTATGAAGATTTCCCTAGAACTGAAGACTACCATTCACCCCAGCAATCCCTCTACTAGGTATCTACCCAAAGAAAAAGAAAAAGTTATATTCATAAGAAACCTACACTTGTCTTTTCCTAACTGAATACCCTTGATTTCTTTCTCTTGCCTGATTGCCTTAGCCAGAACTTCCAACACTATGTTGAATAGGAGTGGTGAGAGAGGGCATCCCTGTCTTGTACCAGTTTTCAAAGGGAATTTTTCCAGTTTTTGCCCATTCAGTATGATATTGGCTGTGGGTTTGTCATAAATAGCTCTTATTATTTTGAGGTACGTTCCATCAATACCGAATTTATTGAGAGTTTTTAGCATGAAGGGCTGTTGAATTTTGTCAAAAGCTTTTTCTGCATCTATTGAGATAATCATGTGGTTCTTGTCTTTGGTTCTGTTTATATGCTGGATTACGTTTATTGATTTGCGAATGTTGAACCAGCCTTGCATCCCAGGGATGAAGCCCACTTGATCATGGTGGATAAGCTTTTTGATGTGCTGTTGAATCCGGTTTGCCAGTATTTTATTGAGGATTTTTGCATAGATGTTCATCAGGGATATTGGTCTAAAATTCTCTTTTTTTGTTGTGTCTCTGTCAGGCTTTGGTATCAGGATGATGTTGGCCTCATAAAATCAGTTAGGGAGGATTCCCTCTTTTTCTATTGATTGGAATAGTTTCAGAAGGAATGGTACCAGCTCCTCCCTGTACCTCTGGTAGAATTCAGCTGTGAATCCATCTGGTCCTGGACTTTTTTTCATTGGTAGGCTATTAATTATTGCCTCAATTTCAGAGCCTGCTATTGTTGTCCCTTTTTGCAGATGACATGATTGTATATTTAGAAAACCCCATTGTCTCAGCCCAAAATCTCCTTAAGCTGATAAGCAACATCAGCAAAGTCTCAGGATACAAAATTAATGTGCAAAAATCACAAGCTTTCTTATACACCAGTAACAAACAGAGAGCCAAATCATGAATGAACTCCCATTCACAATTGCTTCAAAGAGAATAAAATACCTAGGAATCCAACTTACAAGGGATGTAAAGGACCTCTTCAAGGAGAACTACAAACCACTGCTCAGTGAAATAAAAGAGGACACAAACAAATGGAAGAACATACCATGCTCATGGATAGGAAGAATCAATATCGTGAAAATGGCCATACTGCCCAAGGTTATTTATAGAATCAATGCCATCCCCATCAAGCTACCAATGAGTTTCTTCACAGAATTGGAAAAAACTGCTTTAAAGTTCATATGGAACCAAAAAAGAGCCCGCATCTCCAAGACAATCCTAAGTCAAAAGAACAAAGCTGGAGGCATCACGCTACCTGACTTCAAACTATACTACCAGGCTACAGTAACCAAAACAGCATGGTACTGGTACCAAAACAGAGATATAGACCAATGGAACAGAACAGAGTCCTCAGAAATAACACCACACAGCTACAGCCATCTGATCTTTGACAAACCTGAGAAAAACAAGAAATGGGGAAAGGATTCCCTATTTAATAAATGGTGCTGGGAAAATTGGCTAGCCATAAGTAGAAAGCTGAAACTGGATCCTTTCCTTACTCCTTATACGAAAATTAATTCAAGATGGATTAGAGACTTAAATGTTAGACCTAATACCATAAAAACCCTAGAAGAAAACCTAGGTAGTACCATTCAGGACATAGGCATGGGCAAAGACTTCATGTCTAAAACACCAAAAGCAACGGCAGCAAAAGCCAAAACTGACAAATGGGATCTCATTAAACTAAAGAGCTTCTGCACAGCAAAAGAAACTACCATCAGAGTGAACAGGCAACCTACAGAATGGGAGAACATTTTTGCAATCTACTCATCTGACAAAGGGCTAATATCCAGAACCTACAAAGAACTCAAACAAATATACAAGAAAAAAACAAACAACCCCATCAAAAAGTGGGCAAAGGATATGAACAGACATTTCTCAAAAGAAGACATTCATACAGCCAACAGACACATGAAGAAAATGTTCACCATCGCCGGCCATCAGAGAAATGCAAATCAAAACCACAATGAGATACCATCTCACACCAGTTAGAATGGCAATCTTTAAAAAGTCAGGAAACAACAGGTGCTGGAGAGGATGTGGAGAAATAGGAACACTTTTACACTGTTGGTGGGATTGTAAACTAGTTCAACCATTATGGAAAACAGTATGCCGATTCCTCAAGGATCCAGAACTAGATGTACCATATGACCCAGCCATCCCATTACTGGGGATATACCCAAAGGATTATAAATCATGCTGCTATAAAGACACATGCACATGTATGTTTATTGAGGCACTATTCACAATAGCAAAGACTTGGAATCAACCCAAATGTCCATCAGTGACAGACTGGATTAAGAAAATGTGGCACATATATACCATGGAATACTATGCAGCCATAAAAAAGGATGAGTTTGTGTCCTTTGTAGGGACATGGATGCAGCCGGAAACCATCATTCTTAGCAAACTATCACAAGAACACAAAACCAAACACCGCATGTTCTCACTCATAGGTGGGAACTGAACAATGAGATCACTTGGACTCGGAAAGGGGAACATCACACACCGGGGCCTATCATGGGGAGGGGGAGGGGGGAGGGATTGCATTGGGAGTTATACCTGATGTAAATGACGAGTTGATGGGTGTAGCACACCAACATGGCACAAGTATACATATGTAAGAAACCTGCACGTTATGCACATGTACCCTAGAACTTAAAGTATAATAATATAAAAAAAATTTTTTAAATGTAAAAAAAATTAAAAAAAAAATAGGGCCTGCACAAGCACCTAATTCTCTCTGTCATATAAGAAACCCAATTCTTTCCATGTCTTGGCATTAAGTTCTCTATAAATTTTGTCAATCAGAAAGAAAAAAAAAAAAAAAAGAAACCTACACTTGTATGTTTATCACAGCACACTTCACAATAGCAAAGTCATGGACTCAACCAAGTTGCCCACAAACAGTAGATTGAATAAAGAACATGTGGTACAGAAATACCATGGAACACTATACAGTCATTACAAAGGATAAAATTTTGTCCTTTGCAACAACATGGATGCAGCTGGAGGTCATTATCCTAAATGAATTATCACAGAAACAGAAAATCAAATAATGCATGTTCTCACTCATAATTAGCAGCTAAACAATGGGTACATATGGACATAAAGATAAAAACTATAGACACCAGTTATGCCAAAATTGGGAGGAGAAAGCAAGATTAGAAAATCTATCTGTTGAATACTATGTTCACTACTTGAATGATCGGTTCCATAGAAACCCAATCCCCAGCATTATATAATATATCCATGCAACAAACCTGTACAAGCACTCTCTGAATCTAAAATGTAAAATAATAATAATGATGAAATTAAAAAATTAACTTTAAGGCCAGGCATGGTGACACACGTATGTAATCCCAGCACTTTGGGAGGCTGAAGAGGATGGATCACCTGAGGTCAGGAGTTCTATACCAGCCATGCCAACATGGTGAAACCCTATCTGTACTAAAAAAAAATTAAAAATAAGAAAATTTAGCTGGGTTTGTGGGCAGACACCTGTAATCCCAGCTACTTGGGAGGCTGCAACAGAAGAATCACTTGAACCTGGGAACCAGAGATTGTAGTGAGCTGCGATCATGCCACTGCACTCTAACCTGGGCAACAAGAGTGAAACTCCAGCTTAAAAATAATAAATAAATATATAAATAAATATTAAAAATAAAAATTAAATTTAAAAAAAAGCTGCCCCCATTGGCTCAGTGCAAAACAAGCAGGAGAAATCCTCAATTCCTGGATTCTCTGTATGAAAGAAAGAGATGGAGTACATGTCCAATGTTTAGCCTTTTAGGAAGAGGGAGTTCCTACAGGACTCTTGCCCAATTAAGAGTGCTGACAAAACCCAGCATAATCTGGAAGTCTGGGACCGCTGAGAACAAAAGACAGCAGGGCAGCTTATGGCAGTTCCAGAGAACCTGGAGTGCCACAGAAAACAGGAGAGGGAAAAATATCATGAGCCCCTGAAAATAAGCCAGCACATTCTTCTCATTGGGAAATTGCATATGCAATTCTAGAGGAAATAAATTCACAGAAAAGGTCTGAGAGACTCTAAGACTGCCCGTCAGGACTGATTGGTGAATGCCTTTCCCTCAATGAAGCTAGCCTACAAAAAAATGGGACAGGTGGCTATGTTTTTAAAGGCACAGATTTTAACACAAAGTTATCAGGCACATGAAAAAAATAGGCATGGCACAAGCAAAAATATAACATAAACTTCCAGAATCCCACCCTAAAAAATTTATGTTTATGAATCATCTAACAAAAAAGTCAACAAAACCATCACAAAGATTATCAACATGCTCAGGAGAGCAATGCAAGAACAAAGACACAGAAAATATTTTTACCATATTAAAATGAACCAAACAGATATGTGTGGCTTAAGACTATAATAGCGGAATTGAAAAACTCTCTGAAGGGGTTCAACAGCTGACTTAATCAAGAAGAGAACTGAATCAGCGAAACTGAAGATAGGTCATTTTAAATCATTGCATCAGATGAGAAATAATAATAATAAAAAAAGCCTACAGGACTTACAAAACACCATGAAGCTGACCAATATACAGTATTGGTGAGTATGGGATTCCCAGAAGAAGACAGAATGAAGCAGGAATCTTACTTAAATAAATAATTGTTGTATTAGTACATTTTCATACTGCTATTAAAAACCTGCCCAAGACTGGCTAATTTAAAAAGGAACAAGGTTTAATTGTCTCATAGTTCAGCATGGCTAGGGAAGCCTCAGAAACTTACAATCATGGCAGAACGTGAAGAGGAAGCAAGGCACCTTCTTCATAAGGCAGCAGGAAAGAGAAGTGCCAAGCTAAGCGGGGAGAGCCCCTTATACAAACACCAGATCTCGTGAGAACTCACTATCATGAGAACAGCATGGTGGAAACCACCTCCATGATTCAATTACCTCCATCTGGTCTCTCCCTTGACACGTGGGGATTATGTGGATTATAATTCAAGATGAGATTTGGATGAGGATACAAAGCCTAAACTTACCAATTGTTAAACAAACTTTCCGAATCTGGGGAAAGAAATGGACATCATGATTCAAGAAGTCCAACAAAATTTTTTGTTTCTTCCAAGGTACTGTTTTACTTTCCTAATGATTACTTTGGGCCCTTTGGTTATTCAGAAATCTTATAGTTACTGTCCACATATTTGTGAATGTTACAGTTTTCCTTCTGTTATTTCTAGTTTCATACTATTGTGGTAGGAAAATATAATTGAGATGATTTTAATCTTAAATTGGTTAAGACTTACTTGTTTTGACCTAACATATAATCTATCCTGGGGAGTGTTCCATATGCTGTTTTAAAAATTGTGTATTCTGTTGAAGGATGCAATTGATGCTTATGTATATGTCTAACTGATCTATAGTATGGCGTAAATCTACTGTTTTCTTATTAATTTTCTGTCTAGATGATCTATCCATTGGTGAAGGTGGGCTATTGAAGACCCTTAATATTATTGAATTATTATCAACTTCTCCTTTCAGTATTGTTAATATTTGTTTCATATATTTTAAATGCTCCAATGTTGGGTGCATATATATGTAAAATTATTATATGTTCTTGATGAATTGATCCCTTTATCATTATGACCTTCCAACAAAGATGAACCCAAGGATTTTAACGTATCCTCACACAAGATACATCACAATCAAATTGTCAAAAGTCAAAGAACAAAGAGATAATTTTTAAAGCAACAAGAAAACAGTGACATCACATACAAGGGAGACAAATTAACACTATCGATGGCTTTCTGACCAGAAGCATTGCAGGCCAGAAGGAGTTGTATGATATATTCAAAGTGCTGAAAGAAAAAAGCTGCCAACCAAGAATACCACATGCAACAAAAGTGTCCTTCAAAAATGAAGGAAAAATAAAAACTTTCTCAGATAAATAAATGCTGGGGAAGTTAATCATCACTTGCTCTGGCTTATATGAAATAACAAGGGAAGTCCTTCAAGTTGAAACGAAAAGATACCAGACAGCAACATAAAAGTTTATGAAAGTATAATATTCAGTGATGAAGGTAAATATACAAATACAGAATGCTGTAATACTGTCACAGTGGTGAGTAAACCATTTCTAGTGTAGAAGTTAAAAAACAAAAATATAAAAATTAACTTTAACTAGAAAATAAAACTTATAAAGTATATAATTTGTTTCATCCACAAAATAAAGTGTATGTGTGGTGGAGGAGAACTAAAAGAGTAGAGTTTTTGTACATGATTAAAGTTAAGGTGTTACTAGTTTGAAATAGATTGCTGTAAGATATTTTATGTAAGCTTTGTAGTAACCTCAAATAAAAATCTATAGAAGATACACAAAATAAAATTAGAAATGAATTAAAGTACATCGCAACAAAAACCAGAACAACAAAAAAAAAACACAAAAAAATGAAGACAGTAAGAGTGGAAATTAAAAACAGAAAAAACAAAATACATACCAAATATAATTAATAAAATAACAATAGTAGATCTTTCTCTATCAGTAATTACTTTAAATGTAAATAGATTAAATTCTCCAATAAAAGATTTAGAGTGGCTGAATACATTAATGAAAAAACAAGATTCAATTATATACTATCTACAAGCTACTCACTTTAGATTTAAGGACACACACAGGCTGAGATGAAAAAATATAAATATAAATGGATGAAAAAATATAAATCATTCAAATAACCAAAATAGGACAGGGGAGTGCTTACCCAAGGAAGCAAAAGATTCATACACTAAAAACTACAAAATGTTGCTAAAATAATTAAAGAAGACATAAATATAAACAAAAAGTCCTGTATTCATGGATTGGAAAGATTAATACTGTTAAAATCTCCACACTACCCCAAACAATCTACAGATTCCATGAAATCCATATTAAAATTCCAGTGTCATTTTTACAAAAATAGAAAACCAATAATAAAATGTTTGTGTAAACACCAAAGACTCTGAATAGCCAAAATAATATTGAGGAAGTATAGCTGGAGGCATCGCACTTCCTACTTCAAAACATATGACAAAGTTACAATAATCAAAGCAGTATAGTACTGGTCTAAAGTCAGACATACAGACCAAAGGAAGAGAATAGATATCCTATAAATAAACCCTTGCATGTACTATCAGATGATCTTCCACAATGGTGCCAATAATACACACATGGAAAAGGATAGTCTCTTTAATAATGATAATGGGCAAACTAGATATCCAATACAAAAAATGGAAATTGTACCACACACCAAACTTAAATTTAAAATGAATTAAAGACTTACACATAGGACCTGAAACCATGAAACTCCTAGAACAAGAGGAAAACTCATAACTTTGGTCTTGGCAATGGTTTCTTGGATACAGAACCAAAAACATAGGCAAACAAAGCAAAAATAGACAAGTGGGGCTACATAAAACTAAAAAGCCTCTCCATAGCAAACAAAACAATCAGCAAAGGAAAAAAAGCAAAGTACAGAATAAGATGAAATGTTAGCAAATCATATATCTGATAAATCATATATCTGATATATATCCAAAATATATAAAGAACCCAAAGTTTTTTTTTTTTTTTTTTTGAGACGGAGTCTGGCTGTGTCTCCCAGGCTGGAGTGCAGTGGCGTGATCTCAGCTCACTGCAAGCTCCGCCTCCCGGGTTCACGCCATTCTCCCGCCTCAGCCTCCCAAGTAGCTGGGACTACAGGCGCCCGCCACCACACCCGGCTAGTTTTTTTTTGTATTTTTAGTAGAGACGGGGTTTCACCATGTTAGCCAGGATAGTCTCGATCTCCTGACCTCGTGATCCACCCGCCTCGGCCTCCCAAAGTGCTGGGATTACAGGCTTGAGCCACCGCGCCCGGCCGCACCCAAAGTTTTTAATGAATGAAGGACTTGAATTGACATTTCTTCAAAGAAGACATATAAATTATCAACAAGTATATTTAAAAAGGCTCAATATCACTAATTATCAGAGAAACACAAATTAAAACGGCCATATTAATTCTTACCTCATAGAATGGCCATTATCAAAATAATAGAAAATAACAAGTATTGGTGAGAATGTGGATAAATTGGAACCCATGTGCCATGTTGGTGGGAATATACAATGGTGTAACTGCTATGAAAAATAATATGGAGGTTCCTCAAAATATTGATCTAGCAAATCTAGCACCTAGGTACTTATCCAAAATAATTGAGATCAAGATTTCAAAGAGACATTTACACATAGTTGAAGCAGTATTCAAAATAGCTAAGAGGTGAAAACAACCTAAATGTCTATTGAAGGATAAATCAATAAAAGTTTTATATATATATATATATAATTTTTTTTTTTTTTTTTTTTTTTGAGACGGAGTCTCGCTCTGCCGCCCAGGCTGGAGTGCAGTGGCCGGATCTCAGCTCACTGCAAGCTCCGCCTCCCGGGTTCACGCCATTCTCCTGCCTCAGCCTCCGAGTAGCTGGGACTACAGGCGCCCGCCACTGCGCCCGGCTAGTTTTTTGTATTTTTTAGTAGAGACGGGGTTTCACCGTGTTAGCCAGGATGGTCTCGATCTCCTGACCTTGTGATCCGCCCGTCTCGGCCTCCCAAAGTGCTAGGATTACAGGCTTGAGCCACCGCGCCCGGCCATATATATATAATTTTAAGGCTGTATACACACACACACACACACACACAGCCTTAAAATTTAAGGAAACCCTGCCAAATGCTACAATGTAAATAAACGTTGAGGATATTAAGGGAAGTAAAATAAGCCAATCACAGTAAGACAAATACTGCATGTTTCCACTTATATGAGATACCTAAAGTAGTAAAACTCAGAAGCAAAAAGTAGAGTGGTAGTTGTCAGAGGATGGGAGGAGGAGAAAATAGTGAGTTGCTGTTCAATGAGTATAGAGTTTTAGTTATTCAAAATAAAAAATATTCTAGAAATTCTCTGTACAACAATATGTATATAGTTAATAATAGAGTAGTGTACACTTAATATATATTAGAGTAGATTTCATGTTGTGATTTTTACCACAATAAATAAATAAAAAGAATGAACTAATACTATACACAATAACATAAATGGATGAATCTAATAGATATGTAAGAAACCAAACAACAAAGAGTATATCTCATACCAATCATTTAAAGTAAAAATTGAGGTTGGGCCTGATGACTCATGTCTGTTATTCCAGCACTTTAGAAGGCCAAGCCAGAAGAATCAATTAAGCCCAGGAGTTCAAGAACAGCCTGGGCAACACAGCAAGACCTCATCTCTACAAAAATAAAAAAATTAGCTGGGCATAGTGGTGCACACATGTAGTCCTGGCTACTAGTGAGGCTTAGATGGGGGGATTGGTTGAGCCCAGGAGCTGGAGGATGCAGTGAGCTATGATTGTGCCACTGCACTCCTGCACTCCAGCCTGGGAAACAGAGCAAGATTCTGTCTCTTTAAAAAGAAGTAAAGTTAAGACAAAATAATTGATAAACCCAGAATAATGGTTATCTTTGGGAAATAGCAAAAGTGCATCTGGGAGCTTCTGGATTACTGGTAGTTTTCTTATTTTCATCTTATTAGCGATTGAATGGGCAAAACTAGTGATTGAATGGGCAAAACCAAGAGGCATAATTAACATTTTGTACTTCACTGTATATACATGAAACTAAAATAATCTTAATACAATAGCTTTAAAAATACAAAGTGCCCAATCCGAATGAAAATGAACTGACCTATAAGCTGTTCTTTTCACAGACTTTTAGTTTAGTCAGTAGCTCAATGTAGAGATGACATTACATCATCTGCTAGCCTTACTAATCCAACTTTTTGTTTTATGATATGGGTATGACAGTGTCTTTTCAGTGTATGCACTTTTTTATCATAGAAACACCAAATATTTGACTAAAATTTTCCATTTTCATTAGGAAGTTTGGCACCATATAGATATGCATTTGTCAATGTGCTATTTATGTAGCAAATTCTAGGGATAACTTTCTTGTCTTTGTCTTCAGTGACAATTGTTATTTGTGCATACTTCTTCAGATAAGTCATTTTTAGCCTTCAGTTTCTGGCATGTTAGCATTCTAGTGACCCTGCAAAGTAATTTACCAAGCCCACTTGTAAGAGCTAACAGAAGAGTGGCTGGAATGTACTTAAGCCTAAGCAGCTCTCTCACAGTAATCTTGGATGGCATTTTCATCCTGAATATAAATCTGAGGAAATCCCATTCAGAGAAGCAATGGGCACTGATTTGCCCAAATTTATGACAAGGAAAGCAAAGTTACTAACAATAAGTTCTTTTAATAGTTTTAGCTTTGAAAAACTTTCAGATCCTGCCAAGACACGAACAACACAATGTTATCTAAACGACCAAACACTACAGGTTATAAGGCTTGACAAGGAGCTTGATGACTGCCCTAGCTGAGGTCAGTTGAGAAGTGAGATTACTCAAAGGATAATGCTATGGAAATTTAAGTTTTGTTTTTTTTTTTTCAGAGTTGGGTTTTCACTCTGTCACCTGGGCTGGAGTACAGTGGTGCAATTATGGCTCACTGTAGCCTCACACTCCTGGGCTCAAATGATCCTCCTGCCTCAGTCTACCAAGTAGGTGGGACTACAGGCTGGCATTGTCCCTCCTGGGGTGATTTAAAACAATTAAGAATTAAAACAAAACTTGCCCCCAATTGCCTATAAATAATCAGGAGCACAAAAGGCAATCATGGTGGGGGTACCTAGATGCAATAACAGGGAAGATGAAGACCACTCAACTTTCCCAATAGGCACAGCCTGAAAATAGCTTTGTTTGCATTGACACAGGGAATTAGGTAGAATTTTGCTGTGGGTAGGTTTGTGAACTTTCTGGAATTGATACATAATATCTCAGGAAGAATTCTCAGTTCCTTAATAGACAACCTAGGCTTAGGACACAAACTTAGAAAATTGCAGTTTTAAGGAATTTAACCATAATTTTGTAATCAGAGATCTAGATAGAAGGTATTTTAATTTCAATGTATCTTTAGGTTTTGTGTCATTTTGAAAATACAATTTTTCTGTTGCATTTTGTGGAGTGGTGCAAATAGGTACCACAACAACTGTGTTGAGAGCCTCTAAAGACCCCTATTGCAGCCCTGTCCAAGGTGCCATCGTCTTTGCTTCAATCAGCTCTATCTTACTTTTTCATCAAGAGAATAAGGAGGGCATATTTTCCTGCTTGCTTGGAGACAACATAATGTAGGACAATGATTTTTTAACACTGACTGTACATCTGAGTTACCTAAGAAGCTTAAAAAAGTCCTGAGGACCAAGCCCACACATGGAGATCTGATTAAATTGTTCTAGGGTGGAAACTGGTCATTAATAGTTACAAAATATTTTCTAAGTGGCTCTAGTATTCATGGAGGATGCAAACTACTGGTATGATGGTTCAGAAAGCCAACTCAGAAGTCAGATTGCTTTAGTTCAGATCAGGAATCAGCAAACTTTGGCCCACATGCCAATTCTAGCCTTCCCCCTACAAATGCAGAGTAGAGTCCCTGCAACAGAGACAGTATGATCCTAAGTCGAATATATTTACTAACTAACTAGTCCATTACAGTTTACTGCCCTTTGGTTTAAATCCTGAATCCACTGCTTACATGTCTTGTGTTCCTAAAAGAGCTAATATACAGTTAAGTGCTAGTAAATGTTTCATAACCAGTTCCTAGAGAGTTAGGGAGGATGGAAGCCCTAATTTGCAGTTTGCCAGTTTCCATGGTGTAAGTGCTTACACTGTTGCCAATTTCAACCTATTGACAAGAATTACTAATATATTTATATTAGTAACAAAATAATATTTGGGAGATTTATTCAAGTTGTTATGTATAGAAATAGTGAATTGTTTTTATTGTTGAGTGATGTTCTATTTATGAATATACAACATATTAATTATCTTAATAGAGGTTTGAATATTTCCAGTGCTTTACTATTATGAATATGTAGGTTAGAAACATATTTGTACAATATTTCTGGAGACATGTGTTTTAATTATTTGGGTAAACACATAGGCACGGAATTGCTGGATCAGCATATAGACATATGTTTAACAATATTAGAAAATGAGCTGTCACAATGTAAGGGAATTTATAGGCCAAATGTGAAAGCTCTGTCAAAACTGTCCTACCCTTTAAAAGCACATGCTATTTTGAAATAAAAACTTTAAACGAAATAAGTAAAATGTCATATAGAATTTTATAGTGTATAATTTAAAATCGTAGACAATAAAATTTTAAACTTTGTAGATTAAAGGATATTGAATAATATAATCAATGTATCAATTATCTAAATAAGATTAAAGGCAAAATAATTGAATGATCAAACAGCTAGTGAGAGCTCTCTCTAGATGTTCTTTTCAAATTTTTAGATTTTAAATTTTAAAAAATTCACATATTCCAAAATATGTTGTCACATCTATATTCATTATGATAATATTTTATTTATATGTTGTATATCTTATAATAGTGTTTGTAAGTCCTATTTTTAGCAAATCATCAAAATAAGTATGCTTATATGAACATTTCTAAATGTACAATCCATTCACCATAGTAATTTAAAAAGGGCTTAATTTTGAGAAATTAATCATTCTCATCAGCGTTGTTCACTCTACCACTCTGCTCAATCTAAAAACAGTTCAATAATTTTCTCCTTGTCTTTCAGGTTATTTAGTTTCACAATAAATCTAGTGGAGTAAGTGTAATAAAGAGGTTTAGTAAGCATGTTAGAGAAGTTGTTCTGGGTTTACATCCAGTTAAACTTATTCTATCAAAAAAATCATAAGAGGCTGGGCACGGTGTCTCACGCTTGTAATCCCAGCACTTTGGGAGGCTGAGGCAGGCCGATTGCTTGAGGCCAGGAATTTGGGACCAGTCTGGTTAACATGGCAAAATGTAGTCTCTACCAAAAATATCAAAATTAGCTGGCTATGGTGATGCAGGCCTGTGATCTCAGCTACTCAAGATGCTAAGTCACTTGAACCCAGGAGGCAGAGGTTGCAGTTAGCCAAGATTGTGCCACTACACTCCAGCCTGGGTGACAGAGCGAGACTCTGTCAAAAAACAAAACAAAACAAAAAAATAAGATTTCTCAGCCAGAAGAATAGATTTTGAGATTGGAGAGAAAAAATGTGCTATTAAAAATTATATCCTAATAAAAATTTTTATTGCATTTTGAGCCCATTTTGAAGAAACTCATCTTCACATAACGGTGCTCTGGAATCTTTAAACTCTACACAAAACTGTTGCACTTTCAAAGTTTAGCCTTTATGAAGTCAAAGAAAGAAAGGAAAAAATAAAAACATGCAATTTTTTGGAAAGAGATTGATTACTATATTATTTTAAAATATTTAATGGGGGAATATTCATAAGAAATCACTCTACTGGAATTTATTTTTCTCCTCAAGAATGCAGAACTTCAGAATAGGAAAAATGATTTACAAAGCCAAGAAATACAGAAAAAGGACAAGAATGTAGAAAAGGCAGACTCAAATGGAAATAAAGCTAAAACAAGTTCGTATGTGCCAATATTGAGAAGAGATAATCCTGACTTTTAGGTAATATATCTAAAGACTTGTGATATATCTTTTAGATAACAAATGAATCTATAAAACTACACTAAACAAATATTTTAAAATGGAACCTGAAATAGTCTATGTGCAAGGGAACATAATTTTTATATGATGTTTACTCTATTTTTTTTCTTTGAATAATGCATTTAGAAGTGAGACTGAGTATAAAACATAGAGAACAACAAAGGTAAAAGTTCTAAGAAAGAGGTCTATGAAAATTTGCAAATTGTTCAGCAAAGTGGGGAAAGCTATCATATAATTACACAACAAAAGACAAAACAGAGAGCAGTAAAAATGCAAAAATAAACTCATGGGTAAAAACTCATGAAATTTTATTTGTAAGAATAAATACTAGCTGGAGTAAAATACATCTGGATATTTTGGTGGCTTAATGAAGTCACTGAGTTAATTTCTGACTCGTATCACATTCCAGTGCAATTTTGGGTGATATTGCACTATGCAGTGTTTCAGTAACCCAGGATGTTTTCTTCCTGTTCTGTCACCATCCTGAAGATCTACATATTTCCTTAATGGCTAGCAGGAGGAAAAAGAGAGAGAGAGAGTAGATGGAGGGGAGAAGGAGGGGCAAAGAATTGAGGGACTGTCTGGAAGGAACATACATGAATTCCACTCACATACCATTGGCCAGAATTCAGTCAGGTGGCTCCACTTCAATACAAAGATTTCAGAGAAATACAGTTTAGCTGGTTTCCCTGGAGGAAAGAGAAATGAAGTTTGGTGAAAATCTAGAGTTATCTCTGACTCGGACCATTGTTATTGTCATTAAATATGCTTGTTATTCCTCCCCTTAAAGAAATTGCAAAGTTTCATCTGTGATTCCTCATGATCCAGTGACTTGTCAATTAAAAAAAAAGTCTGCCTTCCAACTCTTCCTCCTGCCCCTGTCATCATCCCAATATATAGCAGTGGATCAAGCGTAGAATAACCTCAATGAATAGAAAAAAATGCATCAGTCAGTAGTCTGCAGTGATACTGACTGACATTAACTGATAGTGATACCGGCTAACATTGAGAAGGCCCTCCAACATGGAAATGTAGGAAGATCCCTGATGATTCTGCATGCTGAGAGAAATGCCTTTGTCATTGCTCTCTAAAATCCATAACTCTGACTCGTGGTGGATCTTTCTTATCTGAAATCTTCATGGTCACACCTGAAAGGCTTTAGGAAATTACATCCACCCTTGAGGACTACAGTTCTCTTCCTGCCTTCTTCCCACAGCGAATGCTTTTAAGGCTTACAATGCATTTTTTGTGTTTTTCATTTGTTTGCTAGTCAATGTTTACACATTTCCTAGGAAACACAGTTATCTCAAAAACTTAGTAGGCCCCTAATGTAATTGCTTCCAATCAGCTCTATAACCTGGTAACCACATTCACATTTCTTTTGTTAAGTGTAATTCTCAAATATTCTTTATTCCTTTGCTTCATTACTCCATTCAGATGCCCATGTCTTTCAGTTTAATGGTGACTACCTTGAGACTATCTGAAACAATAATCTTCAGTTAGAATGTAATACTATTGATTTAATTTGCTGCAGAGCTGAGTCACAGTTCAACTGAATAATCTCCTTGGGCCTTCATAGCTCAGAGTTTTTTGAAAATCACAACCCTGACTATCTGTGATCTGGAAACTTTTATGACACTGAAAAACCTTGAATTTCTGGACACTATTTCCTTTCACCTCTGCTTGCAAATTGGCATAATCCTTCCTGAGCTCACTTGGATTCGGTAACACCTTGCCAATGACAGGCAGTAGTAGCCAACACACATTTACGTTCTGATTATTATTATCCATTTCTCATAGATCTTCTAGCATAAGAAGCATGAGATCTGATTTCCAAGTTATTGTAGAAAACGCTTTCACCAAATATGATGCAGATAAACATATTGCCAGCCTCTGGTATTGGTTTTGGTGCAACTTATCACACCACAGCTAAATATGCCACATATTTTAGGTTTTGTTATAACATCATCACACTGCCAGTACTAATTTCTGCATTGAAATAAATGCTAGCTGCAGGAAAAAAAAAAAAAAAAAAAACACATAATCTTAATCTTAAATTACATTTCTCAGTCATATTGCAATCCAACATGAATCAGCACAGGGCTGTGGGATGGGACAGATAAAGGACTTTCTGTTCTCTTCAATTATTAAGGGATCTAGGCTCCCTTTATCTTGCATATCCACTGTGCTCTTGGGAAAGGATCAGCAAATTTTCCTTAAAGCACCAGATAGTAAATATTTGAGTCTTTATGGATGATACAGTTTCAGTCATACTACACATCTCAGCCATTGTAGCAAGAAAGCAGAACTAATGAATGAACATGCATCTATTTTAATGAAATGTTATGAAAATACATTTATAATACAGTCTCAAATTTAAATCCAATAAAACATTTAGGCTAGCTAGATTTAGCCCATGGATTGTTCTACTCCAGGGCCTCAGAGACTTCTATTAAACTTTCTACATCTGTCTAGTGGGCAAAGAAACAAGCATTGCATGGAATATTTCATGAGAGATTTTTCAGGGCCAGATCTAGAAGTGGCATATATCTTTTAGGTCCATATTCTATTAGACTTAATTCAGTATAATTGTTACCTAACTACATGCAAGATAGGCCAATGTCGTATACCATGTATTCAAAAGAAAAAGGAAATAGTGCAGAGTGAGCATAATTCTGCTGTGTAAATATAAAAAGAAAATATTAACATCCACTAATATACGTTGGAATAATTGTAACTTTTAAATGACAATAGAAAGCAACATTAGATTGCTACTTTTGCAATTCCTGCTTCACAGGTAATTCTGGGGATGTGTCTGTTTTTGTTACATGTCATCTCTCCCTCAAAAATAAAAAAGGGAATAGGATGTAAATTTATGGTTCTAGATACCATGTTTAGTATTTTTTAAAAATATGGTCCTATATCACTAACAGCATTCCTGTGATGTAGATATGATTGTTACTATTATGTAGAGAAAACTTTAGCTCAAAGAAGTTTAATAACTTGCACAAAATCAAAGTTAGTGATATAGCCAGTTAAGTTGCCTTTCCATAATTCTAATTCCATAATTCCATAATTCTTCCTTACATTGACCCATGAACAGCTTCTATGAAAGTAAAAAGCACGTTTCTGCCGTTCCCCATGGTTTTACACAGGTAGGGCTTCTATTTTAATAGAGGAGATAATGAACTACAGCAGATACTTACCATCAAATGTTTTCGCTCAAATATATTTCTTTAAAAATAAATGAGAGAAGTCTGTAAAAACCTTGCCTTATGAAAATCTGGTATTACTATCAACTTTTCAAATATTTTTCTGGCATTCCTATCAACTCTTCAAATGTTTTTCCAAATGTCCTCAGTTCTAACAATGTCCATGGTGCAAGTTATAAAAGGGTACATTGACCTCTGGATGGTACAGCTCATTAGACAGAAAAATGATTGGATTCTTAGTCACCACCTGCCACTTTGGCCAGTCACAATGTGGGCTCAATGGTGGGCTTTAAAAGTATCAGGTTGTAGTCTCTGGAACTCCTGAATGTTATCTTACATGGGAAGCTTTGCAGATGTAGTTAAATCAGGTTTTTAGATGAGGAGATTGCCCTGAATTATCTGGGTGGACCCTAAATGCCATCATAGGTATCATTATAAGTGGAAGGTAGAAGGAATTCAGCAAACACAGACAGAGGGAAAAACAATGGAAATTCAGAGGTAAAGATTGGAGTGATGTGGCCACAAGTCATGGAATAAGAGTGGCCACCAATATCTAGAAGATGCAAGGAATGGACTCTATCCTAGAACCTTCCAAGGGATTGTAGCCCTGCTGATTTAATTTTTGATGTTTTAAGTTACCAGGTGTGTGGCAATTTGTTACAGCAGCCACAGGAAACTCATACAGATAATGTCCTAACTCTGGAACAGTTTCCACTCTGCAAAAGCAGTGTAAGAGAAACATCTGTTCTCTTGAGAAAGTATCATTTTGCCCTCAAAAAGCATTCCACTTCCTTAATCTGTGGGTTAACCAATCATAATTTTTAATGCTTTACTTGGTTACTCTTTAATGTTATGAAGACATTTTGCCTTCCAATTTATCTTAATACTATGAACAAAACAATATTCTGTCATATCACCACCTATTGTTTATATATTTTATCAAAATCAATCCAATCATCAAACTAGAATTTTCCAATTATTAAATTTCTTCATGCCATCGACTTCCCCAATTTTTTTAATTCTGCCTTTGTATTATCATCTACTTTCCCCCCTAGTCAGTTGACCACGTTCTTTCTTACTGATTTCTAAGCTTTATTTCCCATATTCCCAAACTTTAGAAAAGACTTTTCATCACTTCTGTACAACAAAACACTCTAAATGTAGATCCCAGCCTATATTCCCAAAATGCTTCTCTTAAGCTAGAAAAAAACTTTCAGATCTAGGCAAACTGAGATTCCCACATGAAGCCAGAAATAATCAGTGTATGTACGTAAAACAATGAGCATTATCAAATGTACGAAGTTACTGAGTCAGTAGGGATCCACTTAAAATTCCCCTCTAAATGTCAACTTGGTACAAAGTTAACATGTATTTCATTATCAGAGTACAGAAAGCAGAGTAAAGAACCATGAGAAGACAGAAGGGAGATAATCCAATTTTTAATTTATCTCTGGATTTTTCCTTTCTGTCTCTCTGCCATTCTTCTTTTACTCTGTTTTCTCTTATGTCTCCACAGCTTTTATCACAGCTCTTATTTCCTCACAATTAACAAGGAATAAAACTAGATCACTCAAAAATACAAAGATATCAGAGGTATAAAGTAAATAGGGAAGAAATAAGGAAACTAGTAGCCAGTATTTATTTTTTATTGCTTCTCCTTTTTTCTTAGTATCAGATCCATTCTTCTTCAATTAAAAAAAAATGCATTCCAAAGAATCAATGTTTATATCTTAAATCTTAATCTCAATATTTATGTACCCACCTATACATATGTTATACTTGCATGCTTTGCATCACAAACTAATACATATTATAAACTTTCCTCAGGTAGTCTAAAGAAAAAGAAAATGAGACCAAAATACTCATGCAAGAATTGACATAGAGATATGCAACAATAGGTGTTGTGCTGTTGCTAAAGACAGTGAAAAATTTAGGTCTTAATTTCTACCAAGGAACGTCAAGAGTCTGAGATTTTACCCTGCTTGCAGTCCCATAAATTGGTCTGCAACAATTTTATGAATATTGGCAGAAAACAACACAACAAGCAACATGAGTTTCGTTTTAGTATCTATTCACTTTGTCCTCCAAATCTCATAGGGTCAACACAGACCAAGCCAGATGAATGTTTTAGGTGGGTTGCATGCAGTAGTTTTGCTCATTCCTAAGAAAAGTATCAAGCTCAGAAAATCCCAAGGTGTCATAATAGAAAACAAGCAAATCTGCTTTACATTTACCCTAGAGAGACACATTGTCTCCATTTTTTGGACAGAAAAGAGATTTGCCCTTTGCTTCAAATTTTGCATTATTTTTATTGTTGTATTTTTATTTTCTATCGTTTTCACTTTTTAATATCTTCTATCCACAGTTGGATCCCTGGATGCAGAACCCATGAATATGGTGGGTCCAGTGTATTTTGACACATATACCATCATCCCTTGGTATCTGTGGAAGATTGAGTCCAGGACTCCCATGTATAACAAATCCATGCATATTCAAGTCCTGCAGTCGGCCCTGCAGAACACTCGAATATGAAAAGACAGCCCTCCATATATTTCAGTTTTATACCCCATGAATACTGTATTTTCCATCTGCATTTGGTGAAAAAAAATACACTTATAAGTAGATCTTCACAGTTCAAACCTGTGTTGTTCAAGGACAATTTTATTATCAAGATAAAGGAGTTAAGGGTTCAAACATAATATTTCATATTTAGACTTGTATATTTTTCTGATACTGCAGAAATTTCACATTAGAATATTTGGTTGATTAGCTTTCTCCAAGCCCACACTGGAGAAATGTGGTTATGGCATCTGTAATGCCATTGCCTTGAAGCAAGGCCAGAAAATGAGGGTGGCTCCCACAGCCTCGAAAGTGTTATGTGAAAAAATGGAAAAGTAGTTCAAAGACAAATTCAGTTAAGCCAACAAGTAGTAAAGGAATGGTATTCAGAAAAGAGTAACATCTTCAGCCTTAACTTAAACTTTTTCAATTGTTTTCAAATTTAATGGACTATTTATTTCAAGTTATCAATGATACTTAGTTCTGAACACCTTAAATTTTGTTCTACTGTGGTTTTATGTATTAATACATAAAAGACATAAAAAGCAACTATCACATGCCTGTTACTTTTACCAGAAACTACTTAGTGAATTTTAGTTCATGAAGCTTAGAAGCTAATATTATCAAGCCAGTAAGTCCATTACTGTTCTGACATGACAATGACTACAGACTGCTGTGGACATTTGCTTTGAAAAATTTATGCTTCATCCATTATTTTATTCGGTTTCGGTAAATGCAATAAAAGCCCTTTTCATAGAAGAGAGAAAAGAAAAAATGTCTCCCATAAAATTAATGAGATTCTATATACATAAATATACATATATTCTATGAGAATGGAGAATATATTCTCCATATAGTCCATGATAATTTTGTTCTATTTTTTCCCAATCTTATATTTTTATACATGTAAATATAGACATCAATTACCTTTTCCTCTTACAATGGTCTTTTTAAATTATTGCATAGAACTTTATACAATGGCTGTATTGTGATACACTTAAACAATTTTCTATCCTTAAACATAATTTTCCTATTTTGATTCTTATTAGTGTTACTATTTAAAAATTATGCACAGACATCTGGTTGTATAGCATTTATATTGACAATTATTCCATAGTATCAAATTTCAGAGCTGAAATTACTGTATTAAAGTTAAAAAAAAGTATCAGAAAATTATCAGAAGCTGCCTTTATATATTCTTTCTTTTTCCTCTAGACTCATCATCCACACACACTAATTTTCATGATCACTATCCTACATTAAGGTGAAAAAGGATACAGTTTCCTCCACTAGTTAGCTGGAAAAAATCATTAAATAACAAACTCTTGAAGAATTTTTTTTTAATTTGATGATGGAAGAAAATTATTTTCCAGAAAGGATTTTTGTGTTTTAGCTTGTTGTTGTTCTAATTTCCATAATTGGCTAGAAGTTAAGTATTATTAACCTGATTTTATAAAGAAAGAAGTTGTGTCTCAGAAAGTTTAGGTATTTTATCTAAGGCTGTATCTAGTGAGTGACAGAGTTTGACTTCAAACCCAATTCTGTTTGACATTCTACTGCACTACTTTCTTTACAAAAATATTGAGGACCCAAAGTATAGTCCTTCCTAAAATGAAGTTTTAGGCACCTATAAAAGGTATTTTCATGACAGGAGTTATTCCTAGCAATCCTCAAATCTCATCTTTACACAACTATTTTCTCTGGTGAATTATAACGCTGGGACTGTCAAAGATTTTGATGATAAATAAATCACATTACAACCATCTCTTGCTCCAAGGTTAGCACAGGATCAACCTATTTTATTTAATCCATTCTTAAACCTTTATAATTGAATCCATTTTAAAATTTCTGCAAATTTCCTAACTACATATAAAAGCAACTTTCTCCCAGATTATTTTCGGTTATATTATATACAGCATTCTAATCTTGTCCCTTATTATCTGTACATTTTCACTTAGCCAAAAGAGATATAAAAATTTGCTTTTATTTCCATTAAACTATATTTTCTTGGAAATGTTTCCAAAAATATTACAGTAAGAAAGTATTTTATAATGTTGATGCAAGAGTTAGTAACATTTATTTGGAAAAAAAAAATGCCCCAAATTGACTCCATATGATCAATCTCAGTGATTAGTATATGCTACTGGCCCCAGAAGATCTAACACATGAATAATAGAAACAATTTTGTAATCTATCTCAATTTGCCTTTTGAAAAGGTTAATAGATTTGCTTCTATGAATTCACTTTTGACACCTTTGTTTTTGTGATGTGCATCTAGTAAATTGTGAGGTCTACTCTTGTGCATTTGAATCTGGTGAGAAGAACAACAAATACAATACTCCCTTATTTTATCTACCACCTTATATAAAACTGTTCCTAACACCAAATTCACTGAAAAAATCCATATGAAAGACACATTAAGGTATAATTTTGAAAATTTACCAAAAGAATAATACATTTTAATATTCTAATTTATAGTTACAATAGACAATTTTAGGTATTTTTATTGAGTAACTCAGCATAGAAAAATATTTTTAAAATACATAAGAATCAAGTTGTGTGGACATTACAATGTTTCTTATTTTTGAAAATTGACCACTTTGTTTTAGTTTGTGAGCTCCTCAATAGAACAAGCTATTGTTAACTTCAAAGTTTTATCTCTAGGAAGCTACATGAGCTATCTCAAACAACAGACCTAACTTCCATGCATGACAGGTACCCATGTAAATTAATACATAAAGTTAACAATAGTATTATTATTACATAACAATAATAATAAGAAAAATTTTGTTAGTATTAAGATCAATGGAAGTAACCAGGTAGGAATGTCATCAAAATGTCAGAATAGACAGTATCCTTCTTACATCCACCAAACAAGACTTGCACCCATCCACAGTCAAGTCTCTGCAAGAGCCTCAGGATTTAAGTAGAAGTTTTTGAAATCTCAGTGGAGCCCGGAACTTAGGAAGGTCATTTTGAGAGTGCAGACAACCAGGCTGATCCATGAAGCTTGCTCCCAGGTTCAAGCCCAGAAATGGCCCAGTTCTCCAAGGGGGTTTGCTATAACTCCATTTGGTCTTGAGACTGCAATCAAAGCCATCTGTCAAGGGGTGCAAAAGGAATCATGCACACTAGTGCCTTGGAGGAAAGGCTCATCTGTTCACTGACATTAGTCTCAGCAGTGAACCTGAAGCTTGCCCTGGGATTTAGATCTAGCTCCCCTCAGCTGAGGTGTAAGCTCAGAGCTGCTCATGCAAGGACACAGAGGAAGCCTCACTTGTATCTTACAGGCCAGGAATCAGAGCCTCCCTGAAGGGATCTCCTACCTCTGTCCCATAGCAGATTCCATGGGGACCCAGTCTCCTCTCTGGTCCCTTCTACTGAAGACAGGGAACTATCCTGTCTGCCCACGAACTTGCTGAGAGATGCTATCTCCTCTGAACCAACAAGACTGGGTTTCCCACCCTCTGTCCCACAGCAGATCCTTTGGGTGACTAGCCTCAGCTGCAGTCGATCCTGATGCAGCTGAGGAACTAACCCATCTGGGTAGGGTTCTCCTGGGAGACATGTGCTACTCTGAACCAATGAGACCAGGCTCTCCAGACTCCATTCCCCAGCCTCAGTTCCAGCCCCTACTATTGCAGTCAGAGAACTATCCCATCCATGCTGAGACCTCTGGGAGGTACATACTTCTATAAGCCAAGAAGATAGGCTCTCCAGCCTCTATCCCACAGCAGATGCTGAGAAGACCCAGTCTCAGCTTTGGCACCTCCCACTACAATCAGGGATTATACTCTCTGTGTAGAAACTTGCTGGAAGGTATGCATCCTTTTGAGCTAGTGAGACTGGGCTCTCTAGCCTCTGCTCCACAGCAGATCCAGAGGGGGCCAGATCTCAACTCTGGCACCTCCCAGTGCACTCTGGGAACTTTCCCATCTGTGCTAAGACCTGCTGGGAGATGCATGCCTATCTGAGTCAATGAGATGGACATTCCAGCATCTGTCCTATAGCAGATTCCAAGGGGGTCCAGTTTCTGTTCCAGCTCCTCCTGCTGCAATCAATGAACTATCTTATCTGTGCAGAAAATTGTTGGACAATGCACATATCTCTGAGCTGTAACTAGGCTCTCTGACCTATGTGTAACAGCAGATCCTCAGGTGACCTGTCACATCTCTAGCCCCTCCTGTTGTAGTTGAGAAACTACCCACTTGTTCAGGGACCTGCTGGATGATGCACATTGAGGGAGCTGCTGAGAGGAAGAATCATCGGGTAACTGGGACAGTATTCTGGACTCAAGTCTCTGAGAAGCATTCTCATAAAGCCCCAGTAGCCTGCCTGGGACATCCCCAGGTACATTTGGGCCAGAAAGCCACATCAACCTTAGCATCCTCATGAGACTGTAAAAATGCATGGAAATTAAATAACATGCTCCTAAATGAACAATGGACCAATGAAGATATTAGGAAGAAAATTAAAACATTCTTTAATGGAAATAAAAGCAATGAATTCAGAACACATGGAATACAGCAAAAGCAGTGCTAAGAGGGAAGTTTATAGCAAATGCCTACCTCAAAAAAAGAGAAAGACTAAAAATAACCTAATAATGCAACTCATGGTAATAGAAAAGCAAGAATAAACCAAGCCCGAAATCAGTAGAAGAAAATAAATAATAAAAATCAGAACATAAATAAATGAAATTGAGACAAAAATAAAAAATACCCAAAAAATAAAAAGGGTTTTTTTTTTTTTTTTTGTGTGTGTGTGTGTGTGTGTGTGTGTGTGTGTGTGTGTGAGAGAGAGAGAGAGAGAGAGAGAGATGGAGTCTCACTCTGTTGCCCAGATTGGAGTGCAAAGTCCCAATATCAGCTCACTGTAACCTCTGACTCCCAGGTTCAAGCAATTCTCCTGCCTCAACCTCCTGAGTAGCTGGGACTATAGGTACACCACCACATCAGCTAATTTTTGTACTTTAGAGACAGGGTTTCACCATTAGACCAGGTTTGTCTCAAACTCCTGACTTCAAGTGATCCTCCTGCCTTGACCTCCCAAAGTGCTGAGATTTCAGGCATGAGCCACCATGACTTGGCAGTTATTTTTTAAAAGGTAAAAAAAATTGATGAACAAACTGATAAAATCAACTAAGAAAAATAAGACCCAAATAAAATCAGTGAAAAAAAAGAAACATTACAACTGATATAGAAATAGAAAGGGATCATTTGGTATTTTTGTAGAGACTAATATGAGCAACCATATGCCAAGAAATTGGAAAACCTAGAATAAATAGATAAATTCCTGGACACATACAGCCTACCAAGATTGAATCTTAAATAAATAGAAAATCTAAATAGATCAATAATAAGCAAGGACATCAAAGCTGTAATTTTAAAAATCTGTCAAATAAAAGCCCAGGACCAAATGTCTTCACTGCTGAATTTTATTAAACATTTAAAGAAGAAATAATACCAATTCTACTCAAACAATTTCAAAAAATTAAATAGGAGAATATAATTCCAATCTCATTATACAAGGTCAGCACTATCCTGGTATCAAAAGCAAATAAGGACACAACAAAGAAAGAAAACTACAGTCCAATAACCCTGATGAACATAGATGCAAAGTTACTCAACACATTACTAGCAAACTGAATTCAACAATACATTAAAAAATCATTCATTATAATCAAGTAAGATTCATCTCAGGGATGTAAAAATGGTTCAATATATTAAGTCAATAATTGTGACAGATCAACAGAATTGAGGATAAAGCCATATGATCATTTCAATAGAGGCTAAAAAAGCATTCAATAGAATTTAACATCCCATCATGATGAAAACTCTCAAAAATTTGGGTATAGAAAAAACATATCTTAACACAGTAATGGCTATATGTGACAAAACCACGACTAATATCATACTAAGCAGGAAAAAATTAAAAGATTTTTCACTAAGCTCTGGAGCAAAATCAGGATTCTCATTTTCACCACTTCTATTTAACATAGTTCTAGAAGTCCTACTGAGAGAAATTAGATGAAAAAAAAATAGAAGATATCCACACTGGAAAGGAGGAAGTCCAAGTATCCTTATTTGTAGATGTCATGATCTTATATTTAGAATAAACTGGATTTCACCACAAAATTCTTAGAACCAGAAAATGAATTTAGTAAAGTAGCAGGATACAAAATCAACATACAAAAATTACTCATGTTTCTATAAACTAACAGTGATCAATATTAAAAGAAGTCAAGAAAGAAATACCATTTATAATAGCTACAAAAAAACTGGCATAAATTTAACCAAAGAAGTGAAAATCTCCACAAGAAAAACTGAGACACTAATGAAAAAAATTCAGAGAGACAAATATTCCACAAATATTCCACAAAGCTGTAGTAACTAAAGCAGCATGGTACTGACATAAAAAGAGACATTTTAATCAATGGAACAGAATAGAGAATCCAGCAATAAATCCACACTTGTTCCTAACTCATTGTATTGTATGTTCTTAGTGCAGGAAAAGACAGATTCTTTATAAAATGATGCTGCAAAAACTGGGTATCCACAGGCAAAATAATAAAATTGGATCCTCGTCTCTGACTATACACAAAAATCAACCAAAAAAACTTAAAGATGTAAATTTAACACCTAAAACTGTGAAACTACTGAAAGAAAACATTGGAGAAATGCTACAGGACATTGGTCTTGGCAACAATTTTGGGAGTAAGACCTCAGAAGCACAGTCAATAAAAGCAAAAATAAACAGATGGAATTTATAAGGTAAAAAGCTCCTGCACAGGAAACATTCAACAGAACATAAAGACAGACTACCGAATGGAAGAAAATATTTTCAAACTATCCATCTAACCAGGGATTAGTAACCAGAATATATAAATAATACAAACTACTCAATAGGAAGAAAAATAATCTAATGACAAAACAATCATGAAGGACCTGAATAGACATTTTGATGGCTGCAGTGGTCCATCTGGAGTGGCCTCTGTGAAGACACTGGCTGCAGCAGGGTAGGCACTACAGTGGCAACATGCTCCATGTTGCTGACAGAAACTGGAATCAGGCAGGAGCCCCACCTACTTCTGAGTTGTGGGATGGGAGTCCTGACTTCCTGGGCATAGCTGCAGCCACCTAGCTATGGCTGTGGACCTGGGCATCTCTGTGATCTCAGGGGCCTAGGAAGCTCCCTATCCCCATAGGCTTGGAGATGCCTGCTTCTGCTGCCTGGCCCCTTCTTGCTCCCAGTGTCTGCTCCAATTCTGGAGGACAATTGAGGATGAGCCTCAGTGCTGTTGTGACCTGGCTGGGTGTGTGAATGCTCAGGGCAGCACTGACACGCCAGACCCCTGCCATCTCAGAACCTTCTGGACTTCGCACACCAATGAGCAAGGGAGGGAAGCCGAGTGGGGACTAAAGGCAGCTCAGTATGGGCCTGCAGGTGCACTCAGCACAAGCAGCCTGGGTGCCATGGGCACCATGGATGGCAAGTTGATAATGGCAAGAGACAGACAGGCTCCTGGGCATATAGGGGCATGTCCCTAATGATGCCTCACCACCAAGCCAGGGACAACCTGAACCATGGGGCTGGGCTATCAGTTCCTGGTGGAGTCTGTGGCCCGGAGTGAGAACTTATGGTGCTTTTTCCAGGGCTGCCCATGGCTGCCCAGGGACAAATGAATATGTACTTTATCCCTTCTGAAACCCATAAAATCCTTGGACTCAGCCAGACTTGGGCAGACATCAGGATTACTGGCCTGTGAATAGGAGCTACCTACTCTAGGTCTCCTCTCTGCTGAGGGCTGCAGATGTCAGGACAACCTGCCTGTGAATAGAAGCTACTGACCTAGGGCCTCCTGAGAGCTATACTGCTGATCAATAAAGCACCTCTTCATCTTACCCTCCAGTTGTCCACATACTTCATTCTTGCTAGATGTGAGACAATGACTTGGGACCTGCCAAATGGCAGAACTAAAAGAGCTGTAACACAAAAAGACTGAAACACACCCACCCACTGGCCACATTGTGCCCAATCAACAGTAACCAGAATATAAGTAACTCAAACAACTCAATAGGAAAAAAATAGTAATCTTAGGACAAAAAATGATGAAGCATCTGAATAGACGTTTTGATTGCAGCAGCAGCCCATCCGGAGTGACCACTGCCAAGACACAGGCTGCAGTGGGGAAAGCACTGCAGGAACAACATGCTCCATGGAGCTGGCCAGAATAGGACTACTGACTTAGGGTCTCCTGAGAGCTGCACTGTTACTCAACAGCAAGCAGTGAGAAGGAGAGAAGAGCCGCAGCCCTTTGGGGACTGCAGACCTAAGGGCTTTCTGAGCCAGGACAATGAAGTCCTCATGGAGGCTCTGCAGTTTCTGGCATCTCCCAGTTTCCAGGCACCAACTTGTTCCCTAGAGCCCACAGTAGAAGCCGCTTGTGGTATGCCTGGTCAAGCTGCAGCCTCACACAGAGCTGGTGCCTGTACTAGTGCCTAGTACTGCCCACCCTGTTGCAGCAGCTGGTGTTCCTGGCTGTGCGCAGTGGTTGGACCCTGTGTTGGCTCTCTCACACATCCCTCGTTGCACTGTTGGCAGGTATGGGATCCGGGCTAGTAGCATGAACTGGGAACAGTTTGCCAGGCTGAGTGGGTACAATGAGTCCCGTGAGCCCAAGCAAAACATAGGTGAAGGCACCACCAGCCACAGTGGCTTCTAGCTGGAAGAGCAACAGCCCAGGGATCCTGTGAGTTTTTATGGGTTCATCTGGTATCTGCAAAAGTGTGAGTAAAAGCGGACTTGCTGCTTTCTGTTCTTTTTTCAAAGTCCCTAAACTCCACAATAGCCAGAATGAAAGAGAAACATGGGCCTCTGTCATCCAGTTAAAGGTGACTAGAGTGGCTGCTGGACTTAAGACACAGAGGGCAGGTTTGCTGGTGAGGACAATGAAATCTTCCATCACACTCGGGTATTGGGAATGTTGGCTTTGTTCCAATTCAGTTTTCTTTCATGGAGGTCTAACCATCATGTGAGATCAGAAGGAGCTCCTGGGGCAACCGAGGGTGTCTGGCCAAGGCTACACCTCAGTGTTATGTAAAGGCCCTTCAACTAACTGCAGACCCTGACCACAATAGAACACCCAGTCTTTCCAATCACTCTTTATTTATTTCTTCCAAGGCCTCCATTTTCTATCCTTTTCTTTACGTACAATGTTAAGGGTGTCATTGGAGGTCACAGAAATAATATTACTGGGTGAAATAAGCATTTGGCTTAGTCATCAGGAGCGTAAATCAGAACAATGTGGTGTCTGCCTATTCTTAGAAGCAAGGAGGATGTAACAATTCAGAGTTTTCTTTCCCCTTGAAGGAACCCATTTGCACTGGGCAAGAGGCTTTTCCCCTCAGGATCCTTCCCCTTTCCTGCACTTTAGTAGTTTCGTTCTCTTTCACCTTCCATGTCAAGAGTCAATAAAGTCCTGTAAATACAGAGAGCTTTTCTATTGATTTTTTTTCCTCTTGGGGGACACCTTGATAGGTCAGGTCCTGAATTCCAGGGACTCCCTTTCTCTCTCTTGTTTGAGGAGGACCTGGTCTTACAGCTTCACCTGCTTATGACAGGGAAGCAACAGAGGGGCTGCCCCACTGATTGCTGGCTGCAATTTGGTGAGGGTCATCTTGGATTTAATTTAATGATTTCAAACACCTTCCTGAGGCAATTACACACTTCAGGTTGAAGCCCTGGAAAGGAAAACTAGACCCAAGGGACTCAGGTAGGTGAGTGCAAATATGTATGCCAGCTATGCCACCCTGCTTCATGGGTGAAAGTCACACTTGCCCCCATGGTTGGCACCTGCAAAGGTCATCAGGATTCAGGGATATAAGGTCAGAAGGAGGAACTGGATGCTTTTTTTCTCCCTCATGTACCTCAGAAAGAGAAAGAGCAAAGGGATGCTTTTTCCCTCTTTCCAGATTGTTAACCAAACATCTTCAGCTTGCACTCCTCTTGACTGTATCCTGAAACACTGGGACCACTTAAAGCCTCAGACTCTGGAGAGAGAAAAATCAAACAAACAAACAAACAAAAATGCTTTTTTCTTCCTCTGGCCTCTATTCCATATGGGTAACCAATCATCCTCAGTCTGCACTCCTCTAGAGTGTAGCCTGAATCCCTGGCACTCCTTTGACCCTGAGACTCTGGAGAAATCATACCTCATATTTCTTTGCACATTATATCCTGATTCAATCAAGGTACAACTAATCCTAAAGGATAAATTTATCACTCAGGCATGGTAAATTTACTACTCCTACATCAAGAGAAAGTTGCAAAAACAGGCTTTAGGACCAGACAGTACTTTAGAGAATCTCCTGAATGTGGCCACATCAGCCTTTTACAATAGGGATCCAGAGGAAGTCCAAAAAAGAGAAAAGGAACACAAGAAAAAGGCAGAGGCTCAAATAGCTGTCTTGCAGGCTCACAAACACCAGAGTTCCCAAGATGCACATATTCACTGCTACAAAAGTGGCAAGACAGGGCACTTCAGGAAGGACTGCCCAGGTAACATGAAGAAGCCACCTTGACCCTATCCAATTTGTAATGGGGACTGTCCAGGAGACACAGGTCACTGGGTCCATCTGGGTCCAGAGCCAGTCCCCCGCAAATGGCCCAGAAGGACTGATAGGTCCTGAGGCTCCTCTTCCTGGCTCCAGTGGTCCAGACAACCATTAACATCCAGGAGCCCTAGGTGATTCTGAAAGTCAAAGCGAGTAAAGTGAATCTCCTCCTGGACACTGGAGTGGGCCTTTCTGTTCTCCTTTCCAATCAGGGACTCCCTTCTTTCTTAGCATAACCATGAGAGGCATCTCAGGAGAGCTTTTAACCCAATATTTTTTCCAACCCCTTAGTTGTAGCTGGGGAGACCTCTTGTTTACTCATGTCTTTTTAATCATGCCTAAAATCCCAACTCCTCTGTTGGGCAGTGATATCTTGATTTGTATCAAAACTAACATCCTTATCGTTTCAGGATACTCTTTCTCTCCCCCTAGTGGAGACTGATATTAACTCAGAAGTTTGGGCAACTCAAGGGAAAATTGAACCACAACCACCGCACTGAATCCACTTTAAGGATCCTACCTCCTTCCTTAACCAGAGACACTATCACGTAAAACCAGAAGTTAGGAAAAGACTAGAAGCCATCACTGATAACCTGAGGATACAAGTCTTCCTCACACCCTGCAGCAGCCCTTGAAATACCCTGATATTGGGGGTACAAAATCCCAATGGGGAATGAAGACTGGTCCAGGACCTCCACCTCATTAACGAGGTTGTGGTCACAATTCATCTGGTGGTTTCCAATCCCTATACCCTGCTAATTCGAGTACCTGAGGGAACTAAGTGTTTCACAATCCTGGACCTAAATGATGCCTTTTCCTGCATACCATTGTGCCCTGACTCCCAGTATTTGTTTGCGTTCAGGAATCCCTCCAACCAGACCAGTCAGCTAAACTGGATGATGGTACCTCAGGGATTTTGAGACAGCGCCCACTTGTTTGGGCAGGTGTTGTTAAAAGATCTCTTTGCATTCCTTTATCTTCAGGTT
Organism: Theropithecus gelada; assembly: GCF_003255815.1. Lineage (NCBI taxonomy): Eukaryota > Metazoa > Chordata > Mammalia > Primates > Cercopithecidae > Theropithecus > Theropithecus gelada. The sequence continues at coordinate 130,014,698 of NC_037669.1, forward strand.
AAAGTTTTACTATATGTAAATGACATTCTCCTTAGTGCCCCAACTGAGGAAATCTTTCTGGAGAAAAGTACAGCTCTTCTTAATTTTCTGTCTAACAGAGGATATAAGGTCTTAAAATCTAAGGCTCAGCTCTGTCAGACTTCAGTGAACTAACTATGTCTGGTCTTGTCAGAGGGGACCAGGGCACTAGGCGAAGAAAGGATGAAGCCCATCTCCTTTGGCCTCCCCCAATCCCCCAAACAACTCAGGGGATTTCTTGGACATTACAGAATTCTGCAGGCTATAGATACTTGGGCATGATGAAATAGCTCATCCCTTACATCACCCAATAAAGGAAACTAAGGCAGCTAAGACCCACTCCCTAACTTGGGAACTAGAGGCTAAAAGGGCCTTTGATCCATTAAAATAAGCCTTTCTGAGGCATCAGCCCTTAGTCTTCCTACTGGGGAGACATTCAATCTTTTGTTTTAGAAACGAAGGAAATGGCCCTGGGAGTTCTAACCCATGCCTGAAGGTGAGCCCAGCAGCCTGTAGGCTACCTAAGCAAGGAGCTTGATTTGGTAGCTAAAGGATGGCCAGTCTGTCTCTGGGCAGTTGCAGTGGTAGCTTTGCTGGTACTGGAGGCTACTAAGTTAACCATTTTTACCCCACATAATGTGGCAGGACAGCTGTCTTCTAATGGCAGTCTCTGGGGAATGGACAACTGGCTTCTCAAATATCAAGCTCTGCTATTAGAGGGATCTGCAGTTCAGTTAAGACCCTGTCCCTCCCTAAACCCAGCCAGCTTCCTCCCAGAGGAAGCCAGGGAGCTTGAACATGACTGAGAGCAGATAGTAGTAGAAACCTATGCACCCAAAGAGGAACTCAAAGAAACCCCCTTAGAGAATCCAGACTAGACTCTCTTTATGGATGGAAGTTCCTTTGTAGAGCAAAAGATACATAAGGTAGAGTATGCAGTAGTCACTCTGAATGATATTACTGACAGCATACCTCTCTCCTTGGGCACAAGTGCTCAACTAGCTAGTTGCCTTCATAAGGGTGCTTGAATTAAGCAAGGGGAAAGCAGTTAATATTTATACTGATTGTAAGCATGCTTTCCTAGTCTTCAATGCCCATGACACTATCTAGAAAGAGAGGGACTTTCTCATGGCCAATTGTTCTCCCACTACCTACCATCAGGAAATTAATAGACTATTATCCTCAGTCTTCCTTCCATGTGAAGTGGCAGTAATACTTTGTAAAGGCCACCAAAGGGGGACAGACAAAATAGCCAAGGAAATAGGATGGCAGACCAGCTAAATTGGCAGTGAAAGGGCCCCAGATTTCTGATTCCCTTGAGGCTCCTCTAATCTGGGAGGGATCCATAAAAGAAATAAAATCTCAACCTTCCTCCATGGAGACAGAATGGGCTACCTCTTGGGGATACACACTTCAGTCCTCGAGATGGCTGCAAGTGGAGGATGCAAAGCTTCATCTACCAGCTTTCAGCCAATGGAATGTTCTTAAAATCCTCCACCAGGCCTTCAATTTAGGTGAGAATAAAACCTATCAAGTGGCCCAAAGTTTGTTGTCAGGTAAAAATCTGCTAACAACGGGCAAATAAGTCATTAATGCTTGTGAGACATGCCATAAAATTAATCCCCTCAATAGACGGCTTCTCCCCACTGAAACCCAAAGAACAAGAGATGACCTAGGGGAAGACTGAAAGACACATTTCACACATCTGCCAAAGACAAGGGGCATCCAGCACCTCCTAGTATGGGTAGATACCTTCACTAACTAGGTAGAAGCTTTTCCATGTTGAACAGACAAAGCCTCTGAGATGACAAAAGTACTGATTAATAAAATAATTCCTTATTTTGGACTTCCTAAATACATCCAGAGTGATAATGCCCCCTTGCTCAAGGCAGCTGTCACCAAGGGGGTCTCAAAGGCACTGGGTATACAATACCATCTTTATTGTGCTTGGAGACCACATTCCTCAGGAAAGGTAGAAAAGACAAATTATATTATCAAAAGGCTCCTCAGAAAACTGTCTCAAGAGACTCATCTCCCCTGGATTACTCTTCTCCCCATAGCCCTACTACATGTTAGAAACACCCCTAAACAGCTGGATTTAAGTCCCTTCGAAATGATTTATGGATGGCCTTGTCTCAACAATGATTTCTTGCTAGGCCAAAAAAACCTCTGATTTAATTAACATATAACGTCTTTGGCCCATTTCCAACATGAACTGAAACAATGGGAGGCCCAATCCCATGAAATAGAGTCACCTCTATTCAATCCAGGGGACTTAGTACTGCTAAAGGCACTTCCTTCTTTTTCTCCCTCTCTAGGCCTGGAATGGGAGAGACTTTACACTATACTTCTTTCTACTCCTATGGCAGTAAAGGTCACTGGAACACATTCTTGGATTAATTATACTCAAGTAAAGGCCTGGAAAACTGACAAGATTACCTCTGCTGATGCAGGAGAGCACCTGAAGTACCAGAGTGAAGAAATCAGGGACTTTAAGCAAAAATTCACAAAAGATAACTGTTAATAGTTAACACTCTATGGATACCCTATGCTTACTGTTCTCATCTTTGTTCTGTTCCTTATCATAAGGCATCTTTGTCAAGGACTCCTTAATCCTGAACTCTCAAGAGATTATTTACTACCCTAAACAGTTATTTCTCTTTAAAACTTTGACTGCCCATATAAGATACAATTTCTTTCACCAGCATGAAACAGCAATAGCCACAACATTGTTTCCAGAATGATTAGTCTATTTTACCTCTTCCGTTATCTTTGGCACTAATTATTTTTGTTCATATATTTAATCTCCTTGTAAAAATTGTTTCTTCTTGCATAGAGGCCATCAAACTCCTAGCTGTCCTGCAACTGGAGCCTCAGATCTTGGCTCCTTTTTTACTGGGGACCCTTAGATAGGACTCTGAGAGAGATCTGATTGCTGTTTCCCCCAAAGCAATGTCTCCTGTCAGCATGAAGTAGTTAATAGCAGTCATTGTCCTCATCCTAATGACAGTTAGGTGTACCTCTTCAGAAGTGGGATTGGTGGCTGCAGTGGCCTGTCTAGAGTGGCCATTGCAAAGACACTGGCTGCAGTTGGTGAGCCGTGTCCAGGGCTATGTACTCTAAAGAGCTGGCAGGAGCCCTATCACCTTCTGAGTTGGCAAGGCACGAGCCTTGCCCTCCTGGGCACAGCTGCAGCTGCCCAGCTATGGTCACAGACCTGGGCATCCCTGAACTTTCAATGTTCCAGGAAGCCACTCTGCCCCCTCTAGCTTGGAAGTGCCTGCTCCCACTGCCTGGCTTCTCTGTGCTCCTGGCATCCACTCCTATTCTGGAGCAAAGTTGAGGCCAAGCTTGGGCATTGTCACACAGCTGAGCCAGGTATGCACGTGCTCTTGGAGCAGTGCTGACACACCAGCCTCCTGTTTCCTAGACCCACTCCAGATTTTGGGTGCCAACAATCTCAGGAGGGAGGCCAAGGAGGGCTGAGGGCAGCTCAATGCAGGCCTGAAGGTGCCACTCAGCTCGAACAGCCTGGGCACTGTGGGCATCATGGACAACAGGTTAATGATGGCAGGATACTGACAGATCCCTGGTTGGAAAGGGGCAGGTCCCAGGTGAAGATCCACCTTCAAGCCAGGGACATTCTTAAGCATGCGTACCACGTTGTCAGTTCTATGTGGAGTCCGTGGCCAAGAGTGAGAAATTATAGTGCTTTTCTAGGCTTGCCCATGGCTGCCTATGGACCAATCAGCATGCACTTCCTCCCTTCTGGAGTCCATAAAAACCCTGAACTCAGCCAGACTCGAGCAGACGTCAGGACAACCTGCCTGCAGATAGGAGCTACCCACTTTGGGTCTCCTGAGAGCTGTATTGTTGTTCAGTGAAGCACCTCTTTGCCTTGCTCACCGTCCAGTTGTCTGCATACCTCATTCTTTCTGAACACAAGACAAGAATTTAAGACCCACAAATGGCAGGACTAAAAGAACTGTAACACAAAGAGGGCTGAAACACATCTCGCAGTTGCCATGTTGTGAGTAATGAAAAAGAGAGTAGAGCTGCCGCCCTTTGGGGAGCTCAGACCTACAGGTTTCCCAAGCCAAGGCTGTGACACCCTCTTTGGAGCTCTGCCGTTCCTGACTTTTCCAAGTTTCTGAGCACCATTGCATTCCCCCAGAGTTCACAGTGGAAGCTGCTTGCAGTACACTTTGTCCAGCCACAGCCTCGCACAGGGCCAGGGCCTGTGCCAGTGCCTGGAGTTGCCCACCCCACTAAAATAATAAAGAATATTTCTGTTTAGGGGGAAGGCATTCTGTTCATTTCAGCATGCCTAGAAACACAGTTTTGGTACATGGCAGGGTGTAAAATAACAAAATGGCAGGCCGGGCGCGGTGGCTCACGCCTGTAATCCCAGCACTTTGGGAGGCCGAGGCGGGCGGATCACAAGGTCAGGAGATCGAGACCACAGTGAAACCCCGTCTCTACTAAAAATACAAAAAATTAGCCGGGCGCGGTGGTGGGCGCCTGTAGTCCCAGCTACTCAGGAGGCTGAGGCAGGAGAATGGCGTGAACACGGGAGGCGGAGCTTGCAGTGAGCCGAGATCGCGCCACTGCACTCCAGCCTGGGCGACAGCGCGAGACTCCGTCTCAAAAAAAAAAAAAAAAAAAAAAAAAAACAAAATGGCAACAGCCAATCTTTAATCATACTTCTCCAGGAGGAGGCATAGTGCTGCACAGAGAACCCTAAATACAGAGCAATGGGGATGGGATCCAGTGCCTTCCACAGGCAGCAGAGGCCTCAGTGTTGTTAACAGTGAATGGGGACCAAAACAGATAATGAGGAAACTGTCAAAGACCACATAATAACTGTCAGAATTTGATCATGGCCATTCAGTGAAATATTCTGAACAAAATAACCTGAACAAATTATGGGTCCTGCTAGCAGGAAAAATGAGTGACTTTAATTGTGAATAGCTGACAGTGAGGCTTGCCACAGGGAGGTCCTGAAGAGATCTTAACGTGTAAGAAGGGCCTAGACCCAGACAGCAAGTTTAGCAAATCTATTTTAGCAAATCTATTTGTAGCCCATATTTGAAATAGAATGGAGAAGCATGTGTAGAGTGCTATTTAAGCTTAATGGCTATAGATATTAGTGTAAGTAAATAAGCACAAGAGAAATAATCTGAAAAATATACCCATAAGAAGAGCAAGAATATACGTGATGTTTATTTTCTGTTTTATTATTATCTAAATAATACTGATTAGTACTGTAAATATAAGAGAATGATAATGAGTTTTTCCTGACAAGCAGCATAATTTCTAAAACAAACAAAAACAGGAGCCCATTTTAGCAAACCGTACATAGGTATTAATAGTTAAGTTAAAAGGCTCTGAAGTCAGGTAATGCCAAGCCTGAATCTCACTTCTGCTACCCACTAAAAGTGTTACCTTGGACAAATTTTAGATCTTGGTCTCTCTTCTTCTGTAAAACAAAAATAATTACTCCAATCTCTTAGATTATTGAATCAATTAAATGAAATAATATACTTAAATCATTTAACACAGAAGGTAGCTCATATTGAGAACTCAATGAATGAGCACAATATATTATTAGTTTCACATTTATAAGCAACTAAATATAAACAAGTTATCCAGGTAGATATTTATCAGTATTAGAGAAGAATATTAAAACATTTTAGCTAGGAAGTATTTTATTGTTGTACATTGTGATTATCCCTTAGTCTATGTACATTGGTTATTAAGAAAACTTAATGTAAATACACATGCACACATGATCATAAATGTGTGCAATTCCAAAGCTGGCAATTAGGAACAGGTTGAGTTCAGGACCTAAATTTATAACTAGGCCAGCAGCCTGGATAGTCTCCCATGTACAATTATTTCAATACCTCCTTTAGTTCTTCATCAAATTAATTATAAGGTTAATAATGCTACTTTATGCAAAGGCAAAGAGCCATTGGTTAATATTTGTAAGACACTCTGATATATTTTTAAAAACCTTACTATCCTAAGGAGGAGACAACTTAATTGTTTTACTTCTATAGCTTTTCATGGCATTTCACTTTGTTCTCAGCTTTTTTGGTTTTTCAGAGTCAGCCTGCCAAGGAAGTAGCATTCTAAAATAACTGTTTTCCTTTTTTCTTGTGTCAGTACCCTCCTCCTACAGTTAGTCACTATTCACAATACAGAAACAAACAGACATCTATCTGAACCTCAGTATGAAGCATATGCAGTATAATGAATGGAAACAACTTTAAAAGGTCCTATGACTTTTACTTCAAGTTAGCAAATAGACAAAGCAAGAATATTATTCCTGAAGCTTAGAACTTTTTCAAAAAAGAGCCATGTTTCATTTCATCAGTAAAAGAGAAAAAATATATTTTCTATTTACTGTTTTTATGCACAATCATAGTACAGTGGTTCAAGAGTTCACTGGTTATCAGGCAAATTCAATGTGAGTTTTGTAGAAGCAGCTTCCCTCTATGTACATGACTTGGAATTGGGCACTTACACAGGAAAGTGTATTTTCTCAATCATGGCAGCTTAAATAACTCATGTTTCTTTTATTGAGTTTTTTATGTTGAATGGAGCCTTTTATCATCAGCTTCCTCCATCATTTCACAAGAGAGCTTTCCTTTTTCCCATTGGATTTCAGCATAGGTGAAAGTGGTAACTTAAATGTATTTAAATTGACTGACAAAACATGATTTGGTAAAAATCCATTAAAATAATCTCCCTAATGCCCTGATGCATTAAACATTTGCAGGTACACCTATATTGCAGGCAGGGAATGTGTTTATCTCCATTTTATGAATAGCCTTCAAAGGAGAAAAGGGAGCCTAGAAATTGACAGCTGGTCTAGAAGAATTTCCACATATTGAGTGCATGCTTGCACAAAGCTTTATTCTGTTTTTGTAGATAATAATGTGCCTCCTTAATTAGTTCTGGAAGGCATATATTGTAGACTGAATGTTACCTGGCAAGCATTCAAAAGATGTAAGTTTACATTTTATTTTTCTCTTTGGGGGAATATTCTTTAAGAAATGAAATTCATATATTAGAAAAACTATTCTCTTCGTAAAACATTAAAGGATTGCAACAATGAAATCTCTTTTTTGCCATTCTGTTTAATTAAAACCTAGCTTTGGAAAGCACAAGTACCTATAACTTAGGGTAGGTATGAAATTTCTAATAGACAAACTAAAAAGTACTGAGTAAAACAAAATATCAAAGAACTACTAATAACCCAGGCTCTAGGAAATAGACCTATTAAAATGTTTAGTTGTATGTTATGAATACCTCCCAGCCCCACTGTGAATATTTTCACATAATGTGATTTCTATATCTAATATCTGATAAAAGAAAATAGTTGTTAGAATAATTTTAAAAGATCACTAGTTTTATTAGAGTCATTTACCAATTTGGATGAACGAAAAATAAACATTTTCCAGTCATTGGTGTCTTTAAGATGCCAGTAAATCACTACATCTGACAAAGGCGCACAAAGCTTACCTACTTTTCCTATTTGCATAATATATTCAGAATCATTTATATAGCATCCGTTATATTCATAATGATTTGGTTAAGTGCTATAGAAGTTGCAGAGGTAAATTGGGACTTGACTCTCGGTTTACAGTTTATTAGAATGTATGACCACTATAATAAACAACAATAAAATGGACATTTTTTAAGACATAGTGGCTTACAGATGACAAGATAGTGAATATTTTCAACTAAGAATTATTGAACCTTTAGAAAGGTAATAAAAAAATCATTTAGAAAACAGGCAAAGAGCATTTAGCCTGACCGGATGTCATTGTCTTTGTTTGAGGAAGTGCAAGTAACTGAGTTTAGCTCAAATATAAGAGCATGAGAAGGTGAATTGTGGAAAGTAATTTGGGAGTGGAAGAGGGAGTTTGAAACTAGATTAAAAAAAAAAAAACTTGAATACTTGACAAAGGCTTTAGAACTTTATTTCGTGGAGGAAAAAGACCAAAAATGGTTGCTCCTAATGGTGTAGTCAATAATTACTTTTTTTGTATGTGTGGAAAGTAAAGATTCTGAAAAGGTTCCAATTAACTACAGTTGACCATTAAATAATATGGGTTTGAACTTTGAAAGTCCACTTATATGCAGACTTTTCAATAATATAGTCAGCCCTCTCTACCTCCATGTTCCATATCCATAACCATACGTGGATTGAAAATACTGTATTCGTGGGATGCGAAACATGCATCTATGGAGGGCTGACATTTTGTATTCATGCATTCTACAGGGCTGACTGCCAGATTTGAGTGTATGTGCAGATTTTAGTGTCCCCAGGGTGTTCTGGACCAAATTCCCTACAGATTTTGAGGGACAACTGCATGCAGTGAATGAAACTCAAGCTTAGAAGGGAAAACGAGCTTAGGTAAAATAAATTCGTTACTTAAAATCTGTTCTATTTGTTTGGGTACAGTTCTCTAAATGTGTGAATTACACGATTATCACCTATATAAATAAACTGACGAAAGAAAATACGAGTACAGAACTTTTTGCAAAGACTATCACCGTGCAATCATCTGTACTCTAAAAGCAGAAGTATTTGAAAGAAAAATAACAAAACAAGAGAAAGCACTACTCAAAACACACAGATTGTAGGTTATTATAACAACTACATATGATGCTTGCAATTTTTTCTTTAGGAAAAAGAAAGGGATGAAATGCAATAAAGGAGCAATTATTTACAGGCAGAGTACCACTCAACCTTTCAATTACCAGTTATATCGTATGTGTTGTTCATAAGGAGGTGGATTCATATTTCAGATGCCTGAGCTCTGCAATCTCAAGTGTAACTCTTTGAGTACAGGGATCAGGTTTCATATTTCTTCATATTTTGTAGCTATGACTAGTTTAACATTTTCACAAAGTTTATTATCCATAAACTTTCCATGAATTGAATGACTGTGATTTGTAAGAACATCAGAAGTCCTACCCACTCTAAAATCTGAAGGCCTTGCTGCACTGACTGTTATAATTACTTAATTCTTACATGCTTACAAACATGCAATTGCCATCTGGGAGGTGTGATAAAGTGACTTCTATAGAATGCAAACTCCACAAATTATTTTGGGAATAAAAGATTCTGTGGTCATAATGAGCTTAGAGAATGCTAAGTATAATGTTTTCATTCTGGTGGCAATGTTTACCTTAACAATAATAAAGGATTTGAGAAGATGGTTTTCTTTAAATTCATATATTTCCAAATTATTTAAAGTTCATCTTTTTCAACCTTTCATACTGATCCATAAAAACACATTAGGAAATGTTCCGATCCAATGTCTTGTGGTACTGGGAAATAGAGTATGATCTGATGGTTAAGAGCTTAGGGTTTACAGGCAGATGGGTCTGCTAGTCACAAGCTCTGCAACCGTGGCCAAGCTACAATGATTTTTACTAAGCATCAGTTTCCTCACTTCACAATGTTGATAATATCTGTAACTGTCCAATAAGTTTGTTATGAGTATTAAATAATATGCTTCCCAACTACAGGTACAGATTGACACTCAGTTGCATCAGATATGATTGTTTTAACAATGAGATAGATAAGTCCAGAGAGAGGAAGTAAATTCACCCAAGTTGCTAGTGTGTGCTCACCAACATAACCTTTGCCTCCCCTTGTTGACCAATTGGTTTGCTTGTGGTCATAATCAATTATGTAATCCATTGTCTAAGAGGGCCTTGAAACAATAAAAAAAGAAGACAGTTTATTGGTTATGGGGCACAGGGAAATATAAGAATATGACTCATAAATTAAGAGGGTAAGTCTGGATAGGATATCCCCTGGGTGAGGTGGGGAGTAGAAGACAATTATTAGGTGACATAAATATTTTGAGAGGTTGGTTGTCTGGAATAAGTTTTAGATAGAATTGAAGGAAAAAAAATAAATAGGCTAGAAGCATACTGAAGACAATTTTTGCATTCTTCAAATTTTTATCTAGGTCTAACTCCATTATATATTTGCCTTTTTAAAAATTCACAATGTAATCCTTCTTATTTCTGGCTTTCTCTTTTCCAAATGCATTGCTTCTCAATGCTCTTCTCTTTCTTTTCCTTTTTTCTCAACTTCACTGATTCCCTGGCTACTTCAGGTTTGTGTGGTAGGACCTAGGTTACTCACACCTGAGATGTATCTGAGTTCAGACCTGCTTTAGCTCCTCAGTTATGATGACCTATCATACTGTGACTAGCAATGGATGACACTTGGTCTCACTGAGATTCTGGCCCAACTATCAAGCAGTATACTATCTTCTAGCCATCTACAGAGATTAACTAAATTAGAGCAAGGCACTTACAAAGATCTTGTACAACACAAGGTAAACACTTGAGTGTGTACACGCACACACTCACACATACACTAAGGTGTTGTAGAGAAAAAAAGAGTGTAAGAAAATTAAACTCTATATGGCAATAGAAATACACAAAACATAAAACTGCAGATATATTTATAGATTGTACACATTAATATTAAATGTGTTACCTAGAATCTCCTGAACAACATTAGACAGAAAAAAATTGCCATACTGGCTTCCATCTTTGACTGCCACATTGAAAGAAGGTTGGGACACCATATGTGTTACCTTGTTTATTAACTATGAACTAAATGTGAATATATTAAACAGTATTGTATTTAAATAATCTTTCTAGGTTTTCAGTTTACGAAGTCTCTTGAAGTAATTAGTCCCAAATTTTCTATTACATGTATAAGCAGAACTTTAAAAAAATTGTCTTTTATTGACTAAAACTAGTATACTTGAAAATTGTGAAAAGTTTTTATTCACTCTACATAAAATATTTTATATTCTATAAAAAATGATTTAAAGTCTTAATCTTTAGATATTTTAGGTCTAATAAATTTTTGATAGAAATACAATTCTATCACATTTTTCATATGCAGGTGTCTCAGCTTGAAGCATTTACTTTAGTAAGATGTAGCATTACATAACACAAAAAGAAACCTTTAAGAATTTTTCTCTTCATCTCTTTCCTCAAATTCCTGCTCTTCCAAAAAACTGCCTCCATAAAGCTTTCACTTTCTCCATTGGAAAACTCTAGCTCTTCCCAAGCTTCTTTCCTCAAAAACCCCTTTCTTCTCAAATTTGATTCTTCTTTCATCAGAATTACTTAATGCCATCAAACTTATTGTTTCCATTTGTTTTAAGATATTAGATTGTATTTTAAAGAAATCTTTATTTTTCCAAAACCACTGTACCCAACATCTTTTATTGAAACATAAACATATTTTTACAATAGCAAAATTCCATGACTTTGCTATGTCACATGCTCAATTAAACAAGTTTCTGCATATGCATGATCTAATTAAGTCTTCCATTCTATTCCAATATTCTACTTTTGTATCCCAGCACTTTTTAAATTGCTATAGTTTTATGGTATGTTTTAACATACGATAGAACTAGGCTATTTTTTTTCTCATGACTTTAACAGCTTGGATTCATGTATTTTAAGGCTATGTTGTTAAGTGCATCCAAGTTCATGATGGTTACATCTTGTTTAAAATTATTATATGGGGCACATCTTGACTAACTTAGATTCTATTTTATCTGATACATGAGCTGACTGTTAGTAAGAAATAATATAACATATTTTTACTTATCAAAGTTTCAATATTTTGGTGTGATTTATTTATAGAAGTGTCATTTATAGACAACATATTAGTGAATTTTAAAAAGCCAATTTGATAATCTTTAATAAATTAGTGTTTACTGATTACATTTAACATTTTCATTATTACAATATAACTTTTAGTTACTTAGAATTTAGCATTTTATTTTAACTTTTTAAATTTTGACAAAAATAGTATTATTAATACCATCCTTTAATAATTGCTTAGTGACTACCCAGAGTATAAAAACTCAGTCTTTATAAGCTTAAAACTATGATACCTTTTCCGTTGGATTTTTTTCTTTTGTTTTTTTTTTTTTTGTTTGTTTGTTTTGTTTTTTGCATTGAGCTTATTTAAAAAAAAAAAAAACTTAGTTGGGAAAAAAATTCTAACTTGGCAATTATCTTCCTTCAGCACTTGAAAAATAGTTATTTTTTTTCTAGTTTTTACACTTGTTGAAGAAATGCCTATTATCAATGTAAATGCTACTTCTTTGCAAGAAATGTCTTTCTCTCTGGGAGATAATTGTAGTCATGAAATTTTTCTGTCATAATTTGTAATTTTGGAATGATTTGTCGAGTTGTGGGTTTATTTTTTATTTATTTTGCAAGGTATTCAAAGTGTTCTTTTATATGAAGTTTCTTGTGTTTCTTCCATTCTGAAAAACTGTCTGCTGTTATCTCCTCAAATATTTACTTTTCTAACCTTACTTCTATTTTCTACATCTGTTTTTTGCCAGACTTTGTCCCTTCATCTATCTTCTATGTTTCTTAAAACTCGTGTACATTTTGTCTTGTTCTCGCCTTGCATCCTGGATGAATTCTGAGAACTATACTTTGCTTCACTAATTATTTTTTTTAATGGTGTCTAGTTTAGAGTTTACTTTTTATTTATTTCTTCAGGTTCTAAATGTGATTAATTTCATTCTAAAGATGTGTAGATATGTATAGACATAGATATGAATATAGATACACACAAACATATGTTATATATGTGTATAAATGGCATGCATGTATATACACACATGCATATGTGTGTATGTATGTTATACACACATATGTATCCACATTCTTGTCTGATTTTTGCTTGTTTTGCATCTTTATTTTTCTAGCAAATAAAATTCATATTTCAATTACCTTTGTGAGTATTCTAAATACACTTATTTTAACTTTTTGCTGTCTTTTCTATAAAATTACTTTCATCTGGAATGAATTTAAGTACAGCTTGTCTATTTTGTTGGTAACTTTTATCATTAGGTATATTTACGCACTTTGGAATTTGGAATTGCAGACTTATTTTTAATTTGTAATGCCTTTTCAATTGTTTTTGATGTTTTTTGTTTTACTATCCTATCATATGGCCCTGTAAATTAGTTTTGTGGTTTTATCTTACAATGTCATTCTAGATTTCTTTTTCCACAATATTCTATAGCATATCTCAAATCCAGTTGCTGGGGATTACAAAAGGAGGGCCACAATTTTTACCTAGATGCAGAGCTACATCTTTGTCCTCCCACATCCTTAGGTCCATAGCTATCTATAAATCTGTAGCCCAGGAAAACATGTTAACAAGTTTTTAAAGTCACCATTTCTAAAGATTTCCACTCAACCCCTGACTTTCACCAGTGAGACCTGATCCAGTTTGTAGTCTTACAAAAAGTACTTTCTAGTGTGCCTTATCCTAAAGAGTTGGTTTCCAGATTTACCCTTCTTCTGAACCCATATCTACCAACTGTAAAGTTTCTGCCTACTCAGCATTTTGTGAGTCTGTTCTGTTTCGAGTCCATGTAAGTGTTTATTTTGATTTTGGGCTATTATGTTTTGTCTTTTTATTCTTATATTTTATCTATCATTGCTACGAGTTTGAAGGAAGAGTGCATCTGAGCGTAAACTAAGCCATCTTGTCCAGAAGAAATGGGCCTTTCTAATGCATCTTAATCTACCACCTTTCTTGTTTTTACTTTTTTTGGGTTTTTTTTTTTTTTTTCAATTTTAAGTTGGATAATGCCTAACTGAAACAAAACACCACCAACAACAACAAAATAGAAACTTGTCTCCTTACAAGGTGTATTAGTTCATTCTCACACTGCTAATATTTACTGAAGACTGGATAACTTATAAAGAAAAGAGGTTTAATTGACTCACAGTTCAGCACAGCTGGGGAGCCCTCAGGAAACTTACAATGATAGCAGAAAGAGAAGAAAACATATCCTGCTTCACATGGAGAAAGCAAGGAGAAGTGGCAAGCAAAGGGTAAAATCCCCTTATAAAACCATCAGATCTCATGAGAACTCACTCAGTATCACAAGAACAGCATGATGGTAACTGTCCCCATGATTAAATTACCTTCCACTGGGTCCCTCCCATGACATGTTAGGATCATGAGGATTACAATTCAAAATGAGATTTGGGTGGGAACACAGACATATCATTCTGTCCCTGGCTGCTCCAAGATCTCATGTCCTCATATTTCAAAACACAATTATGCCCTTTCCAACAGTTCCCTAACTTCTTAGCTCATTTCAGCATTAAACAAAAGTCTAAGTCCATAGTCTTAGCTGAGATAAGGCAAGTCACTTTCAACTATGAGCCTGTAAAATTAAAAGCAAGTTAGTTACTTCCTAGATACAATGGAGGTACATGCATTGGGTAAATAGAATCATTCTAAATGGGGAAATTGGCCAAAACAAAGGGACCACACACCTCATCCAAGTCTGAAATCCAGTGGGAAGTCAAATCTTAAAGCTCCAAAATGATCTCCTTTGACTCCATGTCTCACATCTAGGTCATGTAGATGCAAGAGATGGGCTCCCACTGCCTTGGACAGCTCTAGCCTTGTGGCTTTGCAGGGTACAACCCCCGCTCCTGGCTGCTTTCATGGGCTGGTGTTAATTATCTGCAGCTTTTATAGGTGCATGGTGCAAGCTATTGGTGGATCTACCATTCTGAGGTCTGGAGGATGGTGGCTGTCTTCTCACAGCTCCACCAGGGCAGTGAGTGCCCCAGTGGGGTCTCTACGTGAGGGCTCTGATACAACATTTCCCTTCTGCACTACCCTAGCAGAGGTTCTCCATGAGGGCTCTACCCCTGCAGCAAACTTCTGCCCGGACATTCAGGCATTTCCATACATTCTCTGAAATCTAGGTGGAGGTTCTCAAACCTCGGTTATTGACTATATGCACCCACAATATCAATGCCATATGTAAGCCACCAAGGCTTGGGGCTTGTGCCCTCTGAAGCAATGGCCTGAGCTGTACATTAGCCCCTTTTAGCCATGGCTGGAGCCAAAAATGCCAGGATGCAGGGTACCATGCCTGGAGGCTGCATAGAACAGGGGGAGCCTGGGCCTGGCCCATAAAACCATTTGTCCCTTTTAGTCCTACAGACCTGTGATGGGAGGGACTGCTGTGAATGTCTCTGACATGCCCTGGTGACATCTTCCCCATTGTCTTGATGATTAACATTTGGCTCCTAATTCCTTATGCAAATTTCTGCAGCAGGTTTGAATTTCTCCCCCAAAAAATGAGGTTTTCTTTTATATCACATCATTAGACTGCAGATTTTTCAAACTTTTTATGCCGTGCTTCTTCTTGAATGCTTTGCAGCTCAGAAATTTCTTCCACTAGATATGCCAAATCATCTCTCTCAAGTTCCTAGTTCCATAGATCTCTAGGACAGTAGCAAAATGCTGCCAGTCTCTTTGCATTTCAAGAGTGACATCTACTCCAATTCCCAACAAGTTCCTCATCTCCATCTGAGACCACCTCAGCCTGGACTTCATTGTCCACATCACTATCAGCAATTTTGTCAAAGCCATTCAACAAGTCTCTAGGGAGTTTCAAAGTTCCCCACATCTTTCTGTCTACTTCTGAGCCCTCCAAGCTGTTCCAAACTCTGCCTATTACCAAGGTCAAAAGTTGCTTCCACATTTTCATGTATCTTTAGAGCAGCACCCCACTCTCCACAGTACTAGTTTACTGTATTATTCTGTTCTCATAATGCTAATAAAAACATACCCAAGACTGAGTAATTTCTAAGAGAAAGAGGCTTAATTTACTCACAGCACAGTTGGGGAGCCCTCAGGAAACTTACAATATTGGCATAAGGGGAAGAAAACACATCCTTCACGTGGCAGCAGCAAAAATAAGTGGCAAGCAAAGGGGAAAAATCCCTCATAAAACCATCAGATCTCATGAGAACTCACTCACTATAATGAGAACAGCATGAGGGCAACCATTCCCATGATTAAATTACCTCCCACTGGGTCCCTTCCACGACACGTGAATATTACAGGAACTACAATTCAAGATGAGATTTGGGTGGGAACACAACCAAACAATATCACAAGGTAAAGGAAAGGAGAAAGTATTGTGTATTTTTTTAAATGTGTTTGTTCAAGTACATGAGAGTAATAAGAGTCATTACATCTCACTGATTGGTTGTCAGAGGAAATGTGATAATGGAGCTCAGCATCTCATACAGGCTTACCATATATTAAGCACTAACTAAAGTTAGGTCATTGTTATTAACCTTTAAACTTGGTTTGCCTCTTAGTGGTTCAAAATATTCTCATTGCTCTATATAAGTAGACAACATGCATCCAGCTCACTATTAGAAACAGAGTTTGGGAGTTGAGAATTCCCAAATGCTTCCTCGTAAGCAACAAAAGAAAAAAGTCACTCATTCCTTTGGTCCTGCACTTTATTCTCATGGGTAGCTTATGACCTATAACTTACAAGTAGGGTTTTCCCTCTTTTAATCATAGAACTACAAAGTATTCACATTGGAATCATTTTAAAGATCATCTATTTGTACCCTATCAGTTGGCAGGTAAGATTGTTCCCCTTAAAATAAACTATTTTTGCCCAGTTTATCCAGATAATGAGTGACATAATATATCTCAAATTCTGGCTTTCTGCCTGTAAACTCCTATTTTTATATTAGTTCTTCTTTATTCTTTAAAAATTATTGTAATTCTTACTAAAACCCACTATTTTAAGAGTTGTATATAATAAGGATTTATAATAAAGATTAATGTCAGAATACGTGGATACAAAATGATACCACCACACTTTTCCCATTTCCCTAATCTAAACTTACAACCTCATCATAAATTTTTTTCTGTGTAAACAGAATACTTAATTCCTGCTTTCCAAATCATGCTTATATTTCTAAGTATATCATAATTCTATTAAGAATAATGGACATTAAAACTTCATTAATATTTATTATGAGGTACAAATAGATCATATTCATATCTCCTAGAATTTGCACTATACACAGTAATCAAACTGTTATTGTAAAGCTCTTAAATGCTAAATTAGAGAGAAAGTGCAAGATACATTTTTATTCACTGATATCTCTCCCTTGTGTTCCAACTTTGTGTGATAAGAAAAATCCCATAAGGTACATACTGCAGATGGATCAACAGTAGCTACCATACTGTAATTGATATAAAAATGTCTGCATATACTTGACACCAATTTTGTATAGACCTAAATCTGTTAGTCCAAATTCTCAGGTAACGGAATCTCCAATAGCTTCTTTCCCAGGAGAGTTGTCTCTGTTGACTGGCACTAATTATTATAATCATCCTACATAAAAAGCATAGCACTGCTGCCATTATGTTACCTCCCTGTCACAAGCAGATCCTGATTTTAGAATTGATGAGCATACAGCAGAAAATTGTCTCAGAGAAGCTCATAAAACTTCAACAAACATAAATAATTTGATTTTTGCTATTTCGACAGGCATTATAAGGCATTTGGGAGGACAAAACTTCTAGAGTCTAAAAATGTAAACATGTAACTCTCATGTGACCATAAGAAGTAATTATCTTGGCAGCTGAAAGAAGACAATGATAGACTTAAAAGAGAATATGCAGAAGCATAGAAATCCTGACTCTACATATCCTAAGTTCTTATCCTCAGAGATCCATTCAGATCATGACTGGCCCTACGTAAGTTTAAGAAGTGGATAATGCTATTTTCACAATACCCAGTCCTATTTCTAAGAATTTTTCCTCATTTCAAGACGCCAGTTTTCTACACAACCAAGAACTCATTGCCCAAAACTTCTCTCCTATTCCAGAAGTCAGACTTGTGTCAGATTGCTCATATTGGGGTTTGGGGGGAACCTCTGCAGAGATTGTATTAGCCATGTAAACTTAAAGTTACTTTGTTTCTTCGATTCTTAATCTACAAAAACTAGGTAAGATCTACTTCACTGAGAGGTACTGAGAGGTTACTGAGAGGGTTTGTACAGAGGACATATATGAAAGAGTATTATACAAACTGTGAAGCAGTATGACATTATATTTGTCATGTATATACCAGTACAGGTTTCATGTAGTATACTATCTCTGTACATTGAACATTTTCTCAAATTATGAATGTCAATATTTTTAAGATATCAAAGACTAGCAAAAAAAATGGGATAGTTTGAGAGCCCAGAGAGGCTTTTCTGTTACCACAGAAATAGGTAGCTGTCTTCTGTACCTGGAAGTCTAACATTGTCCTAAGCCAACTCCGGCACAAAGAATGCCATAGTTAGCAAGGCAGGATTTTTTCCAGTGTTAGGCTGGTATATCTCAACATATCTATGGTTACCTAGAACCCAGAACTACTTTCTCTAAGTCACTGAATTTTCTATAGTTGCACTATGAAAGATGACATGAAATAGCCAGAATTCTTTCATTAACAAGTAGAGAAACCCAACTTAAATTGATTTAAGCACAAGTAATTTGTTAGAGCAAAACACAAACTGGCTTCAGGCATAAATGAATCACTATATCCAAATGATGTCAGAAACCTATCTCTTT